>NC_064864.1:74736316-75053816 GCF_024139225.1 Suncus etruscus
GGTTACTCCTGGCTCCATGCTCAGAAATCACTCCTGGCAGACGCTCAGGGGACTATATGGGATGCCGGGATTTGAACCACTGCCCTTCTGCATGAAAAGCAACTGCCTTACCTCCATGCTATCTCTTCATGCCCCCCATTTTTTAAAAAAAAAAAAAAAGGACTGGAAAGCACCCACGGGACTCGAACCACCAGAGGTGATTGGTTTCAAAGCAATGCTTTGCGACAGCGAAGTAACCGCTGAGCTAAGGCCAGTCCCCGGGCTCCACTTTCATTACATCTTTAAGACATTACCAAGCCGTGAGCTCAGTCTGATCTGGTGCTACTCAGGTAGGTGTGAACTTTGAGGTGGTCATGGCGGTTCTGTCTGCTCTGACACCCATGCATAGAGTCCCGATCTGCAGATGGCCACAGATAGCAGCTCCATCCAACAGTTCCGGAGGGCTGCAGAGGGACAGAGGGAAGCTCCTGGCAACCCAGCATTGCTGGAACCCAGAGCCTTTATGAGGAGAGAGGGATGGCAGTGTCTCTGCATTCCAGCCCCCTATTCTGCCCCACTGCAGCTGGCTCTGGTACCTATGCCACCAGGGTCACCAGAGAAACTAACATCTGTCTGTTTCTTTGCTTGACCACATGTGTCAGGACAAATGCTCTGATTTCACAGATATCAATGAGTTAATGGTCTCCATTAAGGAAAAGCTCTGTGTCATAATTAGAAAGAAATATCAGAGTGAGAAGGCTCTGAGAACCTGTGGCTGTCAGTGACCAACACGACTGTGTATGAGCCTGGGACTGGAGACTTTAGGGGCTGTAGGATGAGGGTTGAGAGCACTTGGTTGGGGGCAACTCTAGAAGCAGCAGCTCCAGATTACAGACAGGATATGTGGGATAGGCGGGATGGTTGGATTTATGTGGATGTAGGCCAGAAGAGCCAATAACGCTGCAGAGAGTAACTGAGTCAGACATTCTCGGTGACAAAATTGCAGGTGTCCCATAGGGACAGTGGCCATCGGCCTTCCATAGATCATGCCATATCCTCCTCCTCTTCACTCTTGGCTTCTCTGTTAAGGCTGGGAAAACAGGGGTTCTAGGATGTGGATTTAGAGGTGCCCGAGTTTAGAATTGCTTTTGTCTACTTCACCTAATCAGAAAATGTATTTATTTTTATTCTGATAAAATCGAAACATCCAAACATTCTAAATAACAGAGAAACCAACAGGCCTTCCCCAGATTCCAGTTCAAGAATCTGCTCTGTTTTCCCTTTCTCCTTCTGTCTATACTGACACAGTTGCATGGTACACACAGGCATACGCATACACACAGAGCCACACATCACAGACACATGAGGGTACACATGTGTGCCCCACGTGTGTTCCAGGAGAGGAATCAGCAGACTGAGTGTGAGAGACTGATATGGTCACTTCATAGACACAGACACGGAGTCCTAGGGAGGGCCGGCTTGTTTTATGTGTTCTGCCTGCAGCTGAATGAGCAGAAATGCATGTTAAGAATTCATAGGAGGAGCATTTAGCCACAAAATGCCTTTTACCCAGATGAGAAGAGATCAAACCAAAATTTGATGTCAAGTAATTTTACTTAAAAATGATTTACTTAAAAAAATGATTTGGAGTTGCTTTTGTGACAGAGTCACCTTCTAACAAATGAGTCGTATTTGTGGACCCATCTCCTTTTCCGAAGAGGCATGAATAATCACCATTGGTGACATTCCATTAATCCCACCGTCACTAGGAGGAGCATCTGCCACGAAGTAATAAGAAAATGCCTGCAGTTATGGGAAATAAAAGGTGTTTATCAAGAGCCACCACCCAAGCATTGTAACAGTGCTAGTGAGCGCGGTGTGAAAGGGAGGGTCAGGGACCCCGATTCTGCAGCCAAGATCCCAGACACCTGTGCTGGTGCAACACCCCTTCCTTTGCCCTGGGAACTGGGCATCTTTGCAGTGGAAGAGTCTCCTGCCCCCTTCTCATCCCTGGACCTTGTGCTGGCAGAGTGGGTCTCAGACCAGGACACCTCCCAATCCAGAACGCAGCAGTGTGGGGAGAGGGAACCCAATACTGACTGGCCAGGTTCTGGGAGCACTGGTCAGGCACTGAGAGGGCCTGGGGCACTGGGTGGGCTGAGGGGTCTGGGGCACTGGGCAGACTCTGGCTGGGATGGGCACCAGACCCAAGGCACCCAAGGCAGACAGATGGTCTAAGCATCGCTGCTCCACTCAGGAGAACACTCATCTGTGTTCCCTGTGGCAGAGCCCAGGGAGGGTGTATGGATGGGTACATCATCCCTACACACATGCACACACACACGCACACTCGCACACACACACTCACGTACTCTAATACACTTCACACTCACACACATACATATTCACATTCATAAGCTCACTCACATGCAATCTCACACACACTCACATATACTCACACATACACTCTTACACACTCAGGCACTTTCATACACTCACACATACACACACCCTCAAACACAACACCCGCACATTCACACATACTCACACACACTCACACAACACACTCCCCCATCCCCACCTCAGAGGAAGCCACGGCTTGAGCACTGCTGACTGTTTTTGCTGCTGCTCATGCACTACACCCTCTGCCCATCAGGAATCAAGACAGCAACCCCGTACCTCGAGCAGAGTAGAGGTGCTGACACTTGGCAGAACTGGGTGCTCCAGACTCAGGAAACAACCAAGATGTCCTTCAACAGACGAATGGCTAAAGAAACTGCGGTACATATACACAATGGAATATTATGCAGCGTCAGGAGAGATGAAATCGTGAAATTTTCCTATACATGATGTACATGGAATCTATCATGCTGAGTAAAATAAGTCAGAGGGAGAGAGATAGTTGCAGAATAGTCTCACTCATTTATGGGTTTTAAGAAAAATAAAAGACATTCTTGTAATACTTTTCAGAGACAAAAGAGAGGAGGGCTGGGAGTTTACAACAGCTCACTACATGAAGCTCACCACAATGAGTGATGAGTGCAGGTAGAGAAATAACTACATTGAGAACCATCCTAACAATGTGAATGAATGAGGGAAGGAGGAAGCCTGTCTAGAGTACTGCTAGGGGAGGAGTGAGAAGGAGGGAGATTTGGGACATTGGTATGGAAATGTCATTCTGGTGAAGCAGGGGTGTTCTTTACATGACTGAAACCCAACTACAATCATGCTTGTAATCAAATAAAGATATTTTAAAAAGTTAAAGATAGAAATAAAAACAAACAAAACCCAAAAAACAAGCTAGAAATAACACATGGTAGGTCTTTAGCCCTTTGGTGGTGGTTGAGGTATACACTAAAAGCATTAACATTATTAAAACCATTAAACAAAGCAAAACAAATAAAGAACTGTTTGTGCCACCCCCACAACCTTTCCCAAGCTTGGGCAACGATGTTTCTTTGCAGTCAATGGAGACACACTTCGGGCTCATTTCCTTCCATGGCTACACTTTGCCTTCAAGCTGTGTTGCCGCATCAGGGGACTTCCACAACAGGGGGGACAGTTGTTTGCACCTGCATCTTCTTTGATCCTTGCCAGCCCAGCACTCATTTTCCCAATGATGGATGATGGATGATGGATGTTGGTTGATGAATGAGCCACTGGAGCTCTCTCCTGCCAACACACAACGCTGCAGAATTTCCTGGGATTGTTCAAGTGAAATGCCAAAGGCTCAGCTACAATTCTAATCTCAATGACACCATGAGAATTCATCGACGATGCATGTAAATTTACCCACATTGAGAGTACATCCAATAGAATAATATGCTTTGGATTCTGAGGCATGCATATGCTCTAAATAAATCATGTACAGGGCGGGGGGGGGGGGGAGCCACATTTAAATTGCTCATGAAATCTGAAGAAAAGGAACAAGTATTTAATTACATATTTGGCAGCATATTTGGGTCTTGAGACTGCATCTGTGTAAGCTGTAGATTCCTGGATGCTACAGAAGTGTTGAGAAGGGGTTGTCCTACCTGCTCTTGCTCTCAGGGGTGGCCTCTCTGGCTTTTTCCAGGTGTAGTGGCTGCAGTCAATGTCCTCAACAAGGGGTGTAGCTCCTTTTGGGGATCCTGATTTTGTTTGTTTGTTGATTTTGGCCCACATATGACAGCTCTCAGGGCTTAGTCCTGTCTTTGTGTTCAGGAATCCCTCCTGGCGGTGCTCAACAGACCCTATGACAATCAAATAAATCGATGGCTATCAAACTTGGATTGGCTGCAAACAAGGCAAATACCCTTCCTGCTGTGCTATTGCTCCAGCCCAGGGGACCCTGATTTCATCTGTATTCTGCCCCAGCTTGCAGTGGCTGGACCTTTGGATTGTCCGTATCTAAGACATCTGGAGAAAAATCCTCATTGGTTCCATGGTGTCCGGCACAGTTTAGCCTCTGCCCCAGCCTGTCTGGGCTCTCCTCCAGCCCCCACCAGACTGGTGTGGCAGGCAAATGTTTGCTCTTTTTCCATTAGTTGACTCTGCAGAAACCTTTTGGATGTGTCAATGGCGTTCAGATGAAGGGTGCAGTGCTATATTGTAGATGAAATGGGACACTTCCTGGCATCTTTCACCCTGGAGAGAGGGAAGAGCAGATAGGACGGAAAGAGGACGTGAGGGAGGAGTCTGTGATCTCCCTGCAGCTCTGCTGTCACGTGGACCCACTAGACACATGGAGCATGTCACATGGAGCACATGCCCGATTGTTTCAGCAGCTCAAGTTTTTGAGTGCTGTTTTGAGTGCTCCCCAGGGGTCTGGTGCAGGGGAGCAGAGACAATTCCAAACACCCGAAATCTGTGCAGATTCCTGGAGCTTCTGTTCCCTCTAGGCCCATTATATCTGCATAGGCATCCCACAGCATGAGGGGGTGCAGATCCCTGGGAGGACAGGAGGACCCACTGGACAGCCAGTGGGAGGATGTCAGGTAACCCAGGGTGCTTCCACCTTCCAGTGCCATATGGCTACTCAGCATGGCTGGTTTTGGGCCCTGCGTTCTGGATGGGGATCACAGAGATTTGAGATCAGAGATCACGGTTTCCAAGACATTGATTGTTTTTCTGGAAGGAGAATTGTACCCATCTTTACCAGGACTTATCCTCTGATCCACTAAACTGTGGAACCACTGATCTACTGATCTGCTAGTCCACATATCCACTGATCTACTGATCCACTGGTCAACTGATTCACATAGTTACTGATCTGCTAGTCTGCTGATCCACTGACCCATGTATCTACTGGTCCACTGGTCCACGGACCTAATGATCCACATAGTCACTGACTGTTGGTGCACGACCTACTAATTCATATAGTTGTTGATCTAGATAACTACTGATCTAGATAGCATGTAGAGTAGACACTGGTCCCTGTATCCATTGGTCCACTGACCCTCTTAGTCACCAATCTGCTGGTCCACTGATCCATTGATTCATGTATCTATAGTCCACAGATCTACTGAGTGACTTGCTGGAACACTGCCCAGGTCCTTCTAGGCACTCTCCAACCCATTCCTTCTCTAGTGGGTCTCTGCTTTGTGCCCAGTACCAGTCTGGTTGCTGGAGCCTCACAGTGCTTCAGGGATGTGCTTTCCCAAGAATCTGTATACCCATCAGAGACAAGGCCAGGGCAGAGGGGAGTCAAGGTAGGGGAGTGCCAGAGAAATTTTCTGCTCTGGATCCTGGGTCTGACAGACCTTAGTTGGTCTCAATGGGTTGTAAATGAGCACTTGGTAAGGATGACAAGTTGGAACTCAGGTTTGTGTCATGAAAATGTTCTTTCAGAGGTTTTCAACTCAGAGAGAAACTGGGTAAAACTGGTCACACACAAGTGGAGATCAAATGTCTTTTTAGTTTAATTAAAAAGCAAACAAAGATAGGAAATGTGTAGCTGTTACTTTAAACTTTCAAAGATGAGAATCAATATTCTCTCTAATAAAAGAAAAGAAGTTCCTGACCTTAATAAGTCTAAGATGTTTGCCAGATATGGTTTTGATGTCGACATTTTAAAAACCCCTTATCATTATAAATAAAAGTAAAAATTTATTTTTTATGTGTTGCGATGTTAAATTAGGAAGTAGCAGGATAACTAAGAGTAAATATCATCTTAAATGACTTAATGTTACAGAAGCAAAAATTATTTGCTGCTTTTCAATAACTTAGCTTGAATTAGTTTTTAAGAATAGGAGACTTCATAATAAAATGTATACTTAATATGCATTCTATTATAAAATAGTTTAAGAAGATAAGAAATCATAGAGATCCAGGTTTCAAACATTCTCTGATGGGATCCAAGCATTCCTGGCTTGTAAGAGGAGATACCTGGGTGCAGATGGCCAGGATGAACATCCCAGGTCAACACCATCATGTCATGAAAGATCTTTGAACAACACATATGCGATACACATGGAAACACATGAAAGTAGAGAGCAAAGCATCCAGTAGGTAAAAGAAACATGATCTTTCTGAATGAGCCTCCCTCAGGGGAACCCAGGGCAGACACTTCTCTCTGCCAAATGTCTCTCCGGCTCTCTATCCTCTCTGCTCACAGTTCCTCAGCCTTTGGTTCAAAGACATTTTGCTTAGGAATATCCAGTGTTCTTGAATAACAAATGTCCGTTACTCACAGCTACATGTGGTTTTTCAAACGCTGCAGGTGTCTGCATAGAGACCTTTCTCACCTCCCAGGTTTTGTGTGCCAGCATCTCTCTGGCTCTCTGCCATTAAAACTCAAATCAGCTCTTGTTGCTCAAAGAACACAGATGAAGTCAGATGCCTGCTCTGGTCACATGAGAATAGAGTTCTGATTCCTTCCTGGCACTGGTGAACAGGAAAAATCTGAAGCCTGCTGGCATCTCTCATTCTTGAGCCTGGTGCCCAAGACTCCTGGACTGTCCAGGACCCCTGGTCGGGTTCCAGTGGGCAGCAGCACCCTCTCAGTTGCTGCCTGACATTATCTGTGGCTTCATTGGGGGCCAGAAGAGAAACCCTCTGGGCATAGGAAGACATAGGGATTCAGGAAGTCAGTAATGCCACAAGTAATGCTGAAAGAGGAGCTTGTACCTAGTGTCCCCAAGCATGTTTCTGGTATCACCATGTTACCAGCCATTCATGCTGCTCTGCCTGAAGAGAGAGCTTGGGTCGAGGCTCAGGCAAATGTCTCTGGTCCTGGATTCTTGGAAACGGGAAGATGGTCCAAGAATTGGAGAAGCCACTTTGGAGGCATGCCTGTGACTGACCAGAGCTGAGTTGGCCACGTGTCTCTGCAGCGCATGCAGCACTGGCCATGGACTGAGGAAAGTCTAAGCCCTATGAAGGGCTTCACCATTCCCCATAAGACTGTAAGCATGGGCGCCTTCTAGCAATCTCTGTGCAATCACAGTTTCCTGGGATATGATTTCATCTTATTTGATTTGATGCCTGATGTTTGCAATTTTCAACAAATACAAACAGTTTTTTATTAGATGTGTTTGCATTTGGTGACATTATTTAAATTGGACTCATCAGCATTTTACCTCAGATTATCAGCAATGCTATGAATACATCAACTTTCTCTGCTTAAGCGGAGTATCTTGGTCTGTGCCTACCCTACTCCTTTGTTCATAAGCTATAAATAATGTGACGTGTCGTTATGGAACCGTCACACAATGCTCTGTGGCAGAAGCAGGCATGAGAGCCCTGGGAAATCCAGGCAGGCCGGAACCTAGTTTCCATCAGCCCTCTCTCCCAGCGGAGTGAAGGCATTTGCCTTGCAGACAGCCAACCCCAGTTGGATCCCCGGTACCACAGAGGCTCCCTAAGCTCCCCCAGAAGTGAGCCCTGACACCACCCAGTGTGAATACAAATAAAACAAGCTGAGAACAATGTGGGATCTGGTCCTTCTGCAAGGACCAGGCAGGGTCAACCTGCGGGGTGTGGATGCCCCGGGCTAAGCTCCATCATCATCGTGATCGTCGTCTTGGTTGACGTCCTGGTCATCATCATTTCGACTCCCACAGAGTGCGACAGGCTTTGGCAAAGGTCGGTCACAGGAAGATCCAGCTCAGTGTTCCCTTCCTTCCCCAAGCCCCTTGCTCC
Organism: Suncus etruscus; assembly: GCF_024139225.1. NCBI lineage: Eukaryota > Metazoa > Chordata > Mammalia > Eulipotyphla > Soricidae > Suncus > Suncus etruscus. The sequence continues at coordinate 74,744,417 of NC_064864.1, forward strand.
TTGGGAAGTGTGATAATTGGTATTTCCTATAAAGAGAAACATGTTTTATTAAAAATGTGCTTTAAGATCTTTTAGACAAACTGCCTTTGAGCAAAGGTATTACAATGAGTCGGGTGGGCTAATATTTGTTTCCAAATTTTGCTAGAGAGCAATAATAAAATGAATCTTTACCAAAACTAATTTCTTCTTAAAATAATTTTTAAATTATGGGTATCTAGTTAGCACAGAAAATGGAATAAACATCATTAGTATTAAAAAGGAACTTGACAACATATTAATGAAGAAAGGAAGAAATGATGATTCTATTCAAATGTAATACAAAAATGGTTCCTGGATTCTGGGTCTGGGAGTTTGGCGCTGCCAGGCTCAAAGCTCACCTGTCCTCCTTGTGCTGATGGAATTCCCTTCCCTGACTGAGACCAGGAGAGACAGTAAACTGCAGAATGACACTCAGGATGGGGGCTGAGCAGGGATCCAGGACACAGCCATATCTCACCAGTAGCCAGCCTGTCCATCTGCAGAGCCATTCCATTCTGTTCTGGTGCTTGGTGAACAATGGATCTTTGCTTTTTTTTTTTTTAAACCATATTGGTTTAAATCAGGGGTCTCAAACTCAATTTACCTGGGGAATGCAAGAGGCAAAGTCAGGGTGAGGCAGGGCCTCATAAGGGATTTCACACACAAAAAAAGGGACATCGGGCAGGAGCAGCGGAAATGACATCTGCGCTAGGCGCAAAGTATTCGCGATTATTCGCTTACAGAATATTCGCAATAAAAAATCACATTAGTAAGAAAAAAATTGCAAAAAATCGCATTAAACATTTGCATAACTCGAATGGAACTGCTCCAGGCATAAGAATGTTTAATGCGATTTTTTTCTTACTAATGCGATTTTTATTGCGATTATTCGGTAAGCGAATAATCGCGAATACTGTGATATTTGAAGGCCGGCTGCAAACGCGGGCCGCGAGTTTGAGACCCCTGGTTTAAATCATATTGGCGATGCTCAGGGATTATTTCTGGCTCTATGCTCAGGGATCACTCATGGCGGTGCTTGAGGGACCATATGGGATGCTAGAGATCAGACCTGGGCCAGCCAGGTGCAAGGCAGATGGTCTACTTGCTGTGCTAGCCTCTGACCTTTCCATGGCTCAGATGGAGACCAGAGCTGTTCACTGGCCTAAAACCATTTCAGTATGTATGAAAATGTGCAGAAACAGATGAAAGTGTGTTCTGGAAAAGGTTAAATCTAGTACATATGACAGCCTGAGAAGGGAGGCATGTTGGAAGGGGAGCTGGGCTCAGCCCACTGCAGGGGATCAGAGTCTGGTGGAACCAGCACCCACCCACTCTGAGGGTGCTTGGGGTTGCCTGCAGAGATGAGGCAGGGCCATGTGCAGCCACTTCCAGCTTCTTTGCTCTGGAACATTTTTAATTACAAAAGGAAAACATGCAAACTGAAGCTATGATTTTGTTTTTTGTTTTTTGGGCCACACCCAGCGGTGCTCAGGGGTTACTCCTGGCTGTCTGCTCAGAAATAGCTCCTGGCAGGCACGGGGGACCATATGGGACACCAGGATTTGAACCAACCACCTTAGGTCCTGGATTGGCTGCTTGCAAGGCAAACGCCACTGTGCTATCTCTCCAGGCCCTGAAGCTATGATTTAAGTATTTCATAAATTCTCAGGGTTTTCATTTATTTTACACATTGATGTGATTGTCTGTGTTTCAGGAGTGCAGCTTATAGAACATCCACCCCCCTCCCATTAGGAATGCAGATAATACAAAGGAAAATATCTTCTTAATTTTAGAAAAATAACTTGTAAAAAGAAAAACGTCTTTTCAATGACTAGTTTTATTTATTTTTTATTGCTTTTGCTTCTTGTTTCATTTTGTCATAATACTATGAAGTTTGTTTTAATGGTCTAGCTCAGTGGTCGGCAACCTGCGGCTCACGAGCCACATGTGGCTCTTTCCACTTTTAATTTGTCTCTTCTGTGTGCCCGGCTCCAGGAGTCAGGACTCTGCTCCCAGCCTCTGTCAGTGCGCCCCTGTGTGACTCTCAAAATAAATTTTAATCGTGGTTTTGGCGAGATTTGGCTCAGTTGAAAAAAAGGTTGCCGACCACTGGTCTAGCTCATCATTACACTGGTCATCAACTCTGATCCGAGAAATAGTACTGCGGGGTTCAGAGGGCTGGTGCATGCGGCTGACCTGGGTTCAATCCCCAGCATGGTCCCCTGAGCCTGCCAAGAGTGATTCCTGAGCAGTCAGAAATAACACCTGTGGGGCCAGTGAGGTGGCGCTAGAGGTAAGGTGTCTGCCTTGCAAGTGCTAGCCAAGGATCAGGATCGTGGTTCGATCCCCCTGCGTCCCATATGGTCCACCCAAGCCAGAGCCAATTTCTGAGCGCTTAGCCAGGAGAAACCCCTGAGCATCAAACAGGTGTGGCCCAGAAACACCAAAAAAAAAAAAAAAAGAAAAAAAAAGAAAAAAAGCAAAAAGAAATAACACCTGAGCATCACAGGGTGTGGTCCCAAACAACAACAACAACAACAACAACAACAAAATAGTACAGCAAGGAAGGCACTTGTCTGGCAAGTGGTAGAACTTGGTTTAAGTCAGAGCACCCCATGCAGTTCCCTGGGCCTGTCATGAGTGACTCCTGAGCACAGAGCCAGGAGTAAGCCCTGAGCATTGCCGTGTGAGGCCCCAAATCAAAGGAAAACCAACCAACCAACATTCATCATCAAGTCTATTCATCCTGTTCAAGATCAGAGCGTTTTTCAAAGATGTTTGACTTCAAAATTTCTGAGGAATTCTAAAAGAAAAAAGTCAAATATCTCTCATCTCTGACCAGTTGTATTTCAAATATGGGCAAAAGTGCTTTGGGGTGATGCTGCCTCCGATCCCTCAAGAGCACAGCAAGTGCTGAGACCCAGAAGGGTCCCTGCCATCTGCAACTGCTTGTGACTGAAGGACAAATGTCTCCAGATCTCACGTGCACTGGGGATGCTCATGATTTTACCTAAGTGGTGCTCCAGTTTCAGCTCTGCAATCAATCACGTCTCTGACTCCTTTATTTCTTCACCCCGAGCCTTCCAATCTTTCAGCCCTCTTCAGCATCCCTCTCTCCCTCCTTGTCTTATATTGGTGCTACTGAACACAGCCAGCAGTTGGGTCTTTACAACTCCTCACACCAGCATCTACCTGCCACATTCCTCTCTCTCTCTGGGCTGGCCTGGCCCAGCTGCTCGCCCCAACTGACTCCAAAGCCATGGTCTGACCCATGGTGCAGTTCCTGATTAGCAGGGAGCTCACTCCTCCCCAGAATCTAGCACTGGTTCATTTCAAAGCTAGCTGAGAATCTTTGAAGACAATTCGCCTCGAGGTTGGTCGATGGTGGGGCCAGGATCAGTTGGCTGCAGTTCTTCCAAACGGTGGTTCCCTCTTCCTCCTGCCTCTTTAGCTTTCTAAAGCACTGACATTGTGGAGGGCAGGTGGCAGGTGAGTCTTGCCTCAGGACTCTGCTGGGCTCCTATCACACAAAAGCTGGACCATATGGTCACGTTTCCCTTCCTGGAGGGAAGCTGGCAACCTCCAATGCTCTCGAAGCTGTGGTCCCTGAGCAAAGGGTTCTGGAAGCCTGGATATAGTAGACCAGGCAAGGCCCAGTATGACTGTCAGCTGGTTCTTACCATTACTGAGCTCTGCCTGCTACAAAGGGGACCTGGCAGAGCAGAGGACAGGAGAGCAGAAGGGACAGAGGTAAGCACGGAAAACAAAGGGGAAGGAGAAGGAATTTTCTTTGAGAGAAAGCAAGAGAAGGGCAGGTGCATGGTAGCAGCCCACCTGGACATAGCTTGAGAGCATGTGTTAGCATGTATGGCATGTGCCCATGTGTATCCAAATCCACGCAGGCTGTGTCTGCATAGATAATAGAGGCATAAGTATGCCAGAGTGTGCTTGTGTTATATGAGGATGTTTACCAGTCAGCATGTGTCTGTCTATCTGTAAGGGCATCAGTCAGTCCGTGTCAGTACAAAGTATCTATTTATGTAATAGTACATGTCTGTCTGTACATCTGTGATCAGTCAGTATGTGTCTGTACATGTTTAAATGTGTATTAGTCTGTATTCCCTGTGCATATGTCTATGTATCAATCAGTATGTGTCTGTCTCTATGTGTCTCATGTCTGCACATGCACTGTATGAACACCAGCATAGAGTAGGTGGGATGTGTCCTGGCGCGTAGGTCTAGGCTATCAGCATGTGCATGTACATCTATTAATAACTGCATATAGCTGTGGACTTGGGCACACGTATGCATTTCAGTAGGACTTGTAAATATCACGATCATGTGATAGTATTATTAGGCACAGGTGCATAGAAGAGGGTGTGAATCAGTGTATTCGCACCTGTCAATATGTTGCTCCTACATGCGTGCACATATAAATCAATAAATAAAAGTTTATTACCTGTGTATTTTCATGTGTAATTAGGATTTTTATGTTTTTTTTCTGTCTGCATGTACGTCAGCGCTCATCAGTGTGTGTCCATGCATATTGGTCTGAGTCTGAATGTGCCACCCTCAGGGAGGAAGGAGAAACAAAAGATGGAAATTTAGTCCTGCCCAACCTTCTGGGCACTTTCTCAGCCCTGCTCTCCGTTATTGAGGAGCAGAACTACAGGGGTTGGAGCCTTCAGACTCACCTCTAGAGGAGGCTTGCCCCAGGGTGTCTGCAGCCCTGACATCAGCCAGCCCACCCCAACCCCACCCCTGCAGTTCAAATAATCTTATTTCACAAGCTTTCTATGAAAATTAAATCATGCATTCCACTATCCAAATAAAAACATCAAACTTTTATTGGGCATTTAAAATGTGCCAGATGCTAGAACATGTGTCTACATATATTTCATTTGATCTTTATTTAACTGCAAATGTTGAAAAGTCTTAGCACAGAAAAAATATGTAAGGCATGGTGGCTATAGTTTAGTGGTCCTCAAACTATAGCCCATGGGCCACATATTGAATTTGTTCCATTTTGTTCCTTCACTTCAAAATATGCAGTGTGCATAGGAATTCATTTACAGTTTTTGTTTTCACTATAGTCTGGCCCTCCAATGGTCTGAAGGACACTGAATTGGCCCCTGAAGATAGTTTTTATTATGAAAATAGTTTACACTGGCCCTCTTACTATTTTTTCTTCGTTTTGGGCCACACTCAGTAGTGCTCAGGTTATTCCTGGTTCTGTGTTCAGGGAGATGATCAGGGGACTATATGGGATGCCAGAAATCGAACCTGGACCAGCTGTTGTTCTATCTCTCTGGTCTCTTCTTAGCACTTTCAAGAGAGAATGGCTGATCATATGTGTCTGTATTTTAAAATAATTGTCACTTTGACAGAAAGAGCCTTCTCATCGCTCCTCACTTCCCTCAGTTACCTTTGCGAGTTATGTACTTCTGCAGAGAATGTCGTTCTGATCTGCTGGAATTCCTTGGAGTTTAGTTCAAAGAGCTGCAGCAAGACGTGCATCTCTAGGAATGTGCTTGTCTGTCTTTTTTGGGGGGGGGCTCACACCCGGTAACACTCAGGGGTTACTCCTGGTTCAGGTTACTCCTAGCTCTGCGATCAGAGGTCACTCCTGGCAGGCTTGAGGGACCAAATGGGATGCTGGGATTTGATCCGGGGTCCATCCAGTGTTGGCCGAGTGCAAGGCAAACGCCTTACCGCTGTGCTATCGCTCCGGGCCCCTGCTTGTCTCTCTTGAGAAGCAAATTCAATTAGCACCCAAATATCCACGGCCATGTTTTCGCTTTCTGATAATGCGTATTGGGTTCTGTTTTCCTTCCTCTTACAAAAAATGGCAGGACGTGTGAAACTCTGCCTTGTTTTTATAGCTTCACACAGAGTGTAAGTTCCAGAAAGAAAATTCAATCAACAAAATTGCACGAAGATTGGACTTGAGCGTTTGGGAGGAAGGAGGGAGAGGATGGATAAATCCCCGCGGATCAGCTCAGGTTGATTGTGCTGAGAATTCTGAAGATTTCTGGTCTCATCAGCATCCTCTCGATGGTGTGGGGAGAGCAGATTCCCGGCAATCAATTGGGGAGTTTAATGAGCTCAAATGCTTCAGAGTAGTTTAAAGTGACTTTGGCATAACACAACCTAAATGGTCCCAAAATACACCCACGTAGTCAGAAATTGAACCCAGGAATAGTATTTACCTCTTTTTTGTTTTCTCCAAATGCCAGGTAAAGTATTTCTTGGCAAAAATCCTTGATTAAATGCCAGGAACACTGCGATTTTCCAGGTGAATAAAACCTGAAGATAAGTTTGACTTGAGCCGGAGATTGGACAGCATGAGAACTGAGGCCTCCCTGAACAGAGTCACTGGTAGGGCTTCTGGAGGGTTGGGGCCAGCACAGAGAGGGTGCCAGAAGGGGACTGACCTTCGAAGGAGCTGCCACTCCGGAACTTGCCCCTGAGACCCAGCCAGGAGGAAGTCAGGAGCGAGCAAAAGACTGTCTCTGGCTGCATCAGTCCAGTAGGGCTCCTCAGTGGGTCATCTTGTGGAGGAAAATTTTTTTTTTGATTGGCCCTGTGGGGTCCATTTTATTTGGTTGTTCCGTGTTTCAACAGAGAGAGGAAATGGCATTCACAGGACACTAATTTATCCCGTCTCTGAGGTGCCTAACTTGGAACTAGAAAATCATGTTGCTTTCTAGTTTCAAAGTTGTCTCCAACTTTTATTATTTCTTTATTTAGTTGTGCAGCAACTCTCATGCACACATATGGACTTAGCCCACCCAGGGGCATGGTGCCCATGTGACTGTGCACACAGCTGTTCCTCAGACATGTACACATCCATAGACATATCCATCACATATGTTGCACACAGATGTGCATGCATGTTGCACACACATGCACAGTCCCACTCAATGATGAGAGACGACCTACAGGGAAATGATGGCTGTGAAACCAGAGTCTGTGAGATTGAGGAAATCAATCTCACAATCAACAGCAGCAGGTCACAGGTGCTGCGGACTGTTTTATCCTGATGAGATAAAAAGTTCCTAAGCAAAACCTTAGTGAGTTCATTTTCCCACTGGAAGTTAAGCGGGAGCACGAAGAGGCGAGTATGAAATATGAATTATGAAATATGAAATGAATGAGACCACACAGAATGCATGGGGACTTGCGTCTAGAAAGATGAAGACAAATTTATTTTTTGAGCTGGGTAGCTTTTAAGGTTGAGGTTTGGAATGCAGGGTGTAATTTTTGACATCAAAGAGAGTGGGAGATAGTTAGGGAAACAGAATGAAAGACCATGGATAAACTTTGCACATTAAAGAACCGATACTGAAGTTGAAAAGAAGTTTTGTTTTGGGTTAGCTTTGTTTTGGGTAAGTAAGAGAAAACAGGTAATTTTCAGGGAAGTGGGAAGAGAGAGAAATGTTTTAGAGTTTTTGGGGAAAACTTAAAATTGGTTTACTATGAGCTAAGTTTTGGGAAAAAACATGATTTTGGCGCCAAAGTAGCAAAGATCACAAGAGCTTGGTTAGTGGGAGACTTTTGGCGGGATTTGTACTGTCCTCCTTTGTTAGAAAGAATTACTAAGGCCTGATTTTTAATATTGGTTAAAAATAAAGAGAGAGATAGTTACAGCCACTTTAGAATTATGGCCAAACACTCCACGCAAAGGGTCAACCGATTTTGACTGCTCTAAGCGGGCCTTTTTGGCAAATAATTCTTTTTCAGGAGTGCAACACTTTTTTGATGTGTGCCCTTCCTGAGTGGGGCGCAACACACAGGGACAGACTCTGGCCTGAAACTGTGAACATCGAACCTGGGTCATGTCTTGTAAAATGCCAGACACACAGGAATGGCAGTGCAGAGCCCTGGGCCATTAGATGGAACTATGTGGTTTTTAGAGCTAATGTGAGTCAGTCTCTGGGTTCTGCCCTGTGATTGAATGACCAGAGTACACTGCCTGAGGGTAGCTGAGACTATAAGGCAGAACCATTTGATAGACAAACTCAGTCAGAACCCTGGTGTATCCGTGGGCAGTGGAGGCCAGTGTGGTCTGCAAAGAAGCACTGATGTTCCTGAAAGGAATGAAAAACATATCTTCCCCTACACATTCCTGATGGGAGTTGTCTGTCTCTTTCTCATGCAATGCAATGTTCCCCCCCCCCTCACCCTCCCCTCTGTGTTAACTATCTGCTTGTCTCTTATCTACTGAGCTACAGGTGCTGATCCATTTGCTGGCTCCCCATGGTTTTACAGACCCTGCATTAATCGTCCTGAAGACATCTTGGAGACTTAATGTCTGAGTCCCGCTCACTTGGAGACTTGAAGTCTGGATCCCTACTCACACCTACCCCCAAAACCTCCGGATTCCCCCATATCAAAGCCCATTCCTGTTTCCGCTGTAAAAATAACTCAGCCCACCTGAAAACTGTATAAAAACCCCCTGATTTCAGACCTCGGGGTTGGCAACCTCTGCTCTGCTCCGAGCACGTTTCGAACCTCTGATCGATCAGATTAAAATTGGAACTTGCCTGCAATTTGCTGAGCACGTGCCTTTTTCACTATTCTGTGCTGGGCAACTGGGGGGGAGGGGTCGGGTCGTCCGGACTTTTCATTCCCAGTAAAGTCAAGGGAGGTCGTTGAAGGTCACATCCTGTTTCTCAGTCATGATTGTGGTCCAAGGTCCAAGTCAGTCTGTGCAAATGGCTTCTCTTCCTTGGCCCCAATAACTAGACAGGTTGGGGGCTGCGAGGACCATTTTTCTTAGGGCCTTATGGAATCTCCCCCATCATTGGTATTTACTGTTATTTATAATTCCCATGATGGCATAAATCACTTTGTAAGTCACCAGAGTTGAGAACAAACTTGATCACCTTTAAGCTCTGATCAGACATAAGCTCAATTTGAACAACTTTAAATTGATATTGGATTTCTGACTACTAATTCCTGAGATTTTTTAAAAATTCTGACCTATAAATTGTCATGTCCTAATAAGTACCAGCCATTGACATATAAAAAGAAAAGAAAGGGAATGATTTCAGGAGTAATGCCAGTTAATTCAGCAATTATCACATAGTGACAGGAAATAATGTATTTGATTACATTTTACCATGTGTTTGTTCTATCTGTGGAGAGAAGATGATATTTTGCTTTGAAATGAATCACATTGTAAGTTGCATAGAATTGATAGAATGTTAACCATCTTCACATTCTCTATGTATAGATATATTTTAAACAGAAAATGTAATTCAATTTCCAAAAAAGCAAAAGATAAACATTTTGATAGGAAATGTCCAAAAATGATGGAGAAATCTTCCTTTAAGAGAATTCACTTTATTAAGATAACTTTAAAACATGCCCATTGCTTATGAACTGTAAGAGCTATATTTTGAAACAGACAAGAGGTTATCATTAGATTTACTTTTACTCTTTTTTCAACACCAGTGGTGTTTTGTGTCCACATAGGGCTTACTCCTGCCAAGCAAATTCACTCCCACTGAAATGCAGACCTGCAGGGCAAGTCCAGCCAAGCGAAAAGAGGAGTCCGATAAAAGGGGACAGTAGTCAAAGGCAGAGCAGACTGCAGAGACCACTCAGAGCTCACCAGCAGGAAGGACATTTCGTCAAAAAACTCAGCCCCTAGAGTACTTTTGTATGTGAGCCCCACAGAGAAAGGCACCATGACAGAGTCAGAAAGACAGTCGCCCTCAATATGAATGGCCAGTCCAAACTGGCGTCTTGTCATTCAAAATTGCTTTTTAAGAAAACAGTTACTATTACTACCACTACTACTAGATTTCTGAACCATGGTGACCGGGGCTTACTTCTGGATCAATACTAAGGGATTACTAAGGGATTACTCTTAATGATGCTCAGAGGATTTTACAAGGTGCTGTGAATGGAATCCAGGTTGGCCACTTGAAAGAAAAATGCCCTATTCTCTGCACTATTTCTCCAGCCCTGTAAGAATTATTTGGAAGCTATGAAAAACTATTGGGGGAATGGGAAATAAAATCATAGAACTGTGTAACTCAATGAATAGTTTGAAGTATTTGAAGTGGTTTTAAATTGCTCTTGCAAAGCACTAGAGTATTGTAAGAAAGAACTGGAGATTAAAAAGAAAAAAAAAGCAACAACTACCAAAGCCAAACACACAAATGTGGAAAATGCAGACTTGACATAGAGTCATAGAAAGGACATAAAAAGGAAATCAAGTATATTTCATGAGAATTCCAGAGCAATTTGGGAATGGAGAAATTGTAAGGCACTTCATTGTAATAGCTCTGAAATGAAGGGAAAATGGAGTCTAAAAAAGCTTAAAATATGACAAAACAAAAATAAGAACCTATCCCAGAGCAGTTGTGTTGACATTACTGATCATCAAGACAAAAGCAATCTGAAGAGCTTTCTCCTGCCACAAACACACTCAGTCTAAAAGCAGAGTAGGGGGGAAATTAGGCTCACAGCAGGCACACAAGTAACAATACAGACTCTGAGAAAAGCTCAAAATATTTACTCTTTCTCTTTCATGTGGAAGAACTGAGAGATAGTTTTATACACATCTATTGTTTGAAAGAAACAGCGAGGTATCTAAGTTAATAACCAGGACAACCAATCCTAAAGAAAGTGGCAAGAAACACGACACAGGTTTAAGAAATGAAGAAATCAGTTAAAAGCTTTACTGAACTTGAGCGAGTACTCTCAAAAAAGTAGAAAAGGAAATAATAAAAAGAAATACAGCATTCTACCAGCAAAGTATCATGACTGATAGAGTGAGGGGCTAAAAGACCAAGGCAATCTGAGTTTCTTTTTGTAGGAGGAAGAGGAGTGAGGCTTGAAGATTACTCATAGCCCAGAGTGATAGGATAGTGCATAGGCTGCTTCTCTTGCACTTGGCCAACCTGGGTTGGATCCTCGGCACCCTGATCCCTGAGACAGGAGTGAGCCAGGAACAGTTCAGGGTGTGGACACTGGACCAAAGAACTACATATTTATGCAGAAAACCCAAAGATGATCACAAGGACATAAAAGTGGATGTTATTTCTAGTGTTCACATGGGATGTTGATGAAAGTTGATTCTATTGTAGACCGTGGGAGTTTCAGTATATTTAAAAAAAATCCATACAGGTTGGATTAAATGATCTCATAACAGTTCACTTTATTTTATGATTTTTGTTTTTTGTCCACAGCCAGTAATGCTTTGCGTTCAGGAATCATTCCTGGTAATGCTGGTTCAGTAGGGGTGGGGGGCATATGTGGTCCCTGAGGTACATGGGTTAACCAGGTGCAAGGCCAAGGCCTTACTTGCTGTATGATCTCTCTGGGCCTCACTTGCAAGAGACTGACCCAGGTAGATTTATTTCCATTTTAAAGCAGTTGAAATGTTCTAAAACACTCAGACAGAAAGTCAGGAAACTGATTTACTGAGGGCTCAGAGTTGGTTTTTCTTATGCCTACTCCTTCCCCTAGACTCACCCCAGGACTCCCCTATGGCCTTCTGACCCTCAGCTGAGGGACTTATCTTCCTTCCCAGGGTGCATGCCAGCCCTAGACTATTCACGCTGTAAGATATCCCCAAAGGGGGAGCCGGAGTTTCTCTATGCTCCTGCCTGGACCAGCCAGGAGTCTATCCAACCTGGCCATGGGGCAGTGGGCGGCTAATATTGGCCACCAAAAAGCCAGTGAGAAACTACACACTTCTCATGTGTGTGTACAGCCACTGTGGTCATGGGGTGTGCAACTGGACTTCCAGAGCAACCAGAGTGTGTCTTTAACTGGAAATCATCAGTGGCATCCAGGTGATGGAATGGAAAATCTAAATAGCAACATGTTGAATATTAAAAGGCAAATCATAAAGCTCAGGTCTCCACACTTGAAGAAACATAAACAGGAGTATCTGAGTCTCCCCGGATCTGGAGGCAAAGAGAACTGAGCTGTAGGCTCAGAAGTGTCTACCTATTGATCCATCTGAGAGGCAGAATGGGAGACATGGAGATGTGGGCCCAGCCTGGCTCCAAGGTTGCAACTCATTTTCATTCTAAGAAGAAAGTCCATTTGCATTATTATCAGTTTTGTAGAGACACTTGTGAAATAGTCAAAGACAAGGGAGGATACAGAAAACCCAGCGTGTTGGCTAGATGGGAAGTTTAATAACCTGTTTTGATATCTCTCAAGAAAGATTTTTTCCTTAAAGTAAACAAGATTTTATTGTACAGAATCATCATAGCTAACATCATTTTTGCACAGTATTCAGAAAAGATGATTGATCAAGAAAGCATTCCTGATATCAGTGAGGTATATGGGGGTACATGGAGTGGGTAGATACTCTTGGGAAGTCTGCAGATCCATGATGGAGAAATCATGTTCTATAATGAGAAAATGCTGTTGGGGCCTTTGGGAGTCCCCAACAGAAAATACCAAATGCAGTTATGTTCATCTAAATGCCTTGAGAACCGAGCCAGGCTAAAATTCCAATGCAAAATTAAGACTGAAAAATAGGAGAAACTCTCAGGAGAGTGAAGATGAAATTGAGAGAAAGATGATCTATTCTCGAGAGATCAACACACTGATAATTCCAAGACAACAATTGTGTGCAGGATTAAAGGAATAAGAATGAAAGAGATGGAGGGTGTCCAGGGGAAACTGGACAATAGCAAGAGATCAACACAAAGTCTTCCTAGAGAAAATGGCCACTTGCAGACTGGGAGAGGGCCTGGACCTAAATAATGTCAGGAGTATGCAAGCTAAGAAGAAGCCAAGAAGGCCTGAAGAAGGTCCAGAAAGGAAAGACCCAAAAGGCAGTGGGAAAGCCAGCAGCTTCCCTCCATGTGGCAACGCTGTGCTCCCTGATCAGGCTACTGGGGAGGACAAGAGGGGACCCCGTGTCTCTGTGGCCGTTCATGATCCCAGGTTCTTCTGTTTTTTCAAGATGAAAATATTGAGTCATCATGATGCTCCAATGCAGAATTAGCTGTAAAAAAGTTTGCTGGAGGGGAAAGGAAAAGGAGAAGGAACTCCCCACTTGGGAGTTAATACAGTTCATTTTTTGTGGGAGTTTAAAGACTTTGCTTTAAAGACTTAAAAGAGGCTTTAAAGGCACTCTGCCTTTCTTTATAAAGAATGCTGGGATCCTACAGGGGGTCTGGCTGGTCTAGGTCCTTTGAGTTTGGCCATTTATTGTAGATTTTGTCCATTCTTTTGTCCTCCTTGGTGGGCAGAATTCCTTGGTCCTGACTGGGAAGGAGATGCACCAGGCCTTTTGGGGGAAGTGTGCATTAGGTCTGTGGAATTGCTGGACAGATAGAACGAACTGCTGGCTGGAGAATTGGGGTTTCATTTGTCACCTCCAGAACATGGCATGCCCCCTCATTATTGGACATGACCATCCATTGTGGGAAAATTCACACGCTGTAACCCCATTGGGGAGGGGGACGTGGGTTTGGTGCAGGCACTAATCCAAACCAGGCTCAAGAGAGATGAAACATGTGGTGGCCTTTCCACCACAAGGTGTAAGAGAGAGAGGCCGGTTGGGCCTAAATATTTATTGGGAAGATAGGACTATCCCCATGGCTGGGGTAGGCAGTGAGTTAAGGTAAATAACCTATTCCCACCCAGGTGGATCTTTGGCATGTCAGAGAGGAAGCCATCATAGTTTAGGGTGAAGGCTGGTTATCCCAACAATCCACGTATGTGTTGTTAAAGGGACTCTAACACGAGCCAAACTCGATGTGCAGCCATCAGACGATAAACAAACTCTCTTAGGCTGGATGAGATCCGGGCAGGAGATACCTACGTGGGCCTCAGAGACCAAGAGCGACTCACACCACTGGTGACAGCACAGGTGGCTCACAGGGACTTAGATGAGGGTCGAAGGCCACCCAATAAAATGACATTCTGCAAAGGGAAATTTGACATGTGCCATGTGGCCTGGGTCTGTCCCACAGAGGCTGGAGGAAACAGAGGCTCTGGACCTGGGTCAGCAGGCGAGTCTGGGACACTGAGTGTCCTACAGTTTCCCTCCATATTGCTGGAGATCGACACATGTTCCATAAAACAAAATCAAGTTTCAAAGTCAGTACTGCTGTTCAGAACATGGGTCAGGCGTGGACACTGGAGGAAAAATCAGTACTGCTGTTTGGAAGCAGGCGTGGACACTGGAGGAGATGCTGGGTGGTGGGCTGAAATCAAGATGCAGGGATAGAGGAGATGCCTGGGTAGCGTTGGCTCTGAGCACGCCCCAAGTTTAAAGTTTGCTCTGTGATCCCTGTGTGTGCTTGAGGCCCGATCAGCCTCTCTAGAGGAGGAGGTGAGGAGAGGAAGCGAGGAGAAGGAAGAGGGGAAGAGAGGATCGAGTGGCGGGGGCAGGCCATTCTTCCCAGGACTACAGGGGCCTTTGGGCACATTCTGAGCTGCAACCTTGTTTAGGTGAGGAGCCTGCACGCTGGGCTGGGCGGGTGGCGATAAGGCCCCTGGCAATGTGCATGAGGGGACTTGGGCACTAGCCTAAGGCAATAGGCTCCGCTTACTATTGTGATGCAGACACAGTGGCCCTTGGCCTAATCCTGAGGTAGGCCCCGAGGAAGCTCCAGCAGAAACCACTTCCTGAGAATAGGAAGGAGGACTCCCAGGGTCCAGGGTCGGGCAGCCTCTTTGCCTTGACAACGCCCTAGCAACGACGCAGCTGCATGGAAGCCTGGGCGGAGGGGCTGAGGATCCCTCTCCAGCTCAGCAGGTACAGAGAGCAGTGGTACATTATTTTGCATTTAAAAACCTAAAAGCACAGATAAATGATTTTTTGACTACTTTCTGCAGACCCAGGAAGGTGTCATTTCTAAACTCATGAGAGAGCACAATAATAGACTGTTCCTCCCCCCTTCTTCATTTTGATGCAAAGACAAAGATTGTGGAGAGCTGTGTGTCTATGCAGAGACTCACACAGAGATGGAGCACACAAGCTCCTGCCCAGATGTTCCTGTTTGCCTCATTTCTGAGACAGGAATAATTTGCTTTCCTGGTCATGTTCCCTGTCCTGGTAAAGGAATAGTGAGTGTCTGAGCCAATGTGTTACTCATAAATCCTAAAATCTCTCTCATTTACCAAATATATTTATAATGAATCTTAATTATCTTACTTTGAAACCCCTTATGCCTTATTTATTTTTTCCTTTTTTGGCATTTGAAAATAGGAAAGAATGTACAAATGCAAAATTAAATGGTGGAGGCAGCATATAAAAATAGCTATTCGAAGCAGTGAAATTCTCCAATTGTATTTTTATGAGTGTAAGAAAAATAATTTAAAGGAACAGCCAGCAAACCAAGGCCCCCAGGCTCACTCCCTCATACCATTTTGGAAGGGGTCAGAAGCAGAGTGTTGGGGGATGAAGTGGACAAGTCGCAATGGGGTTGACTGACATCAATTTCTGTTTCTGTTGATTATTCTCATCCCATTGGCCCTATGACACCTCAACATTGCTTCTCTGTACACTGTATCCAGCACCAGGACCATCCCAAACATGTCCCAAGAGTGTCCCATACATGTCCTAGATATGTATCAACATTCAGAGTCTCTATCTAAAGGCTAGCACCAGGCTGGAGGAAGAATGAGTAGAAGCCAGTGGGATAGATCATTCCAGCTCTGCTATGGGGTAATGTATGTTAGGCTACAGATAAGCACAGACCAAACTTTCTCTTTCTTTATTCTATGCACCTATTGTTAAGGCTCTAAAGGAATATCCCTGCATCTCTCTAATGTATTCATTGCAAGTAGGCCAATAATTTAATAACACAGTTGGCATTTGAGATACAGGCTGTGATGAGAAAAGGCAATTTAGAGTGGTAGGAGAATTAGAGTGACATTTTCTGAGAGAAAACCATTGAGGCTTTGCATAACAGGGAAACATTATGTGGAACAGTTTAAAATATTCAATCCAGATGCAAAGTGCAGGAGATAAGGCTCAATTTTACCTGTGATATTTGACTAAACTGTTTCATATCATCCTTGATAGAGTCATGTTATTGCAAGAGGTTGTGAAGGTACCAGAGGAAAAAATATTTATGAATGACCCACTTTGCTTGGAAAATTAGGGCTAATTAGTCAATTAGTTTGTGTCTGATAAATTCCCATTATCTAATTGAGTCAATAAAAATAAGTAATTAGAAATTTTCTTTTGTTTTGTTTTTGGGCCACCTCTGGATGTGCTCAAAGCTTGCTTCTGGCTCTGTACTCAGGGATCATGCCTGGCAGGCTTAGGGAGACCATTTGGGGTGCTGGTGGTCAAATCTGGGTTGACTGTGTGAAAGGCAAGTGCCCTCACCTCTGTCCTATCGCTTTGACCATGGTCAGAGGTTCTGGGTTTTGAGATGAGAGTTCCTGCAGAATGTGCTTCCGGATCCCCTTCCTGCTCATGTCATGGCCCAAGAGAGGTTCTGTGGTGGGATTTGGACCTAGGACTGGGGGCACTGGCAGGACTCGGGACATGGGAGGGGAGGCAATGAGTTGCCCTTCTCTACTTCCTGCTCTAGCAAGGAGGGCAGGAAGATGAGGAAGGTACACGGAACCCACCAAATTTGATACCTTCGTTCCTATTTTTCAGGTTTTGGACCAAGCCCAGAAGCACTAGAAGTGCTGTTCCCAGCATGATCAGGAGAATGTGTGATGTTGAGAATCAAACTGGGGGTGTGTGTCTGTCTGAGCAGCATGCAAGGCAAGTGCCTTAGTCTCTGACTATCTCTTCAGCTTTTTTTTGGGGGGGGGGCATATCCGGTGATGCTCAAAGGTTACCCCTGGCTATGTGCTTGGAAATTGCTCCTGGCTTGGGGGACCATATGGGATGTCAGGGATCGAACCAAGGTCTGTCCTGGATTGGATGCATGCAAGGCAAATACCCTACCACTGTGCTATCGTTCTAGCCCCTCTTCAGCTGTTTTGAAGAAAATGTTTTCTGTGCACTTTGATAAATGGTCCCAGAATCAAATGATACATCTATGTATGCATAGAAGATAGTTGAAGAAATTACCCAAAGGTGTAAACATTCTCCAAATCTGCAAAAGTAAAAACTGGAAGGGGAAGAAATGAGAACTTTGATTGTTTTCCATAAGATTACATAATGTGAACACTGGGGTTTCACCAGCTCTATTTTATAAGCATGTGAAGGACTATCATGGCTCAGGGGACCCAATGGTATTCTGGGGATCGAAGGCAAACACCTTCCCTTCTGTGCTATTGCTCTGGTCCTGGGCAGTCCTTTTTAATAATAGTTTGCTCTTGTCAGGGGATTGTTTTAGACAGTCCTCAGCCACCTGACTCTTTTCCTGCCCCATGGAGAAGCATTGGTACACAGGGCCTTGTGTGCACTGGGAGTGGGACTGGAGCTGACACAGAGATGGGGCAGCATGAACCCAGCTGACCCCAGCTCCGCATAGGGCAGGCCTATCTGGTGCAAAGACCCTCTAGATCATTTTCACAACATTCCAACTCTCCTGGATGATACTTGCTCAGATACAAAATATGCAAGACCCTGAACTATGTGGTTCCACCTACTGGTCAAATTTGAAATGAAATACCATTCTAAGACACCATCTGCAAGTAGCTTTAAAAGTTACAAAACACAGATTTCCTCCAGAGGCATAGTTTCTCCGGCACATTTGTTATTATGGAAATGAAGTCGCTGAGAGGAAGGAGCTGGTCTCCATGAATTGTGCGTGGTAGGTGATGAGCTGAGGACAGTGGGTATGAGTCACAGATGGTCTGGCTAGAGGGTTTGCCTCAACCACTCTCCTCCTGCTGCACTGACCAGCCTGGCTGACAGCTGAGCCCTGGCACACGGTGTGGCTATGTGTGATGGGGGGCTGATTTCAGTGTGTGGGGTCTCAGCTTTACAGAAACCATTCTCCTAGGCGTGTGTGTGTGTGTGTGTGTGTGTGTGTGTGTGTGTGTGTGTGTGTTTGAGTGAATGAGAGAGATTTCAGTACCATATGGGTGCCTGGGACACAGAGAGAGATGGAAGGGGAGAGAGGGAGATGGGGGAAAAGGAGGAGAGAGAGAGGGAGAGGGAGAAGAACAGAGGGAGAAAGGGAGGGAGGGAGAGAGCGAGCTCTGATGCCTCCCAATATACATTTGAACCCAGTCCAACAAGGGATCCCTCGTCTGAAAAGACACAATTGGGGATTGAGCAGGAGAAGAATGATGTCCACTGGTTTCTAAAACCAAGAGACTGATTCTGTAAAGGGAAAAAAGTGGGGTGCTAGTCTCCACTCAGATCATGTTTCAGGGATACAGAAACAGTAGATCTAGTTAAAGCCCAGTTATTAAAGTTACATAATCAACACAAAAAGGCACTTAGCCTGACCTGCTTTTGCATAACTAGGAGCTTATTTCTCTGAGAGCAAGTTGCTCTCATTTCCAATGGCCAGAGGTTAGGGACTCAGGCAGTCTTGAGAACTGACTTCCAGACTGTCCTGGTAGGCAGTCTGGACACTTCAGGGACCCCTGCTGCTTGGCTCTGTTGGAGAAGGTGCAGAAAGACAGAAATGCAGATACTCAACCTCCTTTGTGCTAGGCTCAGCTCCTGTTCTGGACCAGTTCTTAAGGGCTAACAGCAGGGCCGGTAATCTAGGCTCATTTTAGGGCACCCTGCCCAGGCCCATTCCTGCAGCATTCAGGGGTGGGATGCTTGTCCTGCAAGCATCTGTTTCACTGTCCCCCTGAGTAGTGAGTCCAACATGCATGGCCAGTTCCACATCTCCTATTGTCTTACTTACAGCCTGTCTAGGAAACTTCTATGTTGGTGATGCAGGACTAAACATCCCCAGGCTGTCTGTGCCACTACCCAGTGTCGCACTGAGGTGGCTTTCTTGGAGGTCATTCTCAGGCCTCAGATGCTTTTGCTGTTCCTGGGGTGGACAGTGTGGGAGATTCTACCCCTCGTGCGTCCTCTCAGGGGCCATTGCAATGTGGAGTGATTTGTACCTCAGGGCCTGGCTCAGGGGGTATCTCCAGGTGTTTTCAGGTGGGGGGACTTTGCTCTTCTTTGCCTCACTCTTCCTTCATGTTTTCTGCATGAGAAGCAGGTTGATGGTTGGTATGACCTGAAGTCTGAGTCTCCAGCTTGCAAAGCAGAGAAACATCCGAGTCATCACAGAGGCCAATGTCAGGATGGGAGATGGAGCTCGCTTAGGTTGTACTTTGCATGTTGTGGAATGGTTTAATCCTGGGCCCCACAATGTTCCCTGAGCACTGTTGCTTAAGGCCACTGATAAGACTTACAAATCAGCTTCTCTTAACTCTGAAGTGCCTCTTCCTCTGTGATGTGTCCTGCTGCTGGTGGCCCCAGGAGAAAATTTTTCCTTTGTGAAAGGAAAATGTGTTTGTCATGGAGGAGTACTATGACTTTACTCTCATCATGCGTCAGTGGGTGCTGCCAGGGATGTCTGTCCAGAGCAAATATGGCTTTGAGATGGAAAACTTTGGTCACAACTAAAGGGATTCAGAGACAGGATCCTGGGGAATGGGTGAGAGGGACCCAAAGCCAGCAGCATAATGCCCCAGAGCTCTGGGAGGAGAATTGGTGGTTCCTTGTGATTGTGTTGAGAGACCTGAGTCATGAAGAATAGCAGGTGGAGCTGAGGCTCAAGAAAGTTTGGAGTATGAGGGTCATGGCAAAGATTTCAGTATCATCTGGGTGCCTGGGCCACAGAGCAAGGGGGCCTGGGGAGGCTTCCTCCTTCCTTACTGAGTGGAGGATAAAGCAGAGATAGAAGAGAAAAATCAGTTCTGTAGTAACATGGTCTCAGAGTTCAGTCACCTGGTCTAGACGTAGAGAGAGGAGCCTCCATGGACAGAAGTCATTTGCACTTTACTGCAACGTGGGCTGGACATGGCAGATGGTGGATCCTGGGCTCCAGTGGACAGAATCTGGTCTGAGTAGAAGTGACTACTGAGGTGGGACCCAGTAGAGGGTCTGAGCAGGAGACGAAGGGCAGTACTCCAGTTGCCAGCAGGGAAGCTGGAGTCACATTTTCTGTGGGTTTTTCTGCTCACCGGTTCTCTCTCTGTGTATTCTGGATTCTGTGACTCACAAACCCAACATCTCTGAAGAAAATAGCAACTGCTGGTTCCACACACAGTCCTTGGTCCAAGCACGCAGGACACAGTGGGGGTGATTTATTCACAGTGGCTGGGGTCTTGAAACCAGAAAGACCCAGAGCTAGAGCCAGATAATGCACACAGGCTCTTGAGTTGAGGCTCAGAGAGGCCTTGCCTGCCAGTCCAAAGGTGTGGTTTACTCACTGCCTTGGGCAACAGATATTTTTTTACCTGTCCCTGCTGCACAGGTCAGGCCTAGCTGGTGGGATCTTGCTCCTGTAATTTCAGTGCTGTCCTTTAAAATAGCATTACAGCTATTTATGAAATAATATCTTCACAGAGAATCATGTGGAGGGAAATGAAGATGGGAAAAATCGAATGAAATATTTCATTGTACCGGAGTGCCAACTTAGTAACTGTAGATAATTTGATAACTGCATTTTTGTGAGGTATTCATATTTCTTACCATAGAAAATTTTGTTTACTTACATGAATTACTCATCTATACAACAGTATTTTCTTTCCTTCTTCGTTGACTTGTAAGCAATTATCCAGAGCATTAAGATCATCTTGGGAAGGTAATTTAAAAATGACGCTTTGCCTAATTGTCCAACAAGAACAGTGCCATGCAGAGCACTAACCTTATAAACACTTGCCTTGTTGAGGATAGCTGGAGGGATGGACTGAAAAGGTGTCCATGAAAATAGACACATGTGTTGTGTCCTGGCTTGGACAGGCAGGCTGGAGCTTGCTGTGGGGGGTTGAATTAGGCTGCCCTGAGCCCCTGTGGTGATATTCTATCTGCCTGGAGTGGACTCTTCTTCCCACCCCCTCAGTTGGAACTATAGGAAACACAAACACATGCTGCAGCCTGCTTCCTGCTGGCATGTAGAGTGAAGTTTGTGAGCCACTAAGAATCATTCCCTGCAGGGAGACTCCTCCCCAGCCTAGGCTGTGGGGTGCTGTGGGACGCTCCCTGCACCCAGTTCTCTCTCAAGACCTGGCTTTGTGTGAGGGGACCAGTTGTGCCATGCAGCTCCCCAGAGGTGAAACCTGTCGGCAGTCTGGTTTCATCTTGTAAAAGTAAACAGCATAGTTCTCAAGTATCTGAGAAATACACACAGCGAACTTCTCTGGGGAACAAGCACTGTGCGTGGCGGCAGGAAGAGGACTTTGTTTCTACAGAAGAAGAGACTTGTTTTCATTAGGTGAAATACTGTTATGTTTTACTTAAGTAAAATAATTTTTGAGTGGTTTGGCATCCCTGCAATAGAAACAGAGAACTGGGGTATTTCCAAGCTAGTGCCCTAGTTTATTGTGAATGTGGCATTGTCCAACCCAAGTCAGGCTTAGTTCAGAAACAAGGTCCTAGATGTATGAAATTTAAGCTGGAATTGTACTGGATTGTGACCCAAAGAGGATGAGGTCCTTCAGAAAGATGGAAATGGACTCAGACACTCACTCTGTCACAGACCTGCAAGATTCGCTTCAGTCTGAGCAAACTCCTTAGAACACCCCGTATGTCTGGTTATGCTCCAAAAGCAGCCCCCATGTTTCCTCTCACAGTCTGAAATGTTACCCTGAGGTCATTCAGACAGGCAGATGGAATCTAAATCCCAATGAGGCTAGCAACACAAGTGGGCACCCAAACAGGGCCCTAGAAATACCAACATTAGCCCCAACTTGTGGGGAGGGAACGCTGGGCACAGTTAGAAAATGCTCCGTTTCTACCAACTGCTGCTGTTCTCACACTGGGTACTTCTGGGCTGCAGATGACCCAGGAGGAGCAGGAGTTTTCATCCTGGGTGCTGGTGTGGGCTGACCAAGAGTCAGTACTGGAATCCCATCCCCATGTCCATGGCAGAACAGAAGCTCACAGAAGCTCCAGCTTCTAGCCTAGGTACTGTGATGAGGGTATCTCTAGGAAGCAGCCAGAGCTTCTCTATCCAGTCTCCTAGGAGGCCGGATTCTGTTACTGCTTCTAGTCCCAGATCCTGTTCTTGGACGGGAGAGTCAGATTAGAAGGCTCATGTCTGACACAACACCCATGAGCAATTAAAGGCATCCTCTCACCTCTATTGTGGGCAGCATCCGCAGGCTCACCGCTTATGGCCCTCAGTCACACCCTGCTTCTGACCTCATTCCCCCAACAAGGCACCATATGTCCTGTACCCAGTTCCTGAGTGTACAAGCAGGGGATGCTGCTGTGGAGGCAGCAGATTGGGTTCGAAGCTTGCCCTTTCCAGATGGGTGGCTCTGGTGTGCTCTGTGGTACAAGTTAGTCTGGCAGGGCCCCAGGCAGTCCTGAGTAGAAGGGCCAGTTTCAGATATCGAGAGACAAATCAGTCCTGACTCAACTTGAGTTGAAGGCAAAACAATTGAGTTGAAGCAAAACAATGATCCTTCCAGGAGATATCAAGGGCAACTGTTTTATTTAGATATGGATCATTTCAGGGGCAGGAGCTATAGCACAGTAGAGAGGGCATTTGCCTTGCATATGGCCAACCTGGATTCAGTCCTCGATATTTCATATGGTCCCCTGAACACTACCAGGAATAATTTCTGAACACAGAGTCAGGAGTACCCCTGAGCACTCTCAGGTATGGCCCAATAACAAACAAACAAAACAGAACAAAAAAAAAAAAAAGAGGAAGAAACAATAACATGGTAGGGAGGGCATTTTTTTGCCTTACATGCGGCTGACCCAGGTTAGACTGGCATCTCATGGTCACCTGAGTACTGCCAGGAATGACCTTGAACACAGAACCAAGAGTAACCTCTGAGCACCGCCAGGTTATGGCCCAAAGACAAACAAAAACAAAACAAAAGGGAAGACTGAAGCTATAGCATAGCAGGTAGAACATTTGTTTGCCTTGCACGTGGCCAATCCCGGTTCAATTCCTGGCTTCCCATATGGTGTGCTGAGCACCATCAAGAGTAATTTCTTTTTCTTTTTTTTTTTGGTTTTTGGGCCACACCCGGTAACGCTCAGGGGTTACTCCTGGCTATGTGCTCAGAAGTTGCTCCTGGCTTGGGGGACCATATGGGACACCAGGGGATCGAACCGAGGTCCGTCCAAGGCTAGCGCAGGCAAGGCAGGCACCTTACCTTTAGTGCCACCGCCCGGCCCCAAGAGTAATTTCTAAGCACAGAACTAGGAGTAACCCTTGAGCACTACTGGGTGTGGCCCAAAACAAAAAAATGTTATTTAAAAAATAAAAACGTGATAATGACAGAAATTCATGAAAAGATAACCAAAGGCTAAGAGGATAATCAAAGACTAAGACTAAGGATTCCTCATTTTGAAAACATTAGGAAAATGGAAAACAATATGGATATTCCTCAAAAAACTGGAAATTAAGCTCTCATATGATCCAGCAATATCATTCCTAGGGATATACCCTAGGAACACAAAAACACAATATAAAAATGATCTTCATGCCTATGCTCACTTCAGCTCTACTTACAATAGCCAGAATCTGAAAACAACCCAGGTGTCCAACAACAGAAGAATGGCTAGAGAAACTGTGGTCCATTTATACAATGGAACGCTACACAGCTGTTAGGAAAAAATGAAGTCATGAAATGTCTCTTTATATGTATGGACATGGAAACTATTATGCTGAGTGAAATGAGTCAGAGGGAGAGAGGCAGACACAGAAGAGTCTCACTCATCTTTGGGATATAAGAAAAATAAAAGACAGTATGGTAGTAATATTCAGAACAGTAAGTGCAGTTAAGGAAATAAATACACTAACAACTACCATGACAATGATATTGAGAGAGAGAGAGAGAGAGAGAGAGAGAGAGAGAGAGAGAGAGAGAGAGAGAGAGAGAGAGAGAGAGAGAGAGAGAGAGAGAGATAGAATGCCTGTCCCAAAGACAGTGGGGGAGGGAGGGGGAAGAGGAGGGAAATGGGTACATTAGTGGTGGGAAAGTTACATTGGTGAAGGGCAATGTACAATTGATGACTTAAACCCAACTATGAACAATTTTGTAACCATGGTGCTTAAGTAGAGAAATTATTAAAAAAGAAAAAGAAAATGGAAAAGCTGAAGATCAGCTTGGGTCAGTTCAACATTGGAAACAGATGCTGGGTAACAGAAACACCCTCGCCCCCCAACCCTGTCAACAAGGTCTCGGGGAATGTTGCTCTTGAATAATGGATCTGCTGGGAGTGTTTGGGTCTTCTCTTTGGTTCTGCCCTGCCAGCAGTTGCACCCCAGGGGAGCCCTGGACAAGATCTGACGTGCCAGCATTTCTGTTCCCCTTGTCCTGTAGATGCCATCAAACCAGCAATTTCCTGGAGGGAAGGATGGGTACCCAGTTTCACTGTTCATTTCTATATTGCCTCCAAAACTGAGGCTCAGGATCCTTTGAGATGATCTTGCAATTTTAAGGAGAAGCACGTTTGTGTGTACAGGATAGAAAACACTCAAATTAATAAATGAAAACCCAAGATCTTGACAGGCTGGAAACAGTGCATGAATATTTATTGTCATATTAATATTTGCAGAAATGTTTTCTCATTTGGGAGATGATTATTTCAAAATTTATCTCTGGGATTATGAAATTTGTCTGTCTCTAAGTCAATCAACTCCCACATGGTTTCTCATTGGGTGTAATTCTATGAATACAGCATCTCTGATTGGTAGTGAAACTGGATGATTCCACCATCTAGTTGTGACCTTTTCCCATAGATAAATGGAGAGGATGGAAGAGGAGAGGGCTCATTCATTCTGGAGCTGGAGGGCACTAATTTTTCCTGGAGCCTTGTCTTGTGGATGCTTGGAGGTTGGTCTGAGGATTGAAGTTAAAGTAAAGGGTAACATGGGGAATTTTAAAAATCTTTTCTTTCCCCAAGTGTGTGTTTGATTATTTTGCAGAGTGCCTTTTGGTCCAGACCCATTTCACCATGTTCTGGGTAGTAACCAAAGGGGTTCGATTCTAGAAAATGGCGCCCATAACACGGACCAGATGGATATTGGTGAACTGATTTCAGGCTTTTCTGGATGCATTCCACCATTTGAATTTGTGAGTTGGTCTCTTGTTGGTTTGCATATAGGACTAGGAACATGGTAAATATGGATATTGTTATTTGTTTGATGGGAATGTGTATGTTGGGGTTTTTTGTTATGTTAAATTATAAGAATTTGGAGATAAAGCTTTCTTCTCTGGAAGGCAGCCCAGAAGACACCAAAGAACATAATCTCTCCAGGACCCAAACCCGGTAAGATACCCCACCCAACAAACGTGAGAGCTGATTCCTGCCATGTGTTTGGGCATCAGATAGCCATTATAAAGGACTGCTGCCCCGATCCTTGCCTGATTTTTGGCTGAAGCCAGAGGAGTGCGGCTGCTCCGCTTTGCTCTGCAGCCACACACATCTTTTAACTGCTGAACCCCACCTCAGCACATAGTAAAAACCACACTACAAGCATCACAATGGGGAAACAATGCAGGACAACCCCATGTATAGAAAATGAAGATAGCTGCTCTGATGACCCAAAAAGTACCAAACAGCTAGGTATCCTCTCAGATAAGGTGTTTAGAGAAGAATTACAGAGGATATTCGTGGAACTTAAAGAAAGCATAGATAGACTTGAATAGAACACACATCAGAATCAACAGGATATGAAGCCTGAAATTAGGAAACTTCATACTGAAATAACAGGTCTGAAAAACTCGGATTATGAATTGAAAGCCTCCATGGAAAGCCTCTCCACTCGAGTAATGGTGGCTGAAAACAGGGTCAGTGAGCCGGAGGATGAGATGCAGAGCAACTCCATACATCAGAAGAGATTGGAAGATAACCTTAAAGAAAATTATCAGACAATGGATAAACTACTAAAAGAATATGAACAGATGAAAATAGAAGTCTTCAATAAACTCAACAAAAACCACATAGGAATCATTGAAGTTCCAGGAAGAGAATAATAATAGGAGGAGTTGGAGGAAGAGTCAGAATAGGAAGAGGAGGAAGAAGAGTAAGAAGAATACAGTGAAGAAGAAGAGTAAGAAGAATAAGGCAAAGAAGAGTAAGAATAAGGTGAGGAAGAGTAAGAAGAAGGTGAAGATGAAGAGGAAGAAGAAAAAGAAGTGGAGGAAGAAGAGGAAGAAGACGGCAAGAGTAATAAAGGGAAGAAGAGAAAGAAGAAAAAAGAGGAGGAAGAAAAAGAAGAGAAGAAAAAAGAAGACAAGAAAAGAGTAGTAGGAGTAGGAGGCTAGGGATGTGGGTCAATTTGTAGAGTATCTGACCTAAATATGTCAATGCCTAGATTTGATCCCAAATGAGCTTATGTTCATGTTCTATTATTTCCACAACTTGTATGAATTCATGTATATCTGTATGTATAAAAATATGTGATATACTTATGCATGCTCACATCAATAAAGCAACTGTAAAAAATACAGGAAGGGGTGAGGAAGGAGGAAAGGGAGCAATGGTGGTGGGAATGTTGCACTGGTGAATGGGTGTGTTCTGTTTATGACTAAAACCCAATTACAATCATGCTTGTAATCATGGTGCTTAAATAAAGATTTTAGTCAAAATAAAGAATTTAGAGATAAAGAAAACGCAGGCAGAAAATTTAGAAATAGTACATAAAATGTCGGATGTTCTTTTAAAATACTCTGATTTATCTCAGAAAATGTCCGAGGTGGTGTTTCAGTTTTTTTCTGAAAGTCAGAAGAAACTGAATCCACAGGTTTTTACCGTTATACGTGGTCAAAATAGAAACAATGAAACTGCCAGGAAGGGCCAGAAAACCTTAGTTCCAGCACCTAGTATGAATCAGACAGGACCTATGGAAATATGGAGAGACATCTGAATGTTTTGGCCAAAATGCTGATTGTATGCATGATACTAACGCAGCCCAATCAGCTGAGGAGGAGGGCAGACCTGCAAGCCTATCAGCCACACTCCCTTCACTACAAACTTCTAGGGAGTGTGGTACAGATGCTATGCCTGCCCCACTGACTTCCAGAGGAAGTGGAGCAAACCCAATATTTCCCCCAAAACGGCTTGCCATAAGAGAGATTGGTATACATAGACTTGGAAGTAAGTTTTCCTCACCAGGAAAATAATTCACCTGAGCGACTAGTTCTTAGAGAGGCCGATATTAATACTGATTCTGAAACAACCATCGGAAAAATATCCGACCTCAAGGGCCAGTTCTGTAAGGAATTGGTAATGAGATAGACGCAGTGATAAATTTTCCCAGCCAAGAGGATGAAATGGCTTAACCTATGAAGGTTTAAGTATATACAATCTCCGTTAGTTTAAGAAAGCATGTATTCAGAATGATCCTCTTGCTCCTTATTGTATTAAACACCTGGGTATCTGGAGTAATGGTGCAAACTGGATCCACAGAGATTATAAATGTGTGGCGAAGATCTTTCTCAGCCTATCTCAATATTTACAATGGAAAATGTATTTCTATAAGCTGGCTCAGGACAGACTTAAAAACACTAAATCACTCTGGAAAGAGGGTTGCAGGAATCCAATTGAATTATGATGTATTTGTAGGAGAAGGGGAATTCAGAGACGTGGATAAGCAGGCTAGATTATCACAAATAAAAAACTTCAGACACAAATGCAAGGTAAGATGGTAAATCACCCCTCAGAACTGACACAGATCACTCAAATGAACGAGAACAGAAAACAAGCCGCAACTCCAATAGGTAACCGGGACAATAAATTAACACCACCCAATGAGATAGAGACTGTCGAGAACGGAAATAATCATTTCCAGGATCCCGACTATATAGATGAGGAAAGGGGTCCTGCTCTCACTGAACTTCATGATTTAGGAAACACATGTTATTTGAACTCAGTATTACAATGTATGTATAACATCGCCAGTTTGTCTAATTACTTTTACCAAAACCATTAGAAGGAGGACATTAACAGGTCAAATCTGTTGGGACATAAAGACAAAGTGGCAGAAGAATTTTCTAAGCTTATTAAAGCTTAGAAGGTGGGAAGAACAACACAGTCATGTCAGCCCCAAAAGTTTTACGATGACTAGTAGAAAAAAATCAGTTTTCAGGAGCCAGTCAACAAGACCCACATGAACACTTCTGTTCTTAATGGATGTTCCCCACCAGGATTTGAGTTAAAGTAGGATGGCCTTATGGAGGAAAATAATGATAACATCCCTGAATCAAGGAAAGTGAAACAAGCTTGGCAGTTTAATGAGTCTATTATTGCTACACTTTTTCAAGGCTAACTAAGATCCACAGTACAATGTCTCATGTGCCACCATGAATTTCAGACATTAGAGACATTTCATCATTTATCATTGTCTCTGACATCCACAGACAAATGCAGATTACAAGACTGCCTTGAAATGTCTTTTTGAAAATCAGGAACTTAAAGACAATAATATGGTTTACTGCAGCTATATGAAAAACAACAGGATGCTCAAAAAGACAGAAATTTTAAAATTACCTCCTGTGCTAATATTACACTTGAATCATTTTCAATATGAAAACAAAAAGGTGAAAAAATTACAGACTGATGTGGACTTTCCTTTAGAAAACCGTAAGATGTCACACAATATCAGAAATGCTAAGAACAGCCCTGAACAATACAACTTATCCTCAGTTGTAAACCATTATGGTGAATTGGAAAGGGTATTGTATATTGTAAAAATTCAGCAAAGCAACATTGGTTTAAATTTGATGATCAAGAAGTTTCTGAAATCGCCAAACTGCCTGTGAAATCTTCATCGGCTTATATTCTTTTTTAAACCTCAAAGGGATCTTTGGCAACAGATACAGCTATTTAAAGTAGTTAATTGAATGCTTTTTAGAGATGTTTTTAATATTGTTCTAATATTTTATCAACAGGAAACAGCAGTTAGATGGGTTAGAAGATATAAACTCTCACTACAGTGTTCATGATAATGTTTGAATGCATTAATTTCTATTTTTATAATAACCTTTAATGTTTTTGTTTACAGTGATCCATAGAGAGATATTTTATTTGAGGCTCCTAATGCAGTGCTTATGAAATTAATCTTTTCATCGATTATAACTGCTTGTATGATTTCATATGTTTATCCAGAGACCTATGGATGAGACATTTGGATACTTTGGACTTTTATTACAGTGTTCAGTCAGTGATTATGTTATTTACAATTTATTTCTTTTTTTCTTTTTCTTTTGTTTTTGGGTCACACCTGGCACTGCTCAGGGGTTACTCGTGGCTCTATGCTCAAAAATCGCTCCTGGCAGGCTCAGGGGACCATATGAGATGCCGGGATTCGAACTAATGACCTTCTGCATGAAAGGCAAACGCTTTACCTCCATGCTACCTCTCCGGCCCCTACAATTTATTTCTTATTCCTGCTGGATTTTTATTATATCAAGTAACTTTGTTTTCAGTGCTTTCTAGAAGGGAACCTGGTTATTTGAAGTGGATGATACTATACTTTGAGGTGCAGACTCCTACATTTTAAGTAATCATTTTACTTAATATTTTAAACTTCAAAATTAGGATTGTTCTGAAAATGTTTTGTGCTCACTCTAAACTTGAAGCTTTTATTTTCAGTAAAGTTCCACTCCATCTACATCAACAGAAGCTGGAAAAGTTTTCCTACGAACATGCCAGCTCTATATTTAAAAGTGCTTGTTCCATTTTACCTAGATCAATTTTTCTGATGGAAGCTTTGGATCTATCCTTTTGTTTGTTTATGTGTGAGTTGAGTATGAGTGAGTAGCCACCTCTGTCTTTGTTTAATTCCAGTATTGCTGAGAAGTTTCTCTCAGTGCTGTTTGGTTTTGTTTGAAATGTCTATTTATTTGGTATCTCTACCTTTCATTGTGTTTATATTCCTTGACTCCTGTGCCATCATGGGAAGATGACATCATCACTCTGAATTGCCCATTGAAGGTGGGGAAAGGATGAACGACATCTGGTGTGTGAATCTTCAGTGGCTCATCCTGCAAGATATCATTACTCTGGTTGCAGATGTTGGCAGTCACTTGAGTTATTTGGGCTGTGAGTCATTCTCCTTAGTTACATCAACATTGCTGAAGTTGCCTTTTTTACCACTTCACTCCAGAGAACACTTGACTGGTGTCAACTTGGGAGAGAGATCCTTAGCTTTAAATCATCCCCAGGACTGTGACTACTGCTAACTAGTTTCTCAGGCTTCACATGACAATGTAACTGACTGAAATTATGACCCAGAATTTATTTGCTTTTCAGTCATTATTTTAACATTTATAAGACATATGTACATGTTCTTTGTATTATTGTCTAAGTGTAATTTTAACATGTATGTCTTTTATTGTATATTTTTCTAAGTAGTTATAGCTTTTCCTTTATGTTTGGGTTAGATAGTAATAATTGTTTAGAATTTAGTATACATAGTACCCTTGGAGTTGTTATGTTATTTGTGTATTGCCTTATGTGCTTCTTATTATCACTTTTTCTAAAATGTAAAATAGGGGGAGATGTGGGATTATGGGATTTGTCTGTCTCTGTGTCAATCAACTCCCACAGGATTTCTTTTTGGATGTTATTTTATGAATGCAGTACCTCTGATTGGTAGTAAAACTGGATGGTCCCACCTTCTAGGTGTGACATTTTTCCATAGATAAAAGGAGAGGATGGAAGAGGAGGTCGTGCTATTTCATTCTTGGAGCTTTATCCTGTGGCTGCTTGGAGGGTGGTCTGTGGATTAGAATTAGGGTAACGTGAGAATTTTTAAAATATTTTCTTTAAGTGTGTGTTTGATTATTTTTTAAAAATAATTTTTATTGACCAAAGTAAATTACAAATCTTTCACAGTAATATTTAAGGTACATAGTGTATGTACATAGTGACAATGAGTCAGGGCAATTCCCACCACCAGTGTAATCCTCCCTCCACCCCGTTCCCATGCATCCTCTATCTCCCTCATTTGCCTCCCAGACTGCTAGTATAACTGCTCCTCTCTGTGTATAGTTTGTTGTAGAATTGGATATCGATTTTGTTGTCATTGACTTTGAATTTGGTGTTTGAGTCTGATTATTTTTTTATTTCCACTCAATGTTCATATGACTGTTTGGTCCTTGTACCCTCCATTTTCCGCCCTCAATTCATGAGGCAGAACCAGTTCTATTGGAAAAAAACTGGGAGGATTCCATCTAGAGGTTATAAATGTTTAATTTAAAAGAAGAAAGGGAAAAAAGAAGAAAAACAAAACAAAAAAACAAACAAAAACCCAGCAAATACAAAAAAGATCACCCAGCTACTAAAAACAACCACCATCGTATAATAACCAAAATAAAATAAAAATAAAAATAATAGAAAAGAAGAACAAAAGAAAGAAAAAAGAAAAGAGAAGAAAAATACTAAGAAGAAAAAGAAACAAAAACAAAAAACGAAGGAAGGAGGGCTAGCGTGGCAAGGTTTTATGCCTTTTTTTTTTTTTTTTTTTGCATAGGCATAGTAAGTATTGGGGAAATTAGAATTTCCTGGACCTAAGAGATATAGGGTTTCTCCACCCTGCCATGGGAACAACTACAGGCTCCATTTTCACGCCCCAAGATCTTTTTTATGGTGCCAGGAAACTTTTCACTCAGTTGTGGATAATAACATCAGGCCTCTGTAGCTAGAGATCTTGGTATTTGCACAGGTCATAGGATGAAGGCTAGAATAGAGTCTTTCTTTACGGTTCTGGAAGTTCTGTTCCATCAATATTGTTGTAATCAGTCTTCTGTAATTAGTGGTCTTGGTTTTTGCTCAGATTCTAGGACAAAGCCTAGAATGGTTTCAGTAGCTCTGTTCAGACACAGTTGTCAAAGTTAGACCTTTGGAATTAGAGATCTTTGTTTTTGTACAAATCCTAGGCTGAAGCCTAGTCTAGGATTATTCTTATTGGTCCAACAATAGGTTCTGCCCAGTCATGTTTGTCAAAGTCAGTCTTCTGTAGTTAGTGATCTTGGCTTTTGCTCAGGGAAAAGGACGACATTTCTTCTGATTTCATCTTACCATTAGGTGATGAGCTAGGGCAACCCACTCTTAGATCAAGTTGTTGCCATTTCCTCATTGTCAGGATGTCATATCAAAAATGGTACAAGTTGGTACCAGAGCAGTATTAGGAATTTCTCAGGGGAGACTTTGATTTCTGGTGATGTTGCAGGGAACTGGGTCGGTTCTTCATCTGGGATCTAGGGTTCTGGGTTGGACAGTCATTGTTCAATCACATGGAGTCTAAGTTGGGTCCACATAACATATGTTCAGGGTGGGAGGCACTCCTAGTAGAAAAGAGGTTGTTTCTGTGCATAAGATTTCCTCTTTTTTAGAATTCCTATGTAAAACGGAATGGTGCTATATTATATTTTTGGTGCATTTAGGGGTGAGAATGACAGGCTACACAATCTCTGTGCCCTGGTTTTGTCCTGAACTTTTATCCCAGACAAGACTTTTTCTTCTAGGTTTTCATACCAAGTAGAACCAAAACAGGTGAAGTTAAAGAAAATGTATATGTAAAAATAGAAGAAATAAATAAAATAAATTTGGAAAAAAGTAATTAAAGAAAATAAGTGATGGAGGAGGCTACCTTTACATTTGGGAATAAACTCACTAAGAGGTATTATTATAGAGGTTTTAAACATACAGAGGTAATATAGGCATCCCCATTAAGTCTTTTGAGATATTCTTGGGGGGCGGGTGTGAAATCCAGGCACATTTTTATCCCACACCGTGGTCTTATTGAGTTTGAGAAATGATATGCAGCAGTAAGGGATCAAGTAGTTTCCTTGAGCTGGGGATTCTTCTGGTGCTGAGTCCGGTAGCATGCAGCAGTTCACATTTGGGGGGGGGGTGTTAGAAGAAGGGCCACATAGCATGAATCAGTAGGAATGTTGGTTGTAGTTTCTTGTCTGGGGCACGAGATTTGGGACTGAGAGGGTTTACTTTCGCTTTGGGAGCTGGGTGGTGGTTTATTTGGGCAGGAAGTCTGTTTTGGTACCCAATGGGTTAAGGACTGAGGGTAAAGAGGGTTAAATAAGGAGGGATAATGGATCAGGATTGGGGAATGTGAGGATAGAAGGGTTTCTGAAGGGGGCAGGACGGATAATATATAAGAGGGCTATATATACTATAGGCATGGACTGTTTACAATTTAGGTATAGCAATCAGAGAGGAGTTCACTGTCTACAAACTCATGCCCACATATAGACAGACATTAGAGATCTATTCTTAAATTGTTGTTGGAGGCCTGACCCTCATAGGATGGGTCTGAGGTCTTAAGAAATACTTTAGGGCCTGGAGAGATAGCACAGCGGCGTTTGCCTTGCAAGCAGCCGATCCAGGACCTAAGGTGGTTGGTTCGAATCCTGGTGTCCCATATGATCCCCCGTGCCTGCCAGGAGCTATTTCTGAGCAGACAGCCAGGAGTAACCCCTGAGCACTGCTGGGTGTGGCCCTCCCAAAAAAAGAAATACTTGAATTAAGATGATAAATTATTAGCTAAGATATAGATTGAGAGAGAAAGAAAGGGAAAACAGAAGAGAGAAAAGAAAGATAAGCAATACAGTAAAAATAAGTTAAAAAGAATAAATTGGTGTGTCAGTGTGTCAGAGTTCAAAGGTTTTCCAATTTCTAGACATTTCATCAATCATTTCATCAATCTTTCTATGTTGTTTATTTCTGCTCTGGTTTTTATTATTTCTTGTCTTCTGCCTGTATTTCAGTTTCTTTGCTGCTGTTTTTCCAGGTCCTTAAGGTGTTCCCTTAAGTTGTTAATTTTGTAGTTTTGCTCTTTCCTAATGTAGGCCTGTATTGCTATGAATTTCCCCTAATTACTGCTTTTGCTGTATCCCACAGATTTTTGACAGTGTGTCTTCATTATCATTCATCTCAAGAAATTTTTTTATTTCTTTCTTGATTTACTCTTTGATCCAACTCTTGTCGAGCAGCTTGTTGTTTAATCTCCAGGTGTTGGATTTTCTCCACACCTGTTTTTTTTTTTTTTTTTTTCTTTTTGGACCACACTCATTATTGATGCTCAGGGGTTACTCCTGGCTATGCACTCAGAAATCACTCCTGGCGATCCCTGAGCACTGCCGGGTGTGGCCCAAAAACCAAAAAGAAAAAAAAAATATTATTGAAGTTTCAGGCCCGGAGAGATAGCACAGCGGCATTTGCCTTGCAAGCAGCCGACCCAGGACCAAAGGTGGTTGGTTCGAATCCTGGCGTCCCATATGGTCCCCCGTGCCTGCCAGGAGCTATTTCTGAGCAGACAGCCAGGAGTAATCCCTGAGCACCGCCGGGTGTGGCCCAAAAACAAAAACAAAAACAAACAAACAAAAAAAGAAATCACTCCTGGCTTGAGGGACCATATGGGATGCTGGGGTTGAACTGCACTCAATTCCATGTCAGCCTCATGCAAGGCAAACATTCTACCACTTGTGACATGCTTGGGCCCTCCACACCTTCTTTTTATAGTCTATCTTGATATCTGTTGTATTATGATCTGATAGAGTGCTTCTTATGATCCTTATATTTGTAACTTTGTGTAAGTTAGATTTATATCCTAAGGTATGGTCTATTCTAGAAAAGGTCCCATGTGCACTTGAGAAAAATATGTATTCCACTTTCTGGGATGGAGGGACCTGTATAGGTCCATTAGTCCTAGTTTTTTTAATATCTCATTCAGGGCTCTTATGGCTTTGCTAGTTTTCAGCCTAGTGGACCTGTTTAGTGGTGATTGTGGTGTGTTGAAGTCTCCTATTACTATAACATTTTCTTGCATATGTTTCTCCAGGTTTGCGAGCCTCTCCATTTGGTGCATAAATGTTGATTTGAGTTAGTACTTCTGGATCAAACGTTCCCCTGATCAATAAGTAGTGACCCTCTTTTTCTCTGTGCACTTTTTTGAGGTTGAACATAGTTTGGTCTGATATAAGAATGGCTGTTCCAGCTTCCCGCCCCCATTGGCTTGAATAATTGATTTCCATCCTTTTATTCTAAGTCTGTGTCTATCCTGTTCTTTTAGGTTTGTTTCTTGAAGGCAGCAGATGTCAGGTTTTTGTTTTCTGATCTAACCCTCTACTCTGTGTCTTTTTTTTTTTTTTTTTTTTTTGGTTTTTGGGCCACACCCGGTGACGCTCAGGGGTTACTCCTGGCTATGCGCTCAGAAGTCGCTCCTGGCTTGGGGGACCATATGGGACGCCGGGGGATCGAACCGCGGTCCGTCCTAGGCTAGCGCAGGCGAGGCAGGCACCTTACCTCCAGCGCCACCGCCCGGCCCCTACTCTGTGTCTTTTAATGGGGAAGTTTAGTCCATTGACATTTAAGGAGATTATTGACAGAGAAGGTTGTGTGTCATTGTATTATGTAGGGTTGGTGTTGATACAATTGGGTGTTCGGATTGTGTAATTCATCTCGGAGTAGTACATTTAGAGATGATTTGGTTAGTGCAAATAGTTGAGTTCTTTTTTGTCTGAGAATGTTTTTAGTCTTCTCTCCCATATGAATGAGAGTTTTTCCAGGTAGTGGACTCTAGGTTGGAAGTTTCTTTCAGTAATTTAAATATGTCATTCCACTGTCTTCTTGCTTGAATAGTTTAAAATGGGAGATCTGGTTTGATTCTTATGTTCCTTCCTTTGTGCTTGAAGTCTTTATTCTCACTTATTGCTGTAATGAATTCATCTTTCTCTTTATTTTTCACCATTCAATATTGGTGTTGGTCTACTGGGGTCTATTTTATTGGGAACTCTTTTCGCCTCCTGGATTTGTACAGGTGTCTTTTTCCAGAGGGTTGGAAAATTTTCTGTTATCATATCTCTCATTTCTTGTTCTTCCCCTATCCCTCTTTCCTCCCCTTCTGGTATTTCTACAATTTGTAAATTATTTCTTTTGTCTTTTTCATTAAGTGCCTCACATTATTTTCCAATGTTTTGTCTCTCATTTCTTTGTTGACTTCTTTGTTGTTGCTGGCTTGTATTTTTTCCTCAAGTTTATTCATACGATTCTCTATGTGTGTAATTCTGCTATTGGGGCTTACTAGCATTTTTTTTTAGTTCCCTCAGTTCTGTTTGTACAGACTCTCTCATTTTCTGATAAAGATTTTGTTTGATTTGGATGAACTGTTTGTATATGGATTTCTTAATTTCTTTAGTTAGTGATTCTTTAAATTCCATTGCTAGGACATTAAATGCTGATCTTATGTCCTCATCTATAAAGTTTGTACATTTTGGAGGACTTGAGAATCTATTGGGATTTCTC
Organism: Suncus etruscus; assembly: GCF_024139225.1. Taxonomy (NCBI): domain Eukaryota; kingdom Metazoa; phylum Chordata; class Mammalia; order Eulipotyphla; family Soricidae; genus Suncus; species Suncus etruscus. The sequence goes on from NC_064864.1 coordinate 74,780,760, forward strand.
TCAATATCCCCAGCTGGTGGTGTCTTTCTTAGTTTACCCATTGTTCTTTGCATAGGGTGAGTTAGGGTACTGGGATTTCAGTCTTTTTTTTTAAATGGTCTGTTTAGTTGTGTAGGAGGTGGTTGGAGGCAGATCTATTTTAGGGCTTATTTTCTCAGGTGCACGTGTTTACCCAAGTGTGGTAGAGGTGTTAGAGTCTAGTTGGTTAGGTTTTGGGACTATATATTTTCAAAGGGAAAAAAGAGTTGGGCCTGCTCTGCCTAGGACTGTCTGGTGTAGTGGGGTTTGTAGGGCAGCGCCGTTATAACCAGGATGAGTATGTACAGCCCAGTGTTGGCAGAGGCGCAGTGATGGTGTTGTCCAAGTGGTCCTTCTTGTGCATGTCCTGGCAAGGTCGGATTTCTCCTGTCTGTTCCCTAGTTAGTTCCTGCACTCACTCTCTCCTTAGTGCTGTAGGGCCCAGGCACCTATGGCATCTCCAGCACAATGCCTCCCTACCTCCCCAGGCAAATTTGGTTCATGTTTGCTCCCTGGTTGCCACACTCACCCTCTCCCCAGAGCTGTAGGGACTGAGTCACCAAGATGTCATCCCTCATGTGATTTCTGTGTTTGATTATTTTGCAGATCACCTTTTGGTCCAGGCCTGTTTCACCAGTGTTCAGGGTCGTAACCAGAGGGGTTAGATTTTAGAATGTGTAGTGCCAGAGACCAAACCCTAATATGGAATTCTGCAGGACAACCCAGTCTTGTGTGGCCAGAATACATAACCTAAGGCATTAGCTAGCCCCAGAGCCCAAAGAAATACCACAGTGTCCTATCAGGCATACATTCCAGGAAGCTTGTGACATCCTTGAAACTTCACTAACCTTGAGGTGTTTCTGTGCTCCTTATGTAAAGATTGCATGTAAAGATTACCCATAAGATGACTTCTGTAATTCAGGCTGTTTCATCCTGATCTCTCTCCACCCCCTGTAAAATCGTGCTTAAAAAGAGCCTGTACCGATCAATAAGCCTGAGCCTTGACAAGCCTCGTGTTGCTTGGCCTCCTTCTTTCTCTCATTCTCTTTTCAGGCTGGGACCCCTCTATACCTGCAAATAAGTGTCCTACAGGCCAGGACAGTGTAGTTAGGGGTACTGTAAAAGAGGCACTCTCAAAGCCACAGCATCTCTGAGCTCCAGGAGCTGAGGAGGAGCAGCCTGTCCCTGCCTCTGCTCTCTGTGGTCTGAAGCCAGCAGATCAACCCTGTGTGAGGACCAGGGGACTGCGGGCAACCCTGTCCTATCTCCTCTTGTGCCCACAGAGCAGGCCTCAGTCTCTCTGGAGTCCCATGGAGAGCTTCCTCAGCCCAGAATGCAAACCAGTTGCTAGGCATTCCCTAAGCCCCCAGAGGTTCCCATTCTATCATCAGAGACCCCTGGCCCCCAGATGTTCCCATTATATTATTAGAAACCCCTGGAATGTGGAGCAATGGGGCCCTAAGACAGTGAGTGCTGGGACCTGTCCTATATGGAGAACCAACAGAAAGCCTGAGCCTAGAGCAGGACCCCAAGTCGCAGGCAGGGTTTTGGTCCTCAGGCAGATGCGGGGTTCAGGGTAGCGGGTTGGGGGGCCCTGACAGACACAGACAAAGGCTCCCTCAGAGCTCAGAGGGGCTTGTGTTCTCTGATACAGTCTCAGTCAGCAAATGTTGCCTGCATTCACATACTCTTGCACAACACCTGTACGCACGCTGACACATGCACATACACACATACATCATCACTCACATGCTTGCATACATTTACACACACTCTCAGGCACCTGCACAGCCACATGCACACTCATACACACATACTCACACAATTGCATATACATGCTCCCTCACATGATTGCACACGCTTGCACACACTCACACAAACACTAGCACACACTTTAATGTTCACGCCTACATACACATTCACCTATGTACCCATGTACACAAACACACATAATCACATACACTCAGATCTTCATACCCACACCTTCACACTCACCCATACATAAACACACTAAGATACTCACACCCAACCTTGCCAACACTCACACTCAGATGCTTCATCCACAAACAGCCACACTTTCACACCCACCCATGCTCATACGTGTATACTCAGACACTCACACCCACAGCCACACACACCTCTCTACCCCACTCACACATACTCACGTTCACACATACGTATACCCAGACATTCATACCCACTCAGATGCTCACGCCAACATACTGACAAAATACTCTTGCACACACATGTCCTCACACACATACTCACAATTCACACATATGCTTACACTACATACACAAACACACATACAGAACCTCACAACACTCACACACAATCACACTCATACATATATACAACCCCCACAATTCATACACAGTCTCACTCACACTCACACCAGGTTAACTTGTCACTGCCAGCTGTGTCATCACCCACACTTGACAGAAGGAGGCAGAGCCTTGGGTTTGAATTTAGTGGATGTTTGTCTTTTTAAGTCCCTGAGAATTGAAATTTCAGCAGCTGTGGTCCTGAAGTCGGGACCCACAGTAACTTTCAATAAATCAAGGGCACAGAAATTTAACTGGTCCTATCATTGATTTTGTGGCCATTTTTCTATCAGATGGGTTATTCCAAATGCCAATGCATTTTCCACACATACAGATATATGAGTAGTTTTAAGCTCTATGATTGAAGGTGAACTTTTACCAACCTTTTCTATATAATTTTGTCACAAATATTTGAACAAAGTACAAAACGTAGAAAATAGAATTGGTTAAAACAAAAACCTGTTTATTCTAATTGTAAATGCATAAAAGGTATTTATAACTTAGGGATTTTATTTTTTATTATAATTTTTATTTTAGTCATCGTGGCTTACATATCATTCACAGCAATATTTTAGGTACATATTAACATTGAATCAGGGGAATTCCCACCACCGAATTGTCCTCCCTCCACCTCCGCTCCCATCCTGCCTCCCATAGCCTCCACTCTCACCCCCAGGGCTGCTAGAATGAGTTGTCCCCTCCATGCCTAGCTTACTACTTAGTAATCTTTCCACTGTTTGGTCATGGTACCTCCATTATATCCCCCTCTAACTGGGAGGCGGGACTAGATAAGGTTATGTGGTTTTGTTTGAAGAAGAGAACAGTAATAAAATGGGGTAAAAATCAAATATGCCGAAAATGGCCAGAGTCCTTCTAGAGGCTCTCATCCTCGGTTTGAGAGACGAAGGGGAAAAAGAAGATGGAACACCACATCAGTATAAAAAGAAGTACCAAATAAAATATCCAGTGAGCACTACAGCAATAAAGATAGGCACCACATACTTGCCGTGGACTTGAGATAAAAAACATGACAGAGCACGAAAAGAAGAAAGAAAAATAAATAAATAAAAATGGAGACAACCAGTTCAATATCTACACCAAATCAAAGAAAACGACAAAAGCTAGATAGATAAAAAAATATAAAAAAGGATTATTTTGCGTGTTCTCTCTCTCTCTCTCTCTCTCTCTCTCTCTCTCTCTCTCTCTCTCCCTTCTGCATAGGCACAGTAAACATTGGAGTCATTCAAAAAAGAATTCTCTTGGTCTAAGAGATACAGGATTTCTCCACCCTTGAAGTATATTGTCATGGGATTAACTATAGACTCCTTTCTAGCTCATTTACTCTCCCATTGGTGCTTTTGTGGTGTATGGGAGACTTCTGCTCCATCCTGGGTGGTAAAATCAGGTGTCTGTATCTAGACATCTCCGTCTCTGCACATGTCAAGGATGGAATTTATGGTGAAGTCTTTCTTTGTGGTTCTAGAAGTTCTATTTCCTTAGTGTCATTATAGTCCATCTTCTGTGGTTGGTGGTCTTGGTCCTTGCGCTGATCCTAGGTTGGAGCCTGGGATAGCGTCTTTCGTTATGTTACCAGAAGACCCATTCAGTTGCTACTGTCTCAGTCATACCTCTAGAATTAGAGATCATGGTTGTTGTGCAGGTTGTAGGTCAAACCCTAGACTAGGGTTTTTTTCTTGGTCCCAGGATACATACTGCCTGGTCATGGTTCTATCAGCCAGTCATCTGTAGATCGCAATCTTGGCTTTTGCACAGACCAACGGGTGACAAGTCTTCTGATTTTGTCTCATCATTAGCTGGTGAGGTAGGATAACCTGCTCTTAGGTCAAGTTGTTCCCAATTTCCTTGTTGTCAGGATATCCTATTAGTGCTGGGCCATGTTGGTGTTTGAGCAGTATTAAGGATGTCCCAGGTGGTATTTGGTTCCTGTAGCTGTTGTGAAGAACTGTGTCATTTCTATGCCTGGGATCCAGGGTTCCAGGCTGGACGGTCTGCATCTAATCACCTGGGGTCTAAGTTGGGTCCACATGACATATATTCAAGGTGGGAGATGCCCCTGTGTTGTAAAAAAGTATGAGTTCTTAACTTAGGAATTTTATTTTATTTAGTTATATATATTGGTTTTTGGGTCACACCCAGTGCTGCTCAGGGGTTACTCCTGGCTCTATGCTCAGAAATCGCTCCTGGCAGACTCGGGGGACCATATGGAATGCCGGATTCAAACCACTGTCCTTCTGCATGAAAGGCAAACGCCTTACCTCCATGCTATCTCACCAGCCTCAGCCATATTTATTTTAACAAGTAATCACAGATAGAATTTTCAAAGGTAAGTAGGCTATATAAAAACTTTAAGTTTTCTGGGGATACCTAAGTATAAATGTGCTTTGAAAAGCTACTAATGAGAAATATCTCAAGATGCTTACAGATTACTTTAAAGGTTCAATTTTCTTCAAATAACAATCTCCCTGCTGATGACTGTCCCTACCCTTAGTTTCAGAATGTTTGAAGTTGGCAGGTGTTGATAATCCATGGTTGTGCTACAGTCATGGCAGCTGCCCATGTTTAGGCCTTGGCCAGTGCAGGTCAGAGGGAACCAATAGGAGCCAGGCAGAGTAAAAGGTCAGAGATCAGACTGCACCATGGTGGCCCGAGGCCAGACCCACACCCAATGCATCTGTCTCTGGCTGAAGCACTCAGGTTTGTGGCCTTGTGTGTGCCAGCCATCAATGCTTTGGTGCCCAGAACTTGCTGGGCACATTCCAGTGAGGAGCATGATGATGATGAAGAGGCAGGTGAGACCTGGACAGAGGGACCGTGTGTGACGTGCACAGCCTACTCACAGGAGGGGACTCTCTCCAGAACAGTGACCCCCTGAGGAGGCTGTGACTTCATTGTCCGAATGGTCCTGGAGCAGTTTATGTCCAGCTGTGCCCATAGAGCCCTCCTCCTCCTGCAGCCAGTAAGTAATAAAATGTAATGTTGAAAAGAGAGAGAAATGGAATGACTGAAATAGAGAAATGAATGTAAGAGATAAGTTATTAAAAAAGAGAAATTGAGTTCCTTTAATTAATTTTTTACTTCATTTCTTAACAATCTTTTTTCTTGTCATATATATACGTGAGCACATATTTTTTTATTTCTATTTTTATCTTTTTTGGGTGTGTGACATGTTTTTGTTTTCTTCTCTCTCCACCCTCAAATGCACTGGCAATATAACGTAGCACCATTTCTCCCTGCAAAGGCACACTAAAAAAAAAGGGGAAATCTTAACGTATAAAAATGAGCTCTTATTTATTAGGGATAAGTATTCATACTTGTTTGCAATACAGGGGTATCTCCCACCTTGAAAATATGTCACGTGGACCCAACTTAGATCCCAGGTGATTAGACACCAACCGTCCAGCCTTGAACCCTGGACCACAGACATAGAAACAACACACTTCTTCACAACAGCCACAGGAAACAAATCCCAACCGAGACATCCTTAATAGTGATCGGACACCAACAAGTGCCAGCCCTAATATGATACCCTGACAACGAGGAAAATGGGAACAACTTGACCTAAGAGCAAGTTATCCTACCTCACCAGCTAATGATAAGACAAAATCAGAAGACTTGAGACTTTTCACCCTTTGATCTGTCCAAATGCCAAGATCGCGATTTACAGATGACTGGCTGACAGAACCATGGCCAGACTGCATGTATCCTGGGACCAATAAAAAAGCCCTAGTCTAGGGTGTGAGCTATGACCTGCATAACAACTATGATCCCTAGTTCCAGAGGTCTGTCTGAGACTATTGCAACGGAAGGGGACCTCTGGAAACATAACAGAAGATGCTATCCCAGGCCGCTTCCTAGGATCAGTGCAAAGACCAGGACTGCCAACCACAGAAGACGGATTAAAATGACACTGAGGGTACAGAACTTCTAGACCCACAAAGAAAGACATAATCATAAGTTCAACTCCTTAACTCGCGCAGATACTGAGACCTCTAGATACAGAGGTCTGATGTTATCACCCAGGACGGAGCAGAAGTCTTCCATACACCACAAAAGCACCAAGGGGAGAGTAAATGAACCTGAAAGAAGTCTATAGTTAATCCCATGACAATATACTTGAAGGGTGGAGAAACCCTGTATCTCTTAAGCAAAAGAAATTCCTTTTCGAATGATCTCAATATTTACTGTGCATCTGCAGGAGAAAAAAAAAGCACAAAACAATTTTTTTATTATTATTGACTTATCTATTTTTTGTTGTTGATTTCATTGTTGTGGTTTGGCTATTGAAGTGGATGTCTCCATTTATATTTATGTATTTATTTTCTTCTTTTCTTTTCTTATGTGCTCTGCCACATTTTTTTTATCTCAATACCATGGCTTTTATATGGTGCTTACCCTTTTGTTTTGTTTTGTTTGTTTGTTTGTTTGTTTTGGAATGCTCACTGGATATTTTATTTGACAGTTCTTTATGTACTGTTGTGGTGTTTCACCTTTTTCCCCTTCGTCTCTCAAACCAAGGATGAAAGCCTCTAGAAGGACTCCATCCATTTCTGGAGTATCTGATTCTTTTTTTTTCTTTTTTTTCTCCAGGTTATTACTTTTCTCTTCTTCAAACAAAACCGCATAACTTGAACTATCTTGTCCCGCCTCCCAATTGGGGGGGAATAAGGGAGGTACCAAGACCAAATAGGTGTAAGACCACTAAGTAGTAAGCTAGGCACAGAGGGGACCACTTATTCTAGCAGCCCCGGGGGTAAGGGAAGAGGATATGGGAAGAAGGACGGGAACGGAGGTGGAGGGAGGACAATTCGGTGATGGGAATTCCCCTGATTTTATGTTAATATGTACCTAAAATATTATTGTCAATGATATGTAAACCACTATGATTAAAATAAAAATTATATTTAATAAAAATAAATAAATTAATTAATATTAAAAAAGAGAAATTGAGAAAAATAAATGATTATATAGATAAAAAGATTATGAACAAAATAGATTCATTATATAGAGAGGAAGAGAGACATAAAGAAACAAAGAAAAATTTAAATAGAGAATATTTGCTTCTTAGGTAGATGTAGAAAGTGAAAAACTGATAACTCCACAACCATCCCTTATCAACAGGAAGTAGCTAGAAAGAATTCATTGCTCGCCCTTTACCCTAAAGAATTAAGAGTTTTCCACTTTCTTGGCTGGGCAGAGGTAGATTAGGCCTAGGGCTTAAAAAGTTACTAAGTGAATGTTTTCTTCCTTAAACACTGTTTCATTTCTTCCTTACACATGTTTCTGACTTTGAGTTTCTAAATGAACTGTCAAGAAGAGATATTGCTGACAACCAGCATGGCTTTTGCAGAGCATCACCCAAATGAACTTAGCCAACTGCTGAGAATAAATCTACATATAATTTTTAAATTATAAGGCATATATGGGGGATTTATTGATGTATGGCAGTTGGACTTGGACACACACTTTGATAACCCACTGAATAACAGTTGAACCTCGACATGCCCCTTGGACATGTCCCCGTTGTTGCCAGGTGTAAAAGGGAAAACTTCGACTGCTGCAGGGGAAGGCTCAGGATAGTGACTAGAGAGCCTGATGGTCCATGGGGGTCCAGAGATAAAGCCAGGAGAGATGCTGCCTGTTTTGTATCTATTCCTTTCTTTTTCTTCTTTGAACCCAGGGCATCTCACCCTGGCCATTGAGTTTCTCTCCTAATCTCTCTCTCAGTCCCAGGCAGGCAGTTGCTACATGTTGGTGTCTCTTGGTGGACTGTTGGCCCAACCCTGCAGCCTGGCCCCATGGGCCCCTGCAAGTCTTGCAGCCTTGGGGCTTTGTAGCATGCAGCCCTGAAGCCCTGGAAGCCTAAACCTTTGGACTAGGGCTTCATCTCTCTCTCTCCTCTCTCTCTCTCTCTCTCTCTCTCTCTCTCTCTCTCTCTCTCTCTCTCTCTCTCTCTCTCTCTCTCTCTCTCTATCTCTCTTTCCTCTCTCCTCTCTCTCTCCCTCTCCCCCTCTCTCTCTTCTTCCCTCCCTCCCTCCCACCTCTGGGCTGGCAAGTGCAGGACTGCTGTCCTGCCCTTCCTTCTAAGTCCCCCTGTGTGCCTGGTTCTCAGCAAGCAGCCTCCAGTTTAGACTCTACAGTGTAGCTTCCCTGAAATTGCTGCTTCTAGTTCAAGTAGGGTTGTAAGCTTCTGATGAGCCTGAAACATTCTCTGGCCTCCAGAGGTGGAGGAAGAGGAAGAGGAAGAGGAGGAGGAAGTGGGGGTTTGCCTTGTATGTGACTAGCCTGGGTTGTTAGGGTCCAGAAATCGTAGGACGAGACCACACAAATTGGAGTAAAGTTTAAACTTTCTTCCGCCTGCCAACAGCTCCTAACTGACCTGTCAGGGTTCTCTCCCACGATTGATGAAAGAACCCCGCCCAAGGACACAAATGGGATTATATAGGATAGGGATATAGGGAGGTTCTAGCTTTTTGGTGATCCTTAAAGTAATTGGCTCTTGTCTAGGGGTACCTTCCTGTTGCTCTCTTGTCCTTCCCTGATAGGCTACCTCGTATGGCCAGGTGGGGTCTTATGGAAATAGGCTTCTGGAGCCTCAGCATGTGGCTCACACCATGTGGTCCTTACAAAATGCTGTTTCTCCCTGCTCAGAACCTAAGAAGAAGCCTGCCATGTGGCTTTTACAAAATGCATTCCTTCTTATTCAGAATTCAGGTTCCAACATGGGTTAGATCTCTGGCATCCCATACGCGCTTCCATTTCTGAGTGTAGAGCTAGGAGGAACCCCTGAGCACTGCCAGATGTGGCCCAAAATCTCCCCTCCCCCCAAGAATACTCTTTTAAAATGGTTTATAAGATTGTTCATAATAGCTTTTTTTATAGTTATAAAGTTGTTCATGATTGAGTTTTAGTCAGAGAGTTTCCAACACCCTTTACCAGTTAGTGCACATTTCCCACCACAAATGTGGGACCTATTCTCTGGGGACAGAGCCTGGCCTGGCAATGAAAGAAAGTTCTAGAATTAGAGTAGCGTGTGTGTGTGTGTGTGTGTGTGTGTGTGTGTGTGTGTGTGTGTGTGTGGTGTAGAAAGAAAGCCTCACGATATGTGAATTGCACTGAATTCAACAGACCTTCAAATGTGAATTTGACATGGTGCCTAGTTTACAAACCAAATAGACTTGGGGAAAATAAGTTAGGAAATAGTGTAAGACCTAAACAACTTGAAGTGTTTTGTTTTTTGTTTTTTAATAAACCAGTGATGCTGAAATAAATTGTAAACAGCTGAGAAACTGAAACTTATCTGAAAAGGCAGTTTGAGATTTGACCCTGCACCTTTTGAAACTTTCAGTTTTGTATCTTACAACACTGAGCATCAAAGATGAATTCCTGTATGCCCACCTTGAATGTCTATTTAGACACTATTTATTCACTTGGTCATTTGTTGTTTATTTGAGACATATATGGCCCTAGATCATTTACAAGTAATAGAAAAGCTTTCTTTCTTTTTTTTTCTTTTTCTTTTTCTTTTTTTTTTGGGGGGTTTTGGGCCACACCCCACGGTACTCAGGGGTTCCTCCTGGCTGTCTGCTCAGAAATAGCTCCTGGCAGGCATGGGGGACCATATGGAACACCGGGATTCAAACCAACCACCTTTGGTCCTGGATTGGCTGCTTGCAAGGCAAACGCCGCTGTGCTATCTCTCTGGGCCAAGGATTTCTTTCTAATGTAAAAAGCCTACGTTGAATTTTCTAGTCCACGAACAGTGTCACAGTTCATTGAATGGGCCTCTCCTAGTTCTTTTATTAATGTTGTGTATTTCCCATTAATCTCTTCTGTATATCATGCTTTGTTTGATTTACACCTTAGTATTTAAGATTAAAAAAAACACAGATGTCAGGTGGTATCTTTTTTAATAAAATTGACTTTTAAATTTTGGGAAAGAGATTTTGGGTCACATATGGCAGCCTCAGGGCAGACTCCTGGTTCTGTGCTAAAGGATCCCTTCTGGCAGGGCTCCAGGGTCCACCTGGGGAGCTGCAGATTCACACTGGAGCAGGCTACATACAAAGGAAGTACCTTTATGCTGCCTTCCCCACACCATCATTTAGGTTTTAGTGCTCATATCTTTATTGCCATTATAGAGAAATGTGCTTAATTTATTATAATTGTACTTTAAGGTTTTGATTCACTTTCATGTATTTATTTATTATTTATTTTTTGATTTTTTGGCCACACCCGGTGACGCTCAGGGGTTACTCCTGGATATGCGCTCAGAAATTGCTCCTGGCTTGGGGGACCATATGAGATGCCGGGGATCAAACTGTGGTCTGTCCTAGACTAGCACATACAAAGCAGACACCTTACTGTTTGCACCACCATTCCAGCCCTTTATTTCTTAAGTATATACACATGTTAGGAATTCTTCCCTATTTTTCTCTTGGGATTTTCTGGGTAGACATTCCTGCAAACAGTGTCAGTTTTATTGCTTTCATTCTGATATGCAGAATTTGTACATTATTTGGTTTTAGTATCAAAAATCACTTTAGTTTTAGAAAATTCAATGAGAAACCAAGTGTTTTCTCTCTCTGTTATATGGAAGAATTGGTGTAGAATTCTTAGATTCTTTAAAATGTTGGTAGTAAAATTTTACACTGAATGGCTTGAGCCTGAGAATATTTAAATCCATCATTTACAGTTGCAAACTAATTTGCAGGGTTGTCTGGCTCTTTTCATTCTCTTGAATGAATTAAACTCAAGTATTGAATGAGTTGAGCCTGTGTCACCTTTGCTCAGGAGAGGCTGAGGACCAGCCCCTCTTCTGTGTGGTTATCTTGGCACAACCTTGTCACCACTACCACCACTTCGGCTGTGCCTACTTCTGGAAGCAATTAGTTTTGTCTAATTTTTTTCTTTTCTTTCTTGCAGAAATTTTGTTTGATGTGTTGACTTTTCAACAAGTAGTTGTTTATTTTTCTATATTGTTTATCTATATTGTTTATTATTTTTCTATATTATTTATATTATTTTCTATATTGTTTTAGTGTTTACAATATTCTATATTGTATATTCTCTGCTGTAAAGTCTCACTTAAGGAAAGGAAAGCATGGTGCAGCAGCAGGTCTCAACTGGAAAACAGAATTGAGAGGACTGTATAGGAGAAATCTTCCCTTTTTTTGTATTTTGTTTTGAACACACCTGGTTCTGTGTTAGTGGAGCATCTGTTAGTGGAGCCTTTGGCTCCAAAAGGAGGGTCTGGTGAGATGCAGGCCTGGAAGCGAACGTCAACGCAGAAAAGAATCCACACAGTGAAGTGGTACAAGAATGAGTTCATCGGGCTGGAGAGATAGCACAACAGTAGGGCGTTTGCCTTGCAAGCAGTCAACCCAGGACCAATGGTGGTTCGAATCCTTGCATCCTATTTGGTATTCGCTGCCTGCCAGGAGCGATTTCTGAGCAGAGAGCCAGGAGTAATCCCTGAGTAACCGCTGGGTGTGGCCCAAAAACCAAATAAAAAAATGAGTTCTGGAAATTTGGTGCTTAAGCAAGAATTCCTAAAATGGAATGCAACTCAATGGAAGAAGACCAAAGAATGATCCCCCTGCCTTCCTCAGGCACCTGCTCTTATTGACAAGAATCAGGTCCCACCCTAGGGCGGGAGAAGAATACCAAATAAGGAATAATCCAAAATATCATCATCAGGTCACACATTAGGGTGGAGTATAATTGTTGATTAGGGTAGGTTCAGTAACGCAACAGCTCTGCACTCAGAAATCATTCCTGGCAAGCTCGGGGGACCCTATGGGATGCTGGGGATTGAACCCGGGTTGCTGCTTGCAAGGCAAACATCATCCCCACTTTGACCCCCTAATGTCTTTTTTCTTTCACAGTTTTGAAATTGTTTCTCCTCTAGGGAGCCCCAAGCGTGGATGGCTGGGTTGCACCTTTGGCTGTTGTGCAAGGTGAAGCTGGGCCCATTCTTAGCTTCCTGAGAGTCACCTGGGCCAGGTGATTCCTGTGGATCCAGAGGGGGTGAGGAGGGGCAGTTCTTGCTCCTGAAGGACCACAAGTGAACCCTATTCTGAGTTCCCGGCTTCCGTCTCACCTCAGGTCTGTTGCTGGTGCTCTCCCGCCCCCCACAGTTCCTAACCACCAACCTCCTCTTCACCAAGCTCCAGAAAGCTTCAGAAACTGCAACCCCAGCACCCCCTGCCCCAGCCCCCAGCTCCACCATTTCATTGAGGTCCTGAGACTGCTTTAAGACCATCCCCTTTGTGCACCCAAACCTGCTTCCCAGGTGTCTCTGTTTTAGTTCAAATCTGTCATCACAGTGAGAATCTGTGGTCATTCATAATTTGGGGAGACTCATAACATGCTGGCTTGTTGCTTATAATCACAGCTAAGACTTAGATGATCTCTTTGGCATGGATCGAGCTCCTAATCTCTTCGGGTTGGGTTTCTGTGTCTGTTCTGAAGTCGTGATTTCCTACCTTGAACCCAAAACCTGTTTTTGTCATTTTTAGTTTTATTAGAAATTCAGCCCTGGGGCAAAATAAAGGGAGTAATCACTTTTCTGCAAGTAGCTGAGTTCAGAGCTCAGGGTTGGGAAGGAGAGTCCATGGCTGGCACAGCTGTTTCTGCTGGGATTTTGCTATTCTTGAAAGGTGTTGGGAGAGAGTTGCCAGAGACTCAGGGTTCTGCCCTGGAGTCTGGAGAGATGAGACAGCAATTAAGGCACTTGACTTGCACATGGCCAGCCTGGGTTGACTTTCTGACAGCATGTGTGGTCCCCCTGAGCACAGAGCTGGGAGTATCCCCCAAATCTGAAATTTCTGGAACTGATGGGATGAGATGTGCCTACATCCAAAAGGTCTTTCTTTGGTGCCTTTGCCAACAGTGCAGGTCACCTGAGCTTGGGGTCCGATGGAGATGCCCATCTGTGTGCCTGTGCTGGGAACCTTACTCTGAACCCACACAGGGGGCCCTGGCAGAGCATGGATGGAACAGTCGTGCTCATAATGCCACCCTTTAGCACGGGCACTGTGTTCCTATAACTCCTCCCAGAGTGCTCCCTGCAGTTCTGAGTACTGCATACCTGTGTCTCTTTCTTAAGTGCTCCTTGAGCACTGCACATCTATACTCTCAGAGCTCCTCAGCCCTGAGCACTATCTACCCGAGTCTCCTCACAGTGTACTCTCCAGCTGCACTGCACACTTGAGTCTCTTCCTTGACTGCTCCCCAATCCTGAGCACTGTCTACCCGTGTCCCCTCACTGAGTACTCCCTAAGCACTACATCCCCGTGTCTCCTCCCTGTGTATTCCTCACCCTATCTTCAGTCCAGCAGTGGACTCAGTGGATGTCATGGTGTCCACACATGACTGAGACGGTTAAGTCCTTCTGGTGATGAGTCTGTATTGGGGCTCCCTAGAGTGACTGGGGAGACTCTGGCAGCTCAGCTCAGGCACAGGTGGGGATGTGCCCTGGGCATGGATCCTGCCCTCCTCTGACATGTGACAGGGCCAGAATGCTCCTTGGCACTTGGGAGAAACATGCAGTTTCTGGGCAGGGGAGCAGTGAGTCTCCGGCCTCGCAAGACCCCAACCCTGCCCGATCCCCCATGAAGCACCTTACTCAGCCTCCTCCTGGCCTCGCAGGAGATGGGTTCTGGGCCCTGGGCAGGCATCTGCTCCCTGCTGTCCCATGTCCAGTGCAGGCTGGCTGGGCCCCTCTCAGAATGGGTGTCACCCCCTCTCTGTTTCCACGCAGCACTGCAGGCTAAGAAATGATCTGTGAGGATGGGGCAAGAGGATTGTGGCGTGATCCTAGGCAGCACAGGGAGAACTAAGCAGGCTCTGACGCTAACTGGCCAGTGCACAGTGGTCGGAGTGAGTGACAGCAGCCCTGGGTTCTGTGGGCAGTGGGGAAGATTGGGTTCTGCATGAAGACTTCCCCACGGACTGTGTGCTCTGGAATGCCCTTGAAGAGCACGACAAACTTCCCTTGTGAAAGGTGAAGACCCATTTGGAGCTGAGTGCTGGGCATGTCAGCTGCCACCTGGAATGAGGGGTTCCTAGAAGAGCAGCTTCCTCTTCACGGGGTCCGTCTTTCTTGAAATCTTACCTAAATGGCACGAGACACAAAGGAGTGGAAACTATTTTGCATAAGCCATCTTGGAAATAAGAAGTAAATCATAAAACGACAATCATGCAGGATAATGTTGTCCACCCTCCAGGGAACTGGGGAAGGAATAAAAGGAAGAGCTTAAGGCTCCAGTGAAAATTGCAGACCATCGGTGGGTGGTCCCAGGAGAAGTCCTGCTTTACAGAGGAGTCAAAGATCCCCAAAGTGGATCTTCTGTGCAGGGCCAGCCCTGTGAGCTTGGCAAATTCTGACTTTCCTCCAGCATCACCTTCCTCTAAGCTGCAATGACCATCGGCCTTTTAGAGAACAGCTGCTCTCCTGTTATGCAGGGAGATCCATACATCGATTTCTCCATCTTTTGGACCATCTCGAAGCAAACTCTGAGTCTTGCTTACAATAGTCTGTGGCACAGATGGCGAACACAGAGCCCCGTGATAATAAATCACTTTCTGTAAAACAGTTTCTCTACACTTCGAGTGGATTTGAGAGAGCTGAGATTCTTTAGATACTTAAAAAATCATTACTGCAAAGAAAGAACCACACTTCCCACCGAAAACCTATAACGTCCCCCAAGGAAGTCTTGAAAACCCCAACAAATTAAACCTATTTGAAATTCAAATTCTATTTGCTATTCATCATGTTCACATTTAACAGGCCATAGAGCCCAGATCGGTTCTCAAATCCCAGCCCTGTTTTCGAACTCTGATCTCTGGCAAGTTACTTAATCTTTTTCACCCTGAGCTTTCTCAGTTTCAGAGGAGATAGAAATCATGTTATCTCGAAGGGTTCTTAGGAGGATTAAGTGGGTTAATAAAAGAAAGACATTTTGAATAGCACCCGGTAATGGGAAGAGAAATCAGCTGGTCAGAACCTAACCAGGATTGGCACAGATATTAGTATCACCTGCTGAAGAGAATGAGTTTTATAGCTGCAGTCCACACTCCACGAAGGTCTGTTGCCATATCTGAGAAAGGGCCAGGAGGCAGCAGGACCTGGGCTCTGGCTCCAGCACCACCTGGTCCCAGTAGGTATGGCCAAATTTCCCTAGAGACCAGTAGAGTCAGAGAATATATTTGGGAAATGTTTGATAGAAAGAGAGGATGTAAAAAAAAAAAAAAACAAAGAAGGGAATGGTGAAAAGAACAGATGGAAAATAAACTCATACCAGGAGAGAAAGTGTATTCTGAGGCTATTTTGAATAATTTGACATATAAGGTCATGTAAGGTCATATTGACCCCCCCTTCTTGTTTCCCTAACTTCTTCTTTTGAGATGTTAATTCCACCTGGATGATCATACCTGTTCACACCTAGGATGAGGTGGGTTGTTTTAAATAAAGATTAAACAAGTCTGGCTGGAGGGAAGCAGAGAAGCAGCAAAAAGCAGAAAGAGAGGGGGTAACAGAAAGCTTAGCAGAGAAGCACATGTGAGGAAAAGCATATGGCAGAGAAAGGCCATGGAATAAATGCAAGCTGACTCAGATGGAACGTTAACTGACTGCTTGTGAATTATTTCTCTGCCGCTACTGCCCTTCTTTATCAGACCCATCAGTCTAAGCCAGGATTAGGGGTCTCAAAGTTAATTTACCTGGGGGCCGCAGGAGGCAAAGTCGGGGTGATCCTTGAGTGCAAAGTCAGTAGTAAGCCTTGAACATTGGTGGCTGTGACCCAAACAACTAAAACAAAACAAAACAAAAAAAGATTCCTCTAGGGCAGGGCCACAAAATGTTGTAGCGAGGGCCATTTGTGGCCTGTGGGCCATAAGTTTGAGACCCCTGCAAGGGATCAGAAATGCAGAACCTGGGGGCAGGTGAGGTGGCGCTAGAGGTAAGGTGTCTACTTTGCAAGCGCTAGCCAAAGAAGGACTGTGGTTCCATCCCCCGGCGTCCCATATGGTCCCCCCAAGCCAGGGGCAATTTCTGAGCACTTAGCCAGGAGTAACCCCTGAGCATCAAACGGGTGTGCCCCCCCCCCAAAAAAAAAACCAAAAAGAAGAAATAAGGAACCTGGTGCAGCCTCACCCAACACGTGGACCTTTATATTTTAATTCAATAATGACACTTTGGGAGATCATGGGAGCTGGTTTTTACTTTTATTCTTTTTTCTTAATTATTTTTGGGCCATATCCAGTGGTGCTCAGAGCTTGCTCCTCACCCTGCACCCAGGAATCATTCCTGGCATGCTGGGGACTACATGGGATGCCAGGGATCAAAGCCAGGTCACTGTGAAAGGCAAACATAGTGCATTTACACCCACTGTGCTATTGCTCCAGCCTACAGTGCGGTTTAGATGAGATTTTTCTGCCATCCCGGGGAGAGAGCAGTGCCAGTCCAGACAGACAGGAATGACCCAGAAACATGGCTTCCATCTACGCCTGTGGACAGATGCTGCGCGTTTCTCCTGCTTGGTCCACCCATATGTGCACACCCCATCCTTGTGGAGTGGAAGAGAGGAGATATGCTCCACCAGGATTAATGGCTCCTTTCCCTGGAAACCTCTCAGGCCAGCTTTGTTCTTAGTGCCCTTCACGATTGAGGTGGGTGGGCAAAGTGTCTGCAGCCTCCTGCAGAAAGACCACCTAGATTTTCCATACTCCATCGATAGTCCCTCTAAAATGCTCTGTATGCCAGTGTCTTTCTGGCAGTGCTGCTTAGTTCTCTGTGTGCCATGAACTCTGGTCAGTTAATGACCAGAAAACATCAAGTGAGGGTCTGGGGCATTTACCATCGAGAGAAGCTGTTTGAGTGAGCTTTTTTGCAGGGGAAGTGTAGAGCCACAGTGTCAGTTTGATCTGTTCTTTTGCAGAGGGAGGGAGCTGCCGGTCCTGCCAAACCTTTCTCCAAACATTTATTTGCCAAGTAGAATCTAGCAAGTACTTGGAATGGCTTCGTTCCTGCTGCCTAGGAAAGGCAGCAGAATGAATGGCCACTCACTTATTACCAGAGTGATGGGTCATCCTGCCAGCATGTGCAGGGAATTCGAGTTGGCAGATGGGAATCTTAAAAGAATTGGATTTGTTTGGATTAATTGATTGTGCCAAAGATACAAGCAGATGTAAGCTGTGTAGCAGAGAATTGTCAGTCCTGATAGTCCCAATGAAGTACCAGATACTTTGCTATAATTGGGGCAGCCAGGAATACACCTGGACAGACAAATTACCCTCCATCACTTGAAAGGGCCCACAAAGCACTGTATAAGTAAGAGCATTAGAATGTTTGATGATACTTTATAATAAATGGTGAAAACCAACTATTGCCAATAAAAATGATCTGTGTCCCTGAGATATTTACAAGAGAAATAAAAGAACATAATTTGGTTACTTGATTCAAGCCGGGGGAAGACAGAGATACAGACCCTTGTGAGTGCCCTCACCTCCATGAAAAGGATTCAATTTAGACCTTCTGAATCCCGAGTGTGGAGTGCACAGGATGCTGATGTTTGCAGGGTGATAACACACTTTGACAGGTGTCAGGAGAGGTGAGCTCAGAGGGTTGGCAGGGGCAGCGCTGCAGTCCTCACCTGAGATACAGACAGACACACACCTGTATGTGGGCCTGGAAATGGGCATAGATACGTGGGACAGAGTTTGCTGGTATAAAGAGTTTTGACTTGGTTGTTTGTGGGTGCACAGCTAAGCTCAGCACTTTGTTGGAACAGAAGGCAAGGGACTGTGGGGCTTGTTTCCTCCTGTTATTCTGATTAAAGGAGCCATGGAACCTTCAGTTGCACTGGGCTTTGTCATTATAGGTGAGGCTTTGAGGGCCATGAAGGATGCTCTGAGGGCCAAGAAGGATGCTTTGAGGATCATAAAGGATCCTCTAAGGGCCTGGAGAAAGTTCCAGGGGCCATGAAGGGTGCTCCAAGGGCCACGTAACTCTTGCATCTCCCTTTGAAAGATGCATTGTACAGCTCCTCTCTGCCCCTCTTGCAGCCCCACTGTTCTTTCATGATCTGTCTCTGGGCCTTGGAAGCCTCCTCTGTCCACTCTCTGAAACACAACACTTGTGTAAGAAATGTGCCATTTTCTCGTTCTCTTGTTTACGAGAAAAGTAGGTCTGGCATCAAGATTGTAAAGGATGTTCTAAAGACAGCAAAAACATGAGGATTTTCCATTGAGAGAGGTATGGAGTGAGTGAAGGAGAGAATTGGGAGGGGTTAGGGAAAGGAATGGGAGAGGTGCCCAGTGGGTGCTAGTCGGTCAAAGAAGGCTCACAGGTGGAACAGGGCAGAATTGGGCATGAATTGGTGGCAGAGTGAGACACAGCCTGGCAAGGACATCCATCAGATTCATGGTGCCAGGCTGGGAAGCAGAATGATGCAGATTTAGGGCTCACCCCGAGATCTGGGACAGCCTCAAATACTCCATCTAAAGCTGGTCATCGGCCCCTGGACCCATAGGGCTGGGGGCTGTGGTGATGTCCAGGACCTGACAGCTGTTGAAGTGCAAACATAAGGCCCCCAAGTGCCTGGGTGTATCATGGGAGCAAAGGGAAGTGGCCCAAAAATGCCCCACAGGCCAGCTTAGCCCAGTTCTGATCTAGAGACCAGGAATGAGGGACAAGTCCCTGGGCTACTCCATCACCATGAAAACAAAATGTTTCTGAGCACACGAAGAATCCCCACATGGTGGGAATGGGTGGAAAAATGTTTGAATTCAGTCCTTGCAAACGCTCGGCTTCAGCTGCATTCACAGAAATCCTGGTATGCCCCGACTCTGATGAATATATTCACCTTCTGATTACAATGAACTTTGTGCTAATTACAGCATTGACAATTGACCATAATTTAGCATTGATCTGGATGATAGGAAAAGAAAAAAATGAAGAAACACATTACCAAGAGTTTTTAAACAATCTGTCCTCTGCTCATGGGGAGTTGACTAGCCACCAGGAGTTAAAGAAGGCCAGATCCATCCTCACAGCGCTGAACCAAAGACATCCAAAGAAATTTCATGCTTTATTTTTAAAAAATTTAAACACTGTGGTTACAAGGTTGTTCATAATAGTTTTTTTACCCAGATAAAATTGTTCATGATTGAGTTACAGCCATACAATGTACAATGATTTTCACCAATGCACATTTCCCACCACCAATGTCAACAGTTTCCCTCTCACCTTCCCTGATGCCTTCTTCCCTCCAACCTACCAGGGATAGCATAGCTTGCATGTGTGTGTCTTGGATTTGATTCCCAGTCCCCCTGGTGGTCCCCCCCAACCGCTGTCAGGAGGGACTCCTGAACACAGAACAAGGAATAAGAACTGAGAACCCCTAAATGTGGTGCCCAAAAGAGAAAAGAAAAATTAGCAGTGGACAAGTAAGTCTTTTGGAAGAGCTAGAAAAGACCTGAAATGGACTCTACAAGGCTGGCATTGCTACTTTATTTGGGGATGTGTATCAAAAATTGCCACCCCAAATTAGTGGGAAAATTGCTTCAGTCCTTTTCTCTTCATGCCCACAGTCTTCTCTGTGAGGAATGAAATCTAGAACTGCAGGAAAATGCGGTTTGAACGTGAAAGTCTGGGGACAGTGCTCGGCATTCTGGGGAGAGCGGGTGTGTGGGGTTGGCCGAGGGAGACTCACTGCTGCCCACTGGATGGGCTCTTCCTGGTGCTGTAGGACTTTGGTGCCACCCCTGACACCTTCATGGGGATGGCAGTGCTGCCATGATTTTTAAGACACTGCATCATGGCTGCAACATCTAAGAAGTGAGTTCTAGAAGGTTTCCCAGTCAGTTGTGTCTGAGCCAATGAGAAATTATTTACAAACTGGGTTTGTGAATCTTGTGGAGAAAAAAAGGCTGTGGGGATTTTGATGCTGTAGGGGCTGCTTTCTGGGCACTCTTGCGTGCTCGCCTCTTCTTTTTCTCTCTCATGCACTCTTTCACTCTAGACCATTCAGTATATCCCCCCTTTTCTTGTTTTCTCTTGCCTTTTCTCTCATTCACACATGCTCTCTTTCTTTTTTCTCTCCCTCTCTCCTACTCTCTTTCTCTCACCCTCTTTTAATCTCTCCCACTTTCTCTCTCTCTCTGGTTTTGGGTCACACTTGACGATGCCCAGGGGGCTCCTGGCTCAGGACTCAGGGACCCTCTATGGTCCTGGGGAAGACCCAGGTTGCCCCGTGCCAGAAGAATAAGTGCCTTGCCCTGCTGCTCTCTTGGCCTCCCCATGAGTAGGCCTTTTTGGAAAGCTGCCATTGTGTTAAATTTTAAAACCTGGCTTCAGAATCAATCCTCAAACCAGTCGTTGAGTGGAGCCAGAAGCTCTGGTGTGGTCCGGGGGTCCCTGGGTCCAGACGAAAGCATCTTGGAACTCAGCTATCCTGGGGACCCACCGACCCTTTACATCTCTCTGGCTCATACTTTCTGAGCAGCAAGAGAGATGAGTCTGAGCAGAGCACAGGTGCACTAGATCCACAAGACTCTTTCCAGGAGGTAAATTGGAAAGTTTTCCGGCCCCAACATGAAAACAGTTGTCCTGGTCTCCAGGAAAAATAGATGGTGATTGACATGTGGGACAATGGGGCACCCAGATACTCAGTTCTTTAGCATCTGCAATTGTGTACCTGAAGAAGGCAGCTTTAGAGAAGACGACAGTCATTGAAGAGCAATCATTCACTGTCTCCCACACAAAGCACACATAAAAAAGAAAAGATGTCTAAAAGTATCTGTCTGTAATAAACACTCCTTGTTGGTCTAAAAAAGGAGGCTATAAAACTCTGTCGCTTTCTTAAGCACCAACACAGGTAACGTCTCTTTCCCTTTAAATAGTAGATTTGGATCTAAAAGAATGCCAAAGCTGTGGTCCTACTAAAGTTTGACATGCAATTCCTTTCATAACCAATGGCCATCCCTCAGACAAGTACCAGTTGTGGAGAGAAGAAAGGCTTTTAGTTAGATGGCAGCTTCCAGGGCTCAGTGTGCTGATAAGGCCTGTGTTCCCAGCCAGCTGGTCTGTATGCACCCGGGCTAGGGTGGACAGTGGAATTACCATTTCAGATATTAATTTATTTTAATGAATTCTTAAAATTTCCACATGCAGGTGGAAAAAGAATTTCCATTTTGATTTCACCCAGATTTACATGAAGTATTTATATGATCTGTCTGTCTGAGCCAGAAGGTGGACTTTCACAGTTTATTTTTTACTGATTTTTTAAGAAAGAAATATTATTTGTGGGAAAAACAATGAATAAGTGAAATAAATTGCAGTTCAGTCTTAATGATATTTATAGCAAGTTGCTTTTGCTCTCCAATGTGTATTTTTCCATGAAATATATGTTTTTCATGGGAAAAATCTATTTTTCCATGAAAGCATGAAATGGAATGAAATGCTAAGGGCTGCTACATCTCAGGGCTGAGTTTCATGGGTCCTTTAGCTCCCAGGGCACATAACAGTTAGTCTCCATGGGGCACCATGCCCAGCTCCTCCTCTCTTCCTGGTGGTGCCCTGTCTACACTTCATGCTATGTCTACACCTCACTCCCACTCTTGGCTCTTCCTGGCCTAAATAGATCTGGTCACCACAGCCTGGGTGCTCCTCTATTTGGGGGAGAGCCCCATGAGGATTCAGCTTTGGCCCTGTGTCTGTGTTTATATATTTTTATATTCTCATTCCTGGGGATTTGTATAGTAAGATTGGGATAGTCTTGGCTTGAACCTGAGATGGTTTGTAAAAAAGAAACTGGGTAGAAAAATAAACCAGCTCTGAGCTCTCTACCAACTCCCCCCTGCACCAGCAATCACCCACCCTCCTCTCTCTCTTCCTGCCACTACTGACCATCATCCTCTCTCTCTCTCTCCTGACTCCTATGACCACCGTCCTCTGTCTGTCTCCTGACTTCTTCCCTCTGGACCACAGGATCACACAGTCCTCATTTCTGCAGTAGCTTCTCAAACGCTGTTTCTCTGAGTGCCAGAAAGAGGAAAGTGGACCCAAGCAACAGTGCTTGTTCTCTTGCTGTGGAGGATACAGGGTTGTTCCCCTTGGCTTCTGCTCAGTTTCTCCCAACACTCATGGGTGCAGGGCTGGGGCATATTTATATAAACCCAATTCCTGACTTCTGGAAGGGCCTGGGCAAAGGTGGAAGAACCAGAGAAGGAAGAAGAGGAGGAGACACACACCCACACTCTCACACACCCACACACCCACATCATGCTGGTGCTCTCATACCACCTGTCCTGCTCTGCCTCCACAACTCACTCTCCCTGATGGTGTGCACCCTGGGCTCTGTTTGTGTCTTCTCAGAGATTCCCTTCCAGTGAGGCTGAGGGTCCTGAGGAAGGGAACCAAAGCAGTAGGCGGAGGGTACATTGTATGACACAGGACACTGGGGGTGCACAGACAACACAGCACAAGAAGCATTGACATGTGATCAGAAACTTCCTGAGTTTGTGTCGAGGTTGGTGGTGGAATGCATGTTGGAAGACACATGCCAGGACTCAATTCTGAATAAGTTTGTGAATCATGGCGATTCATTCCTGAAACTCAACTTTGAATAATGTTGGTGTCTTCATAAAAAAAAAAAATCTCACATAGTAAAAAGACCAGCAATCAAATTTTTCTTGTGGAAGGAGACACTCTAGGTTCTAGGGTGCATCTGATGGATGTAAAGCACTAATGGAATTTGTTGTTCCATTACACACCAACAAGTTTCATAGAAAGCATTTTCACTGAACAAGACAAAGACTGTGGATGCAGGAATTGAGTCTTTCTCTTAAAAGGTCTTTGTTACCAGGAAAAGGAAATCATTTCATAATGGACCACCTGCAAATCATGCTAATCTTGGAATTTTGTTCCAGGCATTTAGCACTCTTTTGTCTTCCTAAAGATCCTCAAACCTGCAGGCTGATTATGCTAACAATCTTTAAAAGAGAGTGTTGTAAACAAGATTAGAATAAGAACCTATTAAGAATCTTGTGTTTTATACTTGAGTCCGGTGTTGGCACTATGAATACCTGGGACTAATTTTGAGTTCAGTGCTCACATGTGGGAGCCCTGGGAATGGGGTTGGGGGCAAGATTTTCAGGAGATTCTCTGGGGCACTTCCTGCTTGTTCATTTTTATTTATATTTTTTTAAACTTTTTTTTTTGGTTTTTCGGGCCACACCCATTTGATGCTCAGGGGTTACTCCTGGCTAAGCGCTCAGAAATTGCCCCTGGCTTGGGGGGACCATATGGGATGCTGGTTGATCGAATTGTGGTCCTTCCTTGGCTAATGCTTGCAAGGCAGACACCTTACCTCTAGCGCCACCTCACCGGCCCCTTGTTCATTTTTTTTAAAGAGGGAGCAGTGGACCAGATAATAATACCTATTTTATAACATATCTTATATTTTGGGGGGACGTTTGGGTCACAGCTGATGGCACTCGGGTTACTCTTGATTCTGCACTCAGAAATCACTCCTGGCAGACCATATGGGATACTAGGAATTCAACTTAGGTTGGCTATTTGGCAAATGCCCTTCCTGCTGTGCTATTGTTCTGCGCCCCTCACCCCATATTTTGTATTTTATAGAAGTGATGACAAGCCAGCTCTTCTTTAGGGCAGGATGCTTTAATTAGCTTTCAGTCAATGTTACTGGGGACATCTGCAGTCACAGCTGCCCTGCTAGGATTTATTTTGATAGATAAATGCATCTCATGCCTTTTTCCTATTTGCCTCTTACTCATCTCTTAAGCCTTGAGTGGAATTTTTCACAGTATCATTTTATTTCACATAGCGCTACCTTAAGAATAATTCTTAGGTTTTTGCCAAAGTTGTCCTCTGACACATATAACTGAGAATGCACCTTAGCTCAATGCAGCTTTTTCCAATAAATGCAGAAACTACCAGGGCCCCTGTACTGCCATCTCCTCTTGGGTTAGCTTCTCTATCCTGATTCCTCCCGCTCTTCACCCACTGGAACTACCCCCTCCTCCCGGCCTTTTTCTCCTGGTGGTCTCTTGGTTCTGCTTGGATCTGGTACTCACACTGGTCCTTTC
This sequence comes from Suncus etruscus, assembly GCF_024139225.1. Classification (NCBI taxonomy): domain Eukaryota; kingdom Metazoa; phylum Chordata; class Mammalia; order Eulipotyphla; family Soricidae; genus Suncus; species Suncus etruscus. Next base: position 74,805,236 of record NC_064864.1, read on the forward strand.
TTTGCATGCTTTGCAAATCTTGCTGAGAATCTGACCTTGGGGGCAATGTTCACCAGGATTCTGCACCTTGAGGTCAATGTGATGTCTGCTGTAAGCTGGAGAGTTCATGCTTAGGGAGCATCTTTCCCATGGTAAGGCCCTCTGTGGGTCATTCTGTCCCTCTCCCCACCATGGCTTGGCTGTTCTGTCTATCTATACCCACCATAGCCTCTGCTCAGGGGACACTGATGGCTACCCCCTCAAACTCTCACTCATCTCGGGTTCTCTGTGGTGCTCTGGACCCAGAGTGTTGTTCAACTGCCACCCGTGAAGTGGTCATCCAGGGTCCCAACTTGGGCGTGGCAGAGCACCACTGTCTGTGAGGCAGCCTCTGCAGAGCTCCCTGCCCATGGGCTCCGAGGCCCTACTTTGCCCTGGTCTTACTCTCCCCTGCCCACCTGTGCCACGAAGGGTGCATTTCTGAGACACTGCAGGTCACAACAGCGCTGGGGAACTTGCCCTCTGCCTCACTGCTGAGCCCAGAGTCAACAGTTCCAGAACCACACTCAGTTATTCACATCTGGGATTTCTGGACACCTGTGAGCTTGGCCCAGGCCATGGGAGGTGGGCAGGTAAGATGAAGCCCAAACCTGCCATTTCCTGGGCCCTTCCCAGCATGTGCAGGGGCACTGTCCATTTCTATTGTCCTTGTTTAAAAATGGAAAAATATCCCAGCCAAAAGCACAATAAGAAACCTGTCACATTGTTCCAAGATTTTGCCTGCTTAACTATTGTAAATTTTTTTTTTGCCTTTTTTTAAAATCCAGTAGTGTTCTTGACTCTGCTCAGAGATTGTTCCTGCTCTCTGGCACTGGGGGATTCAGAGGACTGCATGTGATGCCAAGGATCAAACCTGGGTCAGCAGTGCACATGGCAAGTATCCCACATGCTGTTCTATAAATCTGGCCCCAGCCAGTTTCTTCTAATTATCCAATGATGCCAGAGTGAGGGGCAGTTAGAAGTGGAATGGTGTCAGAGTGGTCTTCAGGGCCACGTCTGGTAAATCAGGCCCTGGGGGGAGGGTGGGGGAGAGAAATTCCTCTACTATGCATCCACAAACTACAGAGGCAGGCTGCACCCAGAAGATTTCACATTCCAGTTCTGATTCTCTTCAGCTGGTATGTTGGGGGCTCTGGGCAGGACAGCTAGCCATAGGCCCCCTGGGCTGAGATCCCCCCACACCAGAGTGGTCTTCAGGGCCACACCTTGTAAATGGGGCCCTGGGGGGAGGGGGAGGGAGAGAAATTTTTTCCCTATGCATACTGGACCCCATTCAGGAGTTCTTTTCTTCCTAGTATTAATTTTCAAATATATATATATATATATATATATATATATACACACACACACACACAAATATACTTTTTGTTAACACCCAAAAATATTCTTAATTCTCGACTGTTTCTAGGAAAAACAATGAAATTCCCTAGATTTGGAGGATAATATTCAAATAGGTCTCTAAAATCAGCGTATATGTAGACGTGACTTTCTATACAGTGGCCCTCTCTGACTGCCAAGCCTAATCCATAAACAATTAATCTATACAATGTATATAGACCCTCTGATATATTTCGCCTCCCCCACACCAGAGCCCCTTCTACTCCCTCATCTTCCAATCGGGATTCGTTATCTTCCCCTTAATTAACCCTCTTTACCCTCAGTTCTTTAATTTGTTAGGCACCAAGACCGACCTCTTGCCCCAACAGATTCTGCCCTTTCACACACCCCTACAAAGCTCATTATTACTCCTTAACTCTCTCACCCACAACCATCAGTACCCCACATTTACCCTTTCTAACTTCAGTACTACACAGTTCTAATCACAGACCAAAGTTGTGCATTGGATTTAACAACCCCCAACTGTTTCAAAAGACATAAAATGGACACATATGTCTTTTGAGTATTTTAGGTGTATTTTCTTTAACAGCTATAACTCTTTCTAAATATTCTTTTACGGTGATGATTCTACCTATTTTTATCTTGTCTTCTCTTTGTGAGCTGTTCAATAAGGAATTTTGGTGGAAGAGTCCCTTAGTTTAATGCTGATGATTGAACCATGATTGAAGGCAAAGTACTTGTTTCTTTAGACTTGTTCTTATGGCCCCCATATGTGCCGATAACGCCACATGGCATTGTTCCTTGTTTGCATAGGCACATAAAAATGGGAAAATACTATACATACAAATATGCTCTTATATAATAGAGATTGGAACACACAAATCTCGTAGTGCAATGGGACCTTACACCCTAGACATTGATATAATGACCTGGCACAGGCCTCAGAAGAATGGGCATCCTCCATTCAACCCTGAACCAGGGAAGCTATCTATGAAACATCCAAGGTTTTTTATAACAACACCTGGAAGCAATCCTCTACCAGGGAAGACCCTACCACTGCTCTGACATTAACCTGCTCAAAAGAGACTTCCTTTAGCACTAAGAAGACTTGACAATAACGACCTGCTTACAGGACAGGGTTCTCTGCATTGCCCTTTAATGGTGAGGTGAAACGAGAGGACGCTCTGCACCATCCTGACTGCAATATAGGATATGCAGATTTCAGGATCTTTAATACAGAAACATGAAACCAACAACAGAGACTGTGTGAAAAATAAAAGTGTATTGGCACTACAGACAATGACCTGGATTGGACAAACTAGTTTGCCTGGAGCCTAGAGTTGATCTTATGCCAGGAAACTTCAGGGGTAGGGTCTCCTTGTATTAAGGCCAAGGCTTTTTCTTTCCATGTTCCTCATATTTTGGTGGGCCTATGCAAACAATAATTGCCACTCTAACACTGTCTTTACTGTGCTCCTTTGACTCTAATCCTTAAGAAAAACAACCCACTTAAACTTTTGAGGTTAACTTAAACTAATATGCATGTGCATGGAAATGTAGAAAAGTACTTTGCCTTCAATGTTTAAGGAGTTACATAAGTTTTATGTCTTTAGATTGCTTTGTGTGCTGCTAAGAAATATTATGTACTACAATCTGGGGACTTGAGGGACAAAGTAATTGTACATGGGTTCTGTTTTATTTTTCTTAATATTCTTTGGCTGAAAGTTCAAAGTTAAGATATCAGCAATGGGACTACTGAGAATTCTGTTTACGGATGATTTTCCTTCCACTATAACTTTACCTTGTCCTCTTTCTTTGCATCTTTGTTCTCATAATTAAAAATAAAAAATTAATAAAAATATAGTCACAAATAAAAATATCAAATGATCAAAGAAAAAAAAGATGTTTCCTAACATTGATTACATGCCATTAGAGAAAAACATTTAAAATCCATGCTTTGTTTATTTTACAAATAATTAAGAGATTTTTTTCAGCACCGTGAAATAATCTGTCAGCATTATTTTTCTAAATACTTAGTAAATTTCATAATGTTGTAGTGAGCTGATGGAATTTGTTATTTAAAAATTGCAGAGATGGAAAAAAGGAGGTAGATTAAAATCATTTTCCTGAATTAAAAAAAAAGAAGTGGGATGGTGTCACTCCGCATTCCCGACAGATACCACAGTTAGTGCTGTCACCCGAAATACTGCACCATGGCGTGTTGCTGGGGAAGACATAGAAAATGCCTCATCTCTGGGGAAGAAACTGGGACTATACTACAGAGGTTTCTTGTAGTTGGGGGAAACATTTGCCAATGTGCTCCAGACTTCTTCTCTATTTGAAACTGATAATGAAAGCACAGTCATGTCATTTACTGTGTAAATAAATAAAATCCTGGTGAATTCTTATTCAATAATTGATGCCTTAAAGCAAAGCTGAAGTCACTGTTGAGAATCCTCCTTCCAGACTCTTATGTTTTCTGAGAAAACATTTGCTAGAGGGTAATGACAGGACAGTTTCCACAGTTTCCTATTTGGTTGGGGTCACTCCTTAAGAGCAGAGGTGATGATGCTCTGACAGGTGAGTGAGAGAAAAAGAGAGAGAGAAGGAGAGAGAGGAGGAGGAGAGAGGAGAGCATCAGACAGAAAAGAGATGGGAAAAAAGAGAGAGAAGAGAGAGGGAGAGAGGCAAGAGGAGAGAGGTAAGAGGAGAGAAGAGAGAGTTAGATGAGATAGAGATAGAGATGGTGATAAAAAGAGAGAGGAGAGAGAAGAGAAGGAAGAGGAGAGAAGCTACAGCCTGGAGCAGCAGTTGAGCTCTTGGACACCTGCATGAGGGCACAGGGTAGCACCTGGTCTGCAGATGGGTCAAGTGGAGACCAATGATTTCCAACCTAGCTACACTGTTGTCCCGCAGTGGCCATGCGTGTGAGGTGGAGACCCTTGGTCTGCAGCACCCTCTGTCCTGGGCATCTGCCCAGCAGCAATGCTCACTGCAGAACCTGCCGTTACTCCAGCACATCCTAAGTGAAAGCCCAGAGGGAGCACAGAATCCTCAATGCAGTCAAGTATCTCTCTACCTTTGTGATTCTCCATCTATTAGTAATGAGCTGCTGGCATGTGTTGTCTTAGCTCCAGCCCTGCTCCAATGTTTCATGGCCCTCTGCTATCCTCAGCTCACTTCTTAGCAAACTCATTCCTACTTGTTAATTGGTTTATCTCTCTCTTTCAGGTAGTTTTTGTGTAATCATATTTGATGGGGCTCAAGCTGATTCTTGGTTGTGTTCACAGTTCACTCCCAGTGAGGTTGGGTAGGAGGGATCAGAGGGAGAGCCTAGGTCGGTGCTGAAGTGGGCTACCAGCCAGTCAAGTGCCTGACCCCTGTACCATCTTTCTGGCCCTGGCAAATTTTTAAAACAACAATTATCCTAGTTTGGGCACATGTTCACCTTAGTGTGGACACTTATGATTGTAGTCTAGTTATCTCATCTCTCCACCATGGAAAGTCTAAAACCCTCAGCCAATATCCTGTGCTAGGGCCAGTGGACTGGACATTCCAGTCACTTAAGGAACAGCATTGATCTCTTCTCTGCAGAGCAGAGAAGGGAACCAGTTACCTCAGCTGATTGGAAGCAAATTCATCAACCCAAGTTACCAACCCAACTTACAGGAGGTGAAACTCAAAGGGTCCAACTTGGTCCACGAGGGCTGGGTATTCTCGGTATATTGGATATTTAGAAAAATTTCAGGCAAGGTATAAAGAGGAGCCAGGAGGAAAAGGGTTTTGTCAGCCAATGCTTTTCTAAATGAATGATTGGTCTGAGGGCCAGCTTTCCACCACACTTTATGCTGGGCTGCATGGAATGTGTGTGTGTGTGTGTGTGTTTGTGTGTGTGTGTGTGTGTGTGTGTGTGTGTGTGTGTGTGTGGTGTGGTGTGGTGTGGTGTGGTGTGTAAGGAGGAGGGGATAAGCACCTGCAGGCCACTCTGAGTACTTCACCTCATTTCTGACAGGAATGCTCAGAGCAGCAGCTTATATTATGTGACTTTGATTTTTATTTCCCAATGGATCCCAAAACACATCATTTATTTCTTTTTTTTTTTTTGCAAAAACAGTTGTTAATGTATAAACTTTTGTTCATGTGTAATGTATAAAATATACCTTCCATTGACATTTGACAAATAATAAATCTTACAGAAGAATTCTCTTAGAGATTTTTGTACACACAGAAATACAACATATAGATCTATATGACCTATAAAAATAGGTATTACTTCTCAGAGCTTTTGTTTTTGCTTGTTTGTTTTTAGGTCACACCCAGCAGCGTTCAGTGGTTACTCCTGGCTCCACACTCAGAAATTGCTCCTGGCAGGGTCGGGGGACCATATGGGATTCGAACCACTATCCTTCTGCATGTGAGGCAAACACCCTAACTTCATGATATCTCTCCAGCCCTCAGAGTTTTTTTTTTAATAAATAATTTTTATTCTGACCAACGTGAATTACAAATCTTTCACAGTAATATTTGCGATACATAGTGTCATTGAATCGGAGTATTCTGTGACCAGTGTTGTCCTCCCTCCACCTAAGTTCCCAGCATCCTCCTTTGTCCCCCAGACTGCTAGGGTAACTGGTCCCCTTTGTGTATAGCTTGTGAAGATTGGCTATCAATTCTGTTATCGTTGACTTTGAGTTTGCTGTTTAAGTTTGATCCTTTTTTTTATTTCTATTCATTGTTCATATGACTATTTGGTTCTGGTACCATTCAAGTTATGTGGTTTTGTTTGAAAGAAAAAAATAGAAGAAAGAAAGAAAAAAACCCAACCAACCAACAAACAAAAAACCGGGGGAGTCTGTCTAGAGGTAAAATGTAACAAGAAGAAAGGGATAAAAGAAGAAAAACATAACAACAACCACAAAAAAAAAAAACAAAATATAAAGAAACAAAAGCCTACAACAAAAACAAAACAGACAAAACAACAACAACAAAAGAAACAAAAATCACTCAAAAGACCAAAATTAGCAACTACAAAAAAAATCATAGCAACAAATACAATAGACAATAACCACGAGAACGAAAGAAGCACAAAAAAGAAATGAAAAAAGAAAAATGGAAGGAGGGCTGGTGTGACAAGTTTTTATTTATTTATATTTTTGTTTGTTTTGTTTTGTGTTTTGCATAGGCACAGTAAATTGGGTAAATTAGAAAGAAAATTTCCTTGGCTTAAAAAATACAGTGTTACTTTTCTTTTGAAACACACTTTCATGGGAATAACTACAGGCTCCATACATGCTCCTTTTCATACCCCAAGAATTTTATATGGTGCCAGGAATCTTTCCACTTAGTTGTGGATGATAGAGTCAGGCCTCTACCTTGAAATCTTCGTATTTGCACAAGTCTTAGAATGAAGCCTAGGTTAGCATCTTTCTTTACGGTTCTAGCAGTTTTGTTCTATCACAGTTGTTGTAATTGGTCTTTTGTAACTGGTGGTCTTGGTTTTTGCACAGAACCTAGGACAAAGCCTAGGTTTCCAGAAAATCTGCCCTGTCATAGTTGTCAAAGTCAGACCTCTGAAATTAGAGATCTTGGTTATTGTACAAATCCTAGGCCGAAGCCTAGGCTAGGGTTTTTCTTTTTGGTCCCTGGATAAGTTTTGCCCAGTCATGATTGTCAAAGTCAGTCTTCTGTAGTTAGTGATCTTGGTTTTTGCACAGATCAAAGGATATCGTGTCTTCTGATTTCATTTTACCATTAGGTGATTAGATAGGACAACTTGCTCTTATATCAAGTTGTTGCTGTTTTGTTGTCAGGATGTCATATTAAAACTGGCACAAATTGGTGCTAGAGCAGTATTAGGAGTTTCCCAGGGGTAGTTTGGTTCCTGGTGCTGTTGCAGGGAACTGTGTCCATTATATGTCTGGGCTCTAGGGCTCAGAACGGGACAATTGCTGCTTGATCTCATGAAGTCTAAGTTGGGTCCACATGACACATGTTCAGGGTGGGAGGTACCCCTGTATTAAAGAAATGTAGGGGTTCTTATCCCTAGTAGATAAGAACTTGATTCTATACATAAAATTTCTCCATTTTTAGTATGCTTTTGCAAAAAGAAATGATGCCATATTTTATTGCTGATTCATTTGAGGGTAAGAATGTCAGGTTACACAATCTTTGTGCCATGGTTTTGATCTGAGCTTTTATCCCAGGCAAGTCTTTTTCTTGTAGGTTTTCATACCAAGCAGAACCAAAACAGGTATAGTTAAAGAGAAAAATATATATATATAATATATATATACATATATATATATACACACATATATATACTAGTGGAAAAATATAAAAATATATTTACTAAAAGTAATTGAAGAAAAATGAAGTGATGTAAGAAGCTACCTTAATTTGGGAGTTAACAGACTCAGATGTATTATTATAGAAGTATTAAACATATAAAGGAAATACATAGGCTTCCCATATTGTCTTTTGAGATATTCTTGTTGGGGGTGAAATCCAGGGCACATTTTCATCACACACCCTGGTCTTGTTGAGTTTTATACATGACTTGCAGCAGAAAGGGATCAGGTAGTTTCCTTATGCTGGGAGTCCTTCTGGGCTGAATCTTGTATTATGCAACAGTCCACATTTGGGGGGGGGTAAGAAAAAGGGCCACACAACATGAGTTAGTGGGAATGGTGGTTGTAGTTTCTAGTTGGGGCACGAGATGTGGGACTGAGAGGGTGTCCTTTTGCTTTGGGAGCTGGTTGATGGCTTATTGGGGCAGGAGGTTGGTATTGGTACCTAATGAGTTAAAAACTGAGGGTAAACAGAGTTAAATAAGGAGGGATATCGTATCATGGTCAGGGGGTGAAAGGATAGAAGGATTTCTGAATGGGGGGAGGAGGGATAGTATATAGGAGGAGCTATATGCACTTTAGGCATGGGTTGTTTACAATTTGGGTGTGGCATTCAGAGGGGAGTCCATTGTCTATAACCTATATCTACATAAATACAGACATTAGTGATCTATTTTTAAGTTGTTAGAGGCCTGACTCTCATAGGATGAGTCTGAGCTCTTAAGAAATAATTGAGTTAAGTAAAGGTAAATAATTAACTTAGATATAGATTAGAAGAGAGAGAAAGGGAGAACAAAGGAGAAAAAAAGAGAAAAACAATAAGTAAATATAGTAGAAATAAGTTTAAAAAATCAGCCTGTGTATCAGAGTTGTAAATTTTTTATTTCTAGGCCCTCCATGACTAAAGAGGGTGGGCCTTACTAAATGAAGGTTTTGGGGTTAGATAGTGGCTGGAGCATTTTAGGACACACATAGCTTTCACATCTAGAGTACTAAGCAATGTGGTATTGAGGACTATAAGAGGTAACTACCCTATGTAGTATTGTCCACTGCATCTTAGGTATTGTGGTTCCTTTCCTAGAGAGAAACTGACATCATGGGTTTTATTTAACCTAGATTGAGTTGAGGAAGAATAAGAAGAAGAAAGGGGAAAAGGAAAGAAGAAGTGGGAGAAGAGAGAGGAAATGGTAATTTGCAGAAATGTATTCGATGAGTAGGACCTGTAACATAAGTCTGTGGTGCACCCTTGACTGTTTCAGTGGACTGAATGATCATATGCTTTAGATCCTAATAGAAGACATAAATAAAAGAAAATGGGCGGGTTATTTTATCAAGACATTATCATACTGGACACTGTATATGGTATATATGACTGAGCACTGAGGTGTATAATTAGGGTATCCCCCCTTTGTTTACAAGAACCACTGTGGACAAAGAAGCTGAAGGATTATTTTCTACTTGGAAAAATTAGGGCATTAAAACATATTGTTAGTAATCACTACAGCTAGAGAACCTGGCTTCCCATCCTATTCTTCACATGGTTCTGTGGATAAATAAATTAAGACATTATTATCGACCTTTGTAGTTGAGGATCATTGCATACCTGTTCACTCTAAGCCGCGGTTCCCATTGTTGCTGGATTCTTTCTGGTATAATGGACAGTTAAGGTTTTGTGCTGCTCCTCTTCAACTTGATTTGAACACTTCTCCTCCCTAAATGCTGACACCTATGGTGCTTGGAGTTTCTACCCTTTTTAAGAACCACTGTATTTGTTCATGGAGGATATATGTATGTATGGTATATATTCTAGATCTCTCAGATAAGTGCTATCATTCTGTATTTGTCCTCCTTCTTCTGGCTTACTTCATTCAACATAATATTTTCTAGATCCATTCATGTTGGTGCAAAATCCATGATTGTATCATTTCTAACTGCTATGTAGTATTCCATTGTATATAGATACCACATCTTCCTGATCCACTCATCTGTTGTTGGGCATCGAGATTGGTTCCAAATTTTGGCTATTGTGCTGAGTGCTGCGATAAACAGTGGAGTGCATACATACTTTGGTATGAATGACCTTCTGTCTTGGGGGTAGATACCCAGGAGTGCGATTGCCGGATCATATGGCAGCTCAATTCTGAGTTTGCTGAGCACTTTCCACACTGTTTTCCATAGGGGTTAGACCAGGCAGCATTCCCACCAACAGTGGATGAGAGTTCCTTTCTTCCCACATCCACGCCAACAGAGATTGGTCCCATTATTTTTGATGTGTGCCATCTTCACACATTGTTGTCTTTATTTGGATTTCCCTAACGATGAGTGATGGTGAGCATGTTTTCATGTGTCTATTGGCCATCTTTTGGTCTTCTTTGGAGAAGTGTCTATTCATTTCTTCTCCCCATTTCTCTATGGGATGAATTTTTTTTTGGAGCACACTTTTCTGATTGCTTTGTATATCCTAGATATCAACCCTTTAGCTGATGTGTGGAGTGCAAACATTTTTTCCCATTCCATTAACTGTCTTCTAGCTTTGACCAGAGTTTCTTTAGCCATGTAGAAACCTTTTTGTTTAATGTAGTCCCATTTATTTAGGTTTGATGCTAAAATTCTTGCCATTGGCATTCCATCATCGAAGATTTTTTGATATATAGTTCTTGAAGTATTCTACCCATTTTTTCCTCAATGAACTTTATAAATTTGAGACTGATTTTAAGGTCTTTAATCCATTTTGAGTTGATTTTTGTGTAATGTGTGAGGTATGGATCAACCTTTATTTTCTTACAGGTGGTTATCCAGTTGTTCCAACACCATTTGTTGAAGAACATTTCAAGTTCTTGGCTCTTTTGTCAAATATTAGTTGACCTATATTTGTGGGTATATCCCTGGATATTCTATTTTAACCCACTGGTCTGAGACTCTGTCTCAGTACCATGCTGCGTTGATAACTATGGCTTTATAATAAAGCTTCAGGTTAAGTAAAGAAATGCCACCCAGCTTCTTGTTTGTTTGGTTTTTTTTTTTTTTTGCATGTATTCAGCTATTCTGGGTCTTTTGTGATTTCATATGAATTTTATCATGGATTGTTCTAAGTCCTTAAAAATTATGTATGAATTTAGATAGAGATTGCATTGAATCTGTATAGAAATTTATGTAAGATAGCCATTTTGATTATGTTGATTCTACCTACCCATGAACATGGGATGTTCTTCCATTTCCTTGGATCCTCTTCAATTTCTTTCTAGAGTGTTTTGAAGTTTTCATGGTATAGGTTCTTCACGACTCTTGTAAGGTTGATTCCTAGGTATTTAATATTTTGGGAACCATTTAAAATGGAATTGACTCCTTGACTTCACTATTTGTATAGTGGAATGCTACTGTATTTTGTGTATTGACTTTGTAGCCAGCCACTTTGCTGTATTGGTTAATTGTTTCTAGGAGTTTTACTGTGGACTCTTTAGGGTTTTCAATGTATATTATCATATCATCTGCAAAAAGAGATAGTTTGACTTCCTCTTTCCTATTTGAATTTCTTAGATTTCCTCCTCTTGTCTAATTGCTATTGCTAGGACTTCTAAAACTATGTTGAATAAGAGCTGTGAAAGTGGACAGCTTGCCTAGTTCCTGATCTTAGGGGAAATGCTTTCAGCTTTTTGCCATTAAGGATAATATTGGCTGTGGGCTTTTTATAGATAGCTATAACTATCTTCCAGCCCTGTTTTTCTGAGTGTTTTCATCACGAATGGGTGTTGGATTTTGTCAAACGCCTTCTCTGCATCGATTGATATAATCATGTGATTTTTGACTTGTTGTATGTTGTTGACTGCTTTGTATATGTTGAACCATCCTTGCATCCCTGGGATAAAATTTACTTGGTCATGGTGTAAAATGTTTTTGATTTATGTTGGATTTGGTTTGCTAAGATTTTGTTGAGGATTTTTGCATCTATGTTCATTAGTAAGATTTGTCTGTAGTTTTCTTTCTTGGTGGAGTCTTTGCCATCTTTGGGAATGAGAGTGATATTAGCATCATAAAAGGAGTTAGGAAGGATTTCTGTCTTTTCAGTGTTTTGGAAGAGTCTTAAGATAGTAATTCTTGGAATATTTGATAGAATTCACCTGTAAAACCATCTGGACCTGAACTTTTGTTCTTGGGGAGTTTCTTAATTACTGATTCAATTTCCTTAGATGTGATTGGCCTGTTTAGGCTTTCTTTCTACATACTCCTTATCCAATCTTGGAAGGTGATATTTTTCCAGATCTGTCAGTTTTTTCTGGGTTCTCTAACTTGAGTACAGTTGTTCATAATAAGTCTTCATGTTGTCCTGGGTTTCTTGGGGTTCTGTTGATCTCTCCCCTTTTATTTGTGATCCTATTTATTTGGGCATTTCTCTCTTCTTTTTTTGGTGAGTCTTGCTAGCATTTTGTCTATCTTGTGGTTGAAAAAACCAACTCCTGGTCTCATTTATTTTTTTTTTGTATTGTTTTCTAGTTTCTATCTTGTTTATTTTTGCTCTGGTTTTTATTATTTCTTGTCTTCTGGCTGTGTTTGCATTTCTTTGCTGCTGTTTTTCTAGATCCTTAAGGTGTCCCTTTAAACTGCTGATTTTGTCATTTTCCTCTTTCCTGACATAGGCCTATATTGCTGTGAGTTTCCCATAATTACTGCTTTTGCTGTGTCCCACAGATTTTGAAAGTTTGTCTCCTCTTTATCATTAGCCTCAAGGAATCTTTTTATTTCTTTCTTGATTTCCTCTTTGATCCAGCTGTTGTTGAGCAGCATGTTGTTTAATTTTCAGGTGTTAGATTTTTCTCCACACCTTCTTTTTACAGTCAATCTTGTTCTCTGTTGCATAGTGATCTGATAGGGTGATTATAATAATCCTTATATTTGTGACTTTATGTAAGTTAGATTTATATCCTATGGCATGGTCTATTCTAGATAAGGTTCCATGTACACTTGAGAAGAATGTGTATTCTACTTTTTGGGGATGGAGGGCCCTATATAAGTCCATTAGTCCTCGTTTCTAGTTTTTCATTTGGAACTCTTATGTCTTTGCTAGTTTTTTTGCTAGTGGATCTGTCTAGTGATGATAGTGGTGTGTTAAAATCTACTACTATAACATTTACTTCCATATGTTTCTCCAGGTTTGCAAGAAAATGCCTTACATATTTTTTTTCACTCTGCATTTGGTGTATAAATGTTGATCAGAGTTAGTACTTCATGATCTATTGCTCCCCTGATAAGTAAGTAGTGACCCTCTTTGTCTCAAATCACTTTCTTAATGTTGAATACAATTTGGTCTGATATAAGAATGGCTGTCCCTGTTTTCTTTTGTTTTCCATTGGCTTGAACAATTGATTTCCATCCTTTTATTCTAAGCCTATATCTATCCTGTACTTTTAGGTGTGTTTCTAGCAGGCAGCAGAAGTCAGGTTTTTGTTTTCTAATCTAACCCTCTACTCTGTGTCTTTTAATGAGGGAGTTTAGTCCATTGACATTTAAGCAGATTATTGACAGAGAGGGCTGTCGTGCAATTGTATTGAGTAGAGTTGTTGTTGTTACAATTGGGGATTTGGGTTGTGTAATACATCTTTGAGTAGTTCACTTAGAATTGGTTTGGTTAGTGCAAATAGTGTGAGATTTTTCTTGTCTGAGAATTTTTAGTTCTCCCTCCCATATGAATGAGAGTTTTGCCAGGTAATGTATTCTATGCTGGAAGTTTCTGTCATTCAGTAGTTTGAATATGTCATTCCACTGTCTTCTTGCTTGAATTGTTACAAATGGGAGATCTAGTTTGATTCTTATGTTCCTTCCTTTGACTTGAGTTTTTCAACCCTTATTGCTTTAAGGAATTCATATTTCACTTTTTTTTTTTGTCATTTGGATTACTATGTGTCTTGGTGTTGGTTTATTAAGGTCTGTTTTATTAGGGACTCTTTTTGCCTCTTGGATTTGCACTGGAGCCTCTTTCCAAATAGGAAAAGTTTTCTGTTGTTATTTCCCTGACCACTTGATTCTCTCACCCTCTGTAAAAGTTCTTCTTTGAGTTGGTTGATTTGTTTATCTATGAACTCCCTGGCTAGTGATTCCTTGATTTCTATTGCCATGGCTTGTCTCTCTCTCTCTCTGTCTCTCTCTCTCTCTGTCTCTCTCTCTCTGTCTCTCTCTGTCTCTCTCTCTCTGTCTCTCTCTCTGTCTCTCTCTCTCTCTGTCTCTCTCTGTCTCTCTCTGTCTCTCTGTCTCTCTCTGTCTCTCTGTCTCTCTCTGTCTCTCTGTCTCTCTCTGTCTCTCTCTGTCTCTCTCTGTCTCTCTCTGTCTCTCTCTGTCTCTCTCTCTCTCTCTCTCTCTCTCTCTCTCGGTTTTTGGGCCACACCAGGCGATGCTCAGGGGTCACTCCTGGCTGTCTGCTCAGAAATAGCTTCTGGCAGGCACGGGGGACCATATGGGACACCAGGATTCGAACCAACCACCTTAGGTACTGGATCAGATGCTTGCAAGGCAAACACCGCTGTGCTATCTCTCCAGGCCCATGGGTTCCTTTTCTGGAGTGCAGTCCTAAGCGAGTATGATGGCAACAATTGCAGAGGTTTGGCCCCACCCACAGGTCTCCTCCCTCCTGTTACCCATCTGAGGATGTAGTTCCCCTCTTAGCCACAACCCTCTCAAACTTGGGTAATGGTGGCGACCAGCCAACAAAACCTGTCTGCAGGTCTCCTCCCTTCCGTTGCCTACGTGAAGGTGGGGTCCCCTTTTCACGCCTTAGCTTATACGCATGGTTAATGGTGGCGAATGTCCCGGTCAGAGTCTGTCTTCCCTCCTGCTACTTGGGAGAAGGTGCGTGCTTTCTCTTTGTGCCTCAGCCCTTATGCTGAGGTGACCTCTCCAGTCAGAGCCTGTCCTTTCTGCTGTTATCTGCACAAAGTGCAGACTTTCTCTCCCTCAGCCCTTACGCATGGTTAATGGCAGTGACCTCTCAGGTCAGAGCCTGTCCTCCCTGCTCTACTTCTCAGAGTTTTAAATAGCTTAATGCAGCCCTATCCCCACCACCATGGCTGTCCTATGAATCCTGGAACTTTGACATAGACTAGACTCAGAGAAGTGCACTTGGAGCCAGAATCGTGTTATAGACATCAAGGGGGCAAGAGGAAATTGGGTCTACTGAGCACTTAAATCTGGTAAATGAAGAATAATAATTGACATTAACAAGACAATGAAATTAATTTGAGCAAGAAGAATAGATATAAAAGGATGTATATTACTTTTTTTACTTATTATTCATTTAATTCTATACATGGCAATTTTTCTCAGTGCGTTTCACTGATGAATAATTCAAAATTGTGGCAAGCTGTTGAGAACTATAACTCATGTTTCCACAGTCCTTGCCTCTTCTATATTCTACTAATTTTCATTCTCATGGCATCCACATGAATGCTCCTTATATTTTAATTATAGCCCTATTATTAGTAACAAGAAAATATATTTCCTAGGAGGTGAATATATCTTTCTGAATGTGCGATTAGGTACTTTTCCCCAAAGCCAATGCTTCCAGTGCAAAAACTATATATATAGTTTTTTCTATTGATTTGTTCAATAGTGTCTGTTTCAAGAAGTGTCTGTCTCTTCTAATAGAGGCATTTGCTTTGTTATGAAGTTTTGTCAGTTTTCATTATTTATTTATTTTGGTGGGAGCTATAAGCTCAGTGCTTACTCTGATTTCTGCTCAATGATCATGCTTCTGTGTTTGTGTCCAGGAACCATATGAAGTGTCAAGAATTGAGCTGGTGTTGGTCATGCACAGGGAAAGTGACTTAACCCTGTACTAACTATCCAGCCCCTGAGTTTTGACATTTACTTTTAAATGTTTCTTGGTGTTGGAGAACACCCAGTTTTACAGTTTACAAAGACTTTCCCCCACCTCCCTTTTTCCTTTTCACCCATCTCTTTGACATGTAAAAGGTCCACCTAGACTACATTAGCTTGATAGGTATTTTTGTCTTTTGCTCAACCCTCCTCCCTCAGGTTGGGATTTGAGAGGTTTCTGTTTGGGGGATCCAGAGACCATGAGGTGAGAAACCACCCAACTCCATGCTTTTTTTCCTTATGACTGTCTTGGTTTATTAATTCACAGTGACCCTGTTTCAAACCTGCTCATCCGGGATTGGAAATATGGTGTTGTGGGGCTTTTACACCTTGGATTTAGCCCACATCAGAATCTTGATGTAAAAATATTTTTGCATTACATCTGGTTCCTTTTGGTTTCACTGATATTATATTTTCCTGTGAAGTCTTTTATTTGGCTGGTGCTTGAGAATGATTTATTTTTGTTTGTACTGAGTCAAATTCTCAAACACCTCATAGAAGGTAACATTGCAGAGTGTCTTGCCTCTGTTTTCTTCTATATTTAATGATGGAGGGTGGTCTGGCATACAAGGTTTTAATCTATTCTGAATGATTTTTATCTATGGTGTTAGACAGTGGCCTACTTTTAGTATTTTGCAAGCAAATACCCAGTTTTCTCAACACCCTTACTTTTGAGAAACCTCCATTTTTTAATTATATGTTCTTTGACTCTTCTGTCATAAATTACATCCTGCATCTGTGTAGATTTATTTCTGGCCTCTCCAGTCTCTGTCATTGGTCTTTAAATCTATTTCTAGTATACTACAATATTGCTTTTATCACCCTCCTTTTTAATATAAGGTGAAGTCAAGAGAATATGAAGAGAAGCGGAGTGACAGCACAGCAGGTAGGGCATTTGCCTTGCATGTGGTCAACCTAGATTAAATACTTGGCATCTCATAAGGTCCTTTGAGTTTCCCAGGAGTGATTTCTAAATGCAGAGTCAGAGTAACCCCTGAGTGCTGCCAGATATGGCCACCAAAACAAAATAGAAACAGAAAAAGAGAGAATATGAAGACTCTCATCTTCTATTTTTCTCTCCTGGAAATGGTAAATTGTTTCTGTAATTGAAAATGCCATGTAGGGCTGAAGAGATAGCATGGAGATAAGGCGTTTGCATTTCATGCAGAAGGTCATTGGTTCGAATCCCGGTATCCAAAATGGTCCCCCAAACCTGCCAGGAGCAATTTCTGAGCATAGATCCAGGAGTAATCCCTAAGCGCTGCCAGATGCTTTTTTTTGCCAAAAAAGCCAAAAATTGCCATGCACTTTATACAGTATTTTAATTGCAATTCTTTCTTCTGTTTGTTTTTTTATTTCATTTAGTTTTTCCCAGTGAAATTTCTGCTTGGACAGTATCAGACATATTGGGAATATTAGATGTTCTCTCTGTGCACAGACAGGCTGACCAACTGGACTTTGGAGTAACTGGAGGGTCAAAGACTTCAGGTATCATCCAACAAGAAGTGTAAGGTCCCAGGTATGTACAGGCTGCTGTGGGCTTTGTTCATCCCGAGAGTCACAGCAGCCCCACCCCTCAGTCCTGTACACCAGCTTCTTTCTCTTCCAATCATATCTGTAGCAGGATCCTGGCCTTCCCTCCTCTGAGAGGCCATTTAGCCCTGTTGCCACAAGATCACATGACTTGCTTTTCTCTCTAACCTTTTCTCATTTTTTCAAAGTCTTTCCTGCTTGAGATTTCAGGTGTCTGTGATCTTTATTTTGTGGTGTGGTGGGAGCTGACCCTCGTCCATACTTCTGGTCCTATTTTTGCTATCTCATATTTGCTGGGACCCAAAGAGGTCTCAACTTCTGTAAAATTCTCCTCCTCTATGAAAACCTCTAGCTTATCCTACCTCATTCCATGAATCTCTTTACTCCCCACTTGACTTCAAAGGTGAATAAAAACTGACTGCATAATGTGTGTAGTGATACTTATGGAATTTTATTTTTATTTTGTAACTGGCACCTAAACAGTGACACAAGGATCCAGAGACCTGAGAAGACCACAATGAAGAGTGACCTAACCCTCATGGTCTTCTTAAACTGGACTGAGAACACTGAGCCCATCATCAGAACACTGGTGCACATGGCCCTGTTCTGAATGCTGCAGAGACCCCTTCAGATGGAACAGAAGCAGTGAAGGGGAGAGCGCTGAAGACTCTGAGCAGCATCCCACAGGTCGAAGCCCATCACCTTTCTTCTACCAAAGGTGCTTTGGTACCCCCCAACCTTCAGGAGCTTCAGGAGCTTCAGGTCATTGATGAGGAAGAAACCAAAGAAAAGGCTCCATTGGAAGGTGTGAGGGATATTTTTGAATCTAAGCCCTCCAGTTCCAATCCTGAACACTGGAGAGATGAGTCTGAACCAGAAGGCACTCTTCAAAATAATCACACACACTTAGTAAAAGAAAAGACTTAAAAACAATTCCCCACATTAACCAATCTGCAGACCACCCTCGAAGCAGCTGCTTGACAAAGCTCCAGGAATGAGAGACCCCTCTTCTTCCACCCAAGCATTTTATGTGGAGAGAGAGAGGCTGGGAAATAAGAAGATATCTTGAAGCTGGCCTTGAATATATAAGAAAGTCTCTGTTTAGAGACTTGTGTCCCTGCTGTTATGAGTGCAGGATGAGCTAAGGAGAAAGTCGTCCAGGTCAAATAACCTGTCTAGACTAATAGTGCCATAAGCATTGCAACAGCTATCTTTACATACTCTCTGATTTAATGGTGTCATGAGCATTGCTACACTATCTTTACATACATCCTGATTTAATGATGCCATGGGCATTGTAACTGCTATCTTTGCATCCAATCAATGATGCCATGTACCTTGTGACTATTGTCTTTACATACCATCTTGTTGCTGTAATGCCTAAGTTGTATTGCCCACATTGTTTCCTGCCTAAAGCCTTGTCCCTACATTCAATAGATCAAGTCCATTGACAATGGACTCTGACAATGCTTCCCTGTGAGTGGTCTGTGGCTCATAGTCCTCCCTTCCTTTCCCAAGCCTAGACTTTGAGGCTATGGGCTGGAAGAGACCCTTACCCAACTGCAACCAGAGTGATGATATCTTGCAGAATGAACCACTGAAGATTCACACACCAGTTGTCATCCTTTCCCTACTCTTCAATCAATGGGCGATTCACAGTGGTGATGTCATCTTCTTCCCATGATGGCACAGGAGTCAAGGAATATAAATATAATGAAAGGTAGAGATACCAAATAAACAGACAATTCAAATAAAACCAAACAGCACTGAGAGAAACTTCTCAGCACAACTGGAATTAAACAAACACAGAGATGGCCTCCACACTCACACTCAACACACACAAATAAACAGACAAAAAATTGATCCAAAGCTAACATCAGAAAAATTGACCCAGGTAAAATGAGACAAGCGTTTTTAAATATAGAGCTGGTATGTTTGTAGAAAAACTTTCCCAGCTTCTAGAAGTAGTTGATGTAAATGGAGTGGAACTTTACTGAAAATAAAAGCTTCAAGGTTTAGAGGAAGGGGATTGGCAGCAGGCAGATAGATGAGTGGGTCCTCAAACCTAGATTTCAGCTCAGGAACTAAAGGTCTTTCTCAGAAGCCTAACACAAATGGAGAAGATGGAACAGAAAATGGAGGATCAAGTCCAACTAAAACTCAACTAAGGAGAATCTGCTTTCAGAACCTACTGCACCTGGGTTATGTCCAAAAAATTAACTTTGCTTTAGGATAATCTCTCAACCCTGTTTGCATCGGTCACTATATCGCTGGTTAAATTGTGCTTTATCTGTATAGATCTTAGTAGATACTGTTTTGTTCTAAGACCCACTACAAACAGATCACTTGGTAGCTAACTTTAGTGGTTTAATACTAGTTTGCACAATTCCAGGGAAATGCATATTGTTGTTAGAGTCTTAAAAATTCTCAGCTATCCTAGTGAATGTTTTGCAATTGCTATGATTTTTATTGTGTATTATTATGTAGCAACTTATTCTCAAATGATACCTGCAAAAATGTTCTAATATCTTTGTCCACAGATGTCGATGGAAAAGGAACTTGAATACTAGAGACTCTTATTAATTGTGCTCATTATAAGAATGTTTTAGCAAAATTATTTTCAAACTGTATATATCTATGATGAAATGTTCTTATGATTTTGTTAAGAGAAGTTTGTGGAAAGGAACTCAGATGTTCTAGACTCGTGCTTGGTATAAGAATGTTTAAGAATTTTCAAATTAAGTGTATCTGCAGGAAGGTGCTAATGTTTATATTCAGAGAAGTCCATGAAAAATTTTTGTGATATGTATAAGATATGAAAAAGGCTGATTGTTTTGAGAATGATGTATACAATTTAAACTTTGATGCTTTGAATTCTGATCTGAGGTTTCAGCCCCTGGTGGAGAAAAATAGAACAAATATTTTGTAACTTTTTATCATTTAAAAAACAAAAACAGAAAGGGTGGAAATATAAGATTATACCCAGCTACCAAACCCAAAGAAAAGTGTTGGCTGACTTCCTCTTCCTGATAATTTCTTCTTTTGATTTGTAAAAGCCCATCTGAATTACTAGACTTCTCCCCTCCTGGTTTGGGGAATTGGTTTGAGTAATAGAAAGGAGTCTGGCTTTGGGCTCAGGAGAGCTCAAGAGAGACAGAGAAAGCACATGGCATAGAGAGCATGGAGAAGATAGACAGCACATGGCAGAGAAAGGCCCTGAAGTAAAAGCAGGCTAACTCCAATTAATCTTCTGACTGGCTTGGTATTATTTCTCTGTAGCTACCCTGCTTCATTAGACTCATATGCTTAAGAGGTTAGAAATATGGTGCCTGCGGTGATCTCACCGACTTGGAGTTTTATTTTTATTTTACACCAAAGGTCAAACTTTAGCAGGATTTCATCAGCCTAAAACACCTCATAAAAATAAAGTGAAAGAGCCAGAGAGATATCACAGAAGTAGGGCATTTGCCCTGGATTGTGGCCAATCCAGGACGAATGGTGGTTTGAATCCCAGCATCCCTTGTGGTCCCCGTGCCTGCCAGGAGTGATTTTTGAATGCAGAGCCAGGAGTAACCCTTAAGCGCCACTGGGTGTGTCCCAGAAAACCAAAAATAAAATAAAATAAAGTGAGGTAAGAATGTTTATGGGATCTAAAGGTGAGAAATGGCTTGGCTCAGACACAGTTTGTGTTCTGAATGGCATGTGGCACATTTTTAGTATTAAATGCAGGCATAAACCCTTTCATTTTTATGAGATTGTTGTAGGGAAAAGAATAACATGCAACTCAGAGGCTGAATATTTCATTTGCTCTTTGTATGTGTCTGATTTGTGGTCTGGGTAACACACTTTCATTTGCTCTGTCAACGTGGCCTGGCAATGCCAGAGCTTCAGGTTCTAAGACCCTGGGTGTTCTTTGGGGGTGACCTTGCTCATGGCAGCAGAAAGATTCCACTGTTCTCTAGCACAGCTTCCTTTCAGGTGCAGGTGACCACGATGAGCACCTCGAGGAGGGAGACTAAGTCCCGGATGCCAGGACCCCAGTCCATGACACAAGGCATTTCCAGGGCTTGTAGCAGCCTCTGCAAAGTCAGAGTGAAGTCGTCAGGGCACAGTCCTGAGGAAGCTGTTCCCTAGGCCGGGGACTAGGGCTCATGGGCTGAGTGTTTTACTGGAGGCCCCAGAAGGACAAAGGCAGCTTGAGTGCTGGGTCCCCATTCTCCCTGGACCATTGCAGATGCCTCTTCTGTGGCCTTTCCTTGACGGACAAAGTCACCCAGTGACAAGGCTAAACAAACACCCAACAAGAGAGGGTTATAGATAGGGTTTAATTAAGGGAGTGGCAAAGCAGGGAGTTGTTACCCCCCACTTAAAGAAAGCATGCACCAGATGTGGCTTTTTGCCTTCCTGGTGAAGTGCCTTCCTCCCAAAGAAATATTTGCCAAAAGGCCCGTTCAGAGAAGTTAATTATTTGACCCTTTACGTGGATTATTGGCTGTAATTCCAACATGGCTGTGACATTACATTTTCTCTTTATTTGGTCACTATAGAAATCTGGCCTCAGCTATCCTACAGACAAAGAAATGTCGGTACCAAAGCCTGCCAAAAGTTCCCTGCTGGCTAGTTTATTTGTGACTCATATTTCTAGTATAACCTGGCGCCAGCAGCTTGTTTTTCTGAGTCTAGCTCTATGATGGTAAACAATTATTTTTGTTCCCCCCCCAAATCTATTTTCCAGCAACTAGATAAACATCATAAATATTTCTGTCTCTCTCCTCCTGGTTTCTTGTAAAACCTGCTTTCTATTTACTCAAAAATACTTCTCTTACCAACCTCCAACAGGGCTTTTCTCACATATAGGATAGTCGTTTTGATATGTAAATTCTAGGCCTGGTCCCCCATTGTACTTTCTCTGGAAGATCTCCTACTCTTTGTTCTCCCTGACTACACCCTGCATACGAGAGCCTGTGCTTATAAATGTCATCAGCTGAAAAATAAATTTGTCTCTCGTCCCATGGACGTGGGTCCCCATACAATGCATTTTGTGTGGTCTCATTGATTTCATTTTCATATTTCATATTCGTCTGCTTTGTGTTCCTGCTTATTCCCAGTGAGGATTTAGCTAACCCACTAAGTTTTTGCTTAGGGACGCTAACACGTCTGCAGCAGGGAGTGACACTCTTCACGTCTGATTATCACTTTCTTGACAGTCTCCTGGCTCTGCACCTTTTCTTTTTCTCTTTGTAATGGCTCCAGGTGATGGTTTGAAGCATCACCATCCCAGGTCGCCACGACCATGGGCCTCACCTCCTGGGGTGTGCCTGCTCTCTTCCCTGTAACTAATGGGGAACAGGAGTTTCTGGTTTCTGAGTTGGCTCATCTGGTGTTTAAGACATTTATTTTTTTTAAATTCCTATAAAAAGTATTTCTTGATTGTTGGAAACCTTTAATACCCAGGATATGTATCCTGTACTGATGAGCTTGTTCTGTCATACTGAATGCTCCAGAGGACAGGCCAGACTTTGCACTCAGACCTGAGAGACCAGACGGATGGACAGAGGAGCTTCCTCTTTGCTTCTGAACAACTGCTGGTCTCCATGCAGGCAGGGGTCGAGGGTCAGCACAGATTAGTTTATTCCAACCCAGCAGTTAGGTGGATGGAGGGTGGAGGAGGAGGTGGACTTGGGGTCCACATGACCCAGGGCAGCACAGACATTGCCCCTCATCATGGTGCTTTTCTTCTCTGAACCATGAGCACTAGAGCTGTGGTTTATGTGACAGTGAGCACAACACTGGCACCCAAGAGCAGAGAGCAGAAGGCATATTCTGCTCATGTTTGCAAAGATTATATATGTCATTGAATTGTGAATCATATATTATACAAGGAATCGTCATGGGACTAATAACCATAATTGTAGGTGAGGTAAAAGCAACAGGTGGTGAAGCCCCAGGGCCAGATGGGCCACAGTGGGTGTTCGTGCCAATGCAGTGGTGTTCATGCCAACACAGGTCCCAGGAACCCAGCCCAGGGAGAAGCCTCCTATGTAGGCAAAATGCAAAATCCAGGCTGTGTTTAGCTGAAGAATCACACCTTCAGCTCAAGGCAGTGATGACCTGATAGGGTTGGCTGCTCAGAGAAAACTCATGCTGGTGTCTGTGAGACCTGGGTCAGGGGCTGGAGTGATGACACAATGGGAGGGTGTTTGGCTTGCATGGGGCTAACCGGGGTTCTATTCTGGTATCCCATAGGGTCCCCTGACACCCCTGCAAGAGGGATTCATGAGAACATAGCCAGGAGCAATTCCTGAACACCAATTGGGTGTGGTCCCCAAACCAAACAAAATCACACAGAAAAGAAAGTACTTAATAGAAGAGTCTGGGGGGATGAGACAGGGCCAGCGGGGAAGGAGACAAGGCCAGAGGGCATCCTCTGTACCATCCTCTCTGTACCAAATGTTTCCAAGTGCCCAGCATATGGCCCCAACTCTGAAAAGAGAATAAAAGAATTCTTACAGATTCTATATATCTATCATGAACAATTAAAGTGCAAACCACCTCAGATTAACTTAACTACCCTACTGCTCTGCTATCACTCTGGCCCCTGCATTTCAGGTTTTAAAAATTTATAAAATAGGAGCATTGTGATGACAAGCATTTAAAATAAAATATGATCTCAGGAGTTGAAGCTAAATTGGAACGTTTGGGACAAGGACATTTTTAGGAACAGAAATGCACGACTGGTATGTAGCTCATCAGTAAATCACTTGCTTTGTGACTTAGTGTGAGAAGCCCTAGGCTTAATCCCCGGTACCTTCACTCGCCAAAGTACTTTTTCCTTATTCATATAAAACACACATTCCATAGAACAAGTAGAAAGCCACTGCAAAATTTTATACAAAAATGACATTTAAACATTTATGACTTTCTTTAAACACTGTGGCTTATCTAGTTTATCACTGCTCAAGGCAGTGATGACCTGATAGGGTTGGACCTGATATGACTGATATGGCTGATATGGCTGTTTCTGGCATTCCATGTTTCAACAGCAAACCCGCCACCAGTGGAACATTCCTTCCACCCCGGTCCCTGTGGGGTTTCTTGCCCACCCCTTGGAAGGCATGAATTAGTTTATTTTATGTGGCTTGTTTACAAACTCAGTGCTAGTAGAGTTATCAAAAAATTTTAGCAATGTCCAAATCACAGACCAAAGTGGTGTCTCGGGAACACCCCCCTCCCTCTTGACTATTTTTAAAACATAAAAGGGTCACGTGTATCTCCTTTGTATATCTCAGATGTATTCTCTTAACATCTATAACTCTTTTCAAATATCCTCATATAGTGACAATTTTGCCTACTGGATTTGTTATTTGATTGTTTGATTTTCCCCCTTTGAGATCTGTTTTATAAGCAATACTGGTAGAAGAGTATCTCTGTATAGATTTAATGTATGTACCAAGTTACAGGGAATGTTGGACTTTATTTGTCAGCCCCAGATGCACCAACAATATCTTGTGGCATTGCTTCTCTTTTGCATAGGCACATTAAAATGGGAAAATAATATATATGCAAACAAGTTCTTACTAATAGAGATGGGAACACAAATTTGGTAATGTAATTAGGCCTTTTACCCTGAACATTGGCATAATGATTTGGCTCAGGCCTCAGAAGAATGGGCATCGCCCACACACACCTGAACAATGGATACCATCTATGGAAACAACCACAATTGTCTATAACATCACCAGGATCCAAGCCTCTACCAGAGAAGACCTACCACTGCTTTGGCATTGACTTACTCAAAAGAGTGCTCCCAACACCCAGACGACTCAGAAACAGTCTGCATGCAGGGCAGATTGCTCCGCATTTAATGATATGCTGAAACTAGAGGATGCTCCACATCAGCCTGACATAGATGAAAGAAATGCACAGAATTCAGAGTCTTTAAATTTAAGAATCTGATGCCAACCATAGCTAAAGTGTGAAAAAGTTTCACCGGGACCTTGAGAATTACTCGAGTTGGACGGACTGGTATGCCTGGAACCCAGAGTCTGTCTTATGCCAATAAACTTCTGTGGTGAGGCCTTTTTGTAATCAGGTCAAGGATTTTTTCCCATTTTCCCCATTTTTCTGGACCTATGCAAACAATGGCGATTGCCACTATCACACCTTTACTATATTTTTTTACTCTTATCCTTTAAAGAAAAAAAAATACAACTTACTGAACTTAAAAACAAATAACTGTAGTAGAAGCCTGTCTCGAATACAGGCAGGGGATGGGAAGGGGGGAGAGGGTAATGTTACACTAGTGAAGGGGGGTGTTCTGGTTATGACTGTAACCCAACTATGATCATGTTACTTAAATAAAAATATATTTAAAAAAAAATGAAAATTTGGGCCTGGAGAGATAGCACAGCAGCGTTTGCCTTGCAAGCAGCCGATCCAGGACCAAAGGTGGTTAGTTCAAATCCCAGTGTCCCATATGGTCCCCTGTGCCTGCCAGGAGCTATTTCTGAGCAGAAAGCCAGGAGTAACCCCTGAGTATCACTGGGTGTGGCCCAAAAACCAAAAAAAAAAAAAAAAAAAAAAAAAGAAAGAAAAAAAGAAAATTTGTGAAAATGATCATATCTCAACTTGGGTCATTGATTCATTGTCTGGGGTTTATTGAGCTCTATTGAGTTGACAATTCTGTGTTGTTGGTTCTATTGATTGAATTTAGGGGCTTCTGGAGGCTGCTTGCACTCACTTGAGAAGACCCCAGAGTGCTCAGTGCAAGCATCCCTGGAGTACTTGTCTGTTGGGTGTCTGCAGAGATCAGTGGTTATGCGGTGAAGTTGGGCCTTGGTGCCGCAGAAATTGTGAGTTATGAGTGCAGCTTCTGCAGGGCAGGAACCTGGCCCACCTTCTCCTGAGAGTGTCCAGTTTTCAGCTCCAAGACCAATATACCCATGATTTTTTTGCAGCTTGGTGTCCTTTGTAGAAAAATGTGACTCTTTGGAGCTCGTTGATGAGAATTGTGGAAAAATGTGGAATGCATGTCAACCCTGCACAGGCTTGTGCTGATATTCTCTGTATTGTTACAAGTTTAGCATGTGTGCTGCCCAAGTCAGTACCAACATGTAAGGTTGTATAGTGCAAGAAATAAGATGAGATCTGCTGTGCCTCTGAAGCATGGCAGACATCTTGGGCCTTCTCTCTGCTTGCTTCGGCCTGGGAACTTTTATTCTCTCTGGCATCCTTCCTTGAGGCTTGCCTTCTCCTGAGGTGAGTCGTCCCACCCACAAAGGATGGAGCCAGAAAAGCGCAGCTGCTTCGCTTTGCTTTGTGGCCATGCACTCCACCTAGCCAATGAATACCACCACAGCATGTAGAAAAATCCACAATACTAGCATGACAATGGGGAAACAATGCAGGCCAACACCTGGCATAGAAAATGAAGATGCCAACTATAATGTCCCACCTAGTTAATCTCCCATATATGGAGTTTAGAGAAGAAATATGGACACTGTTCACAGAACTAAAAGAAAGCATAGATCGATTTGAATGGAACACTAAGAATAAAGAGGATATGAAGATAGAAATCATAAAACTCCAAACTAAAATAACAGGTCTGAAAAACTCAGTAGATGAATTGAAAACCTCAATGGGAAGTCTCTCCAATAGGGTAAAAGCAGCTGAGGATAGAATTAGTGATCTGGCTGGGGCCAGAGAGATAGCATGGAGGTAGGGCATTTGCTTCACCTGTTAAGAAACACAGAGTTGCTATATGAATCAAAAAAATTAATCCAACCTTCTGCTGCATACAGGAAACAACCTGAATACTCAGAACAACATAGACTCAAAATAAAAGGCTGAAGGACTGTGGTTCAAATCCTGGCATCCCATATGGTCTTCTGAGCCTGCCAGGAGCAATTTCTGAGCATAGAGCTAGGAGTAACTCCTGAGCACTGCTGGATGTAACCCAAAACAAACAAACAAACAAACAAACAAAAGAATTAGTGAGCTGGAAGATGAGATGCATAACAACTCCATATAGCAGAAGAGATTGGAAAAGAAACTTAAAGCAAATGGTCAGATGATGAAAAAATTACTCAAAGAATGTGAACTGATGAAAATAGAAGTCTTTGATAAGCTCAACAGAAACAACTTAAGAATCATTGGAGTCCCAGAGACCCAGGAATAAAATCCCTCAGGAAGAATCAATAGTCAAGGACATCATTACAGAAAAACTACCAGAGCTAAAGACTACATGCAACCAAATCCTACATGCCCAAAGAGACCCAAGGAAAAGCACCCCAAGACACATCTTAGTCACAATTACAAATCCCACAGGTAGGGATAGAATACTGAAAGCAGCAAGATCAAAAAGGGAAATTAAATTAAAGGGAACATCCTTGAGATTTACAGCAGACCTGTCACAAGAAACCCTCAAGGCCAGAAGGCAGTGGTGGGACATAGTGACAAAACTCAATGAAATAAATGCTTTGCCTAGAATAGTGCACTCAGCCAAATTCACTTTCAGGTTTGAAGAAAGTATACATAGCTTCACAGATAAACAACAACTCAGAAACTTTGCACACTCAAAACCAGCCAAAAAAGAAAAACTGAAAGGTCTACTTTAAGACAAGACTGACCAACTGACACACCAAACTTATACAAAGAGATGGTATTAAATCCCATGACATTTATCTCGCTCAATGTCAGTGGACTAAATGCACCAGTTAAGAAACACAGAGTGGCTAAATGAATAAAAAAAATGAATCCAACCTTCTGCTACATACAAAAAACACACCTGAATACTCAGAACAAACATAGACTCAAAATAAAAGGCTGGAGGAAAATCATCCAAGCAAACAATACCCTTAAAAAAGATAAAGTGGCCATACTAATATCAGAAAATCATCCAAGCAAACAACACCCTTAAAAAAGATAAAGTGGTCATACTAATATCAGATGACACAAACTTTAGACTCAGAAAAGTTGTAAGGGACAAAGATGGACATTTTGTACTAATCTTGATATGTACAACAGGAAGAAGTCACACTCCTAAACATATATACACCCAATGAAACCAGCAAAGTATTTAATACAATTGTTGACAAATCCTAAAAAAGGTATCAGTAACAACAAAATAATTGTGGGAGACCTCAACACTGCTCTGTCACCCCTTGATAGGTCATCCAGATTGAAATCCAACAGAAATATACTAACTCTGAAAAGAGAAATGGAAGAAAGTGGATTTATATATATAGCACTCTATCCTCAGAAACCTGGATACACATTCTTCTCCAATGCACATGGTCATTCTCCAGGATAGACTACTTTCTAGCCCATAAAACATATCTCCATAAAATCAAGAGGATAGAAATAGTGTAGACTACCTTTGTTAATCACAAGTCACTAAAATTAGATGTAAACTACATAGGGACACAGAAGAAAAACCTTAATACCTGGAAACTAAACAGCTTACTACTGAACAACCAGTGGGTCAGAGATGAAATCAAAGAGGAAATCAAAACATTCTTGGAAAAAAATAACAATAAAGACACAAATTATCAGAATTTATGGGACACAGCAAAAGCAGTGCTGAGAGGAAAATTTATAGCTTTGCAAGCACATATCAGGAAGGAAGAAGGGACCCACATGAATAGCTTAATGACACAGTGTATAAGATTAGAAAATGATCAACAAATGGAACCCAAAATAGGTAGGCAAAAGGAAATAACAAAGCTTAGAGCAGAAATCAATGAACTGGAAATCCAGAAAGCAATCTGAAAGATAATAAAAGCAAAAGTTGGTTCTTTGAAAAAATAAACAAGATTGATAAACCTCTGGCAAAACTCACAAAGAAATCTAGAGAGAGAGAAACTTGATAAACCAGATTAGAAATGAAAAGGGTAAAATCACAACAGATATTGCAGAGTTCAAAGGGTAATCAGAGACTACATTAAATTTTTTTTAAATTAATATCTTTACTTAAACACCATGATTACAAATATGATTGTAGTTGGGTTTCAGTCATGTAAAGAAGAACCCCCTTCATCGGTGCAACATTCCCACCACCAATGTCCCAAATCTCCCTTCTCCCCACCCACCCCCCACTGGTACTCTAGACAGGCTTTTCACTTCCCTCATTTTTTCACTAACTACTTCGATAATTTTTTTCGTTTTTGGGCCACACTTGGCGGTGCTCAGGGGTTACTCCTGGCTATCTGCTCAGAAATAGCTCCTGGCAGGCACGGGGGACCATATGAGACACTGGGATTCGAACCAACCACCTTAGGTCCTGGATCGGCTGCTTCAAGGCAAACACTGCTGTGCTATCTCTCCAGGCTCTACTTTGATAATTCTTAAAGTAGTTATTTCTCTAACTGCACTCACCACTCTTTGTGGTAAGCTTCATGTCGTGAGCTGGACCTTCCAGCCCTCCTCTCTTTGTCTCTGAGGATTATTGCAAAAATGTCTTTTATGTTTCTTAAAATCTATAGATGAGTGAGACTATTTTGTGTCTATCTCTCTCCCTCTGACTTATTTTATTCAGCATAATAGATTCCATGTACATCCATGTACAGAAAAATTTCATGACTTCATCTCTCCTACGGGTGCATAATATTTCATTGTGTATATGTATCACAGTTTCTTCAGCCATTCATCTGTTGAAGGGCATCTTGGTTGTTTCCAGAGTCTGGCTATTGTAAATAGTACTGCAATGAATATAGGTGCGAGGAAGAGATTTTTGAATGGCATTTTTGTGTTTCTAGGGTATAACCCTAGGAGTGGTATAGCTGGATCATATGGGAGCTCAATTTCCAAGTTTTGGAGGAATCTCCATATCACTTTCCATAAAGGCTGGTCTAGATAGCTTTACCACCAGCAGTGAATAAGAGTTCCTTTCTCTCTACATCCCTGCCAGCACTGATTGTTCTTGTTCTTTGTGATGTGTGCCAATCTCTGTGGTGTGAAGTGGTACTTCATTGTTGTGTTGATTTGCATATCCCTGATGATTAATGAGAGACTTCTTTGAGAAACTCTATGCCACAAAACATGAGAATTCTTGGATTCTTATAACCTCCTACGGTTAAATAAGGATGAGGTAGCATATCTGGACAGCCTCATTATTATTGAGGAAATTAAAATGGTGATCAAAAGTCTTCCCTAAAACAAAAGCCCAGGTCCAGATAGATTCACTAAGGAATTATTTTAAACCTTTCAAGAGGAACTTCTACCAATCCTTTTCAGACTCTTTCATAAAATTGAAGAAACAGAAACACTTCCAAATAGTTTCTATGAAGGTAACATCACCTTGATGCCAAAAATAGAGGTGCTGCCAAAAAAGAAAATTACAGACCAATATTCCTGATGAACACAGATGCAAAGATCCTCAACAAAATCCTGGCAAATAGAATTCAATGCATCACCCAGAAGGTCATTCACCAGGACCAAGTAGGTTTCATCCCAGGAATGCAAGGATGGTTCAGCACTCGTAAATCAATCAATATAATACACCATATCAACAAAAATAAAAAATCATATGATCAGATCAATAAATGCAGAAAAGGCTTTTGATAAGCTCCAATACCCATTCTTTTTTATATTAATATTTTTTATTTTGACCAAAGTGGATTACAAATCATTCACAATAGTATTTCCGGTACATAGTGACATTGAATCAGGACATTCCCACCACCAATGTTGTCCTCCCTCCACCCCTGTTCCCAGCGTGCATCCCATATCTCCCCTTCTTTGACCCCCGGGCTGCTAGTACAAGTGGTCCCTTCTGTGTCTAGCCTGTTGTAGATTGGGTATCATTTCTGTTGTAGTTGGCTTTGGATTTTGTGTTTAAGTCTGATCATTTTTTATTTCTACTCAATGTTCATATGACTGTTTGGTCTTGGTGCCCTCCGTTATTTCCTCCTCATTTTGTGAGGCAGAACAGGATGGTTCAAGTCATGTATTTCTGTTTGAAGGTAAGAGAAGAAAAAAGAGAGAAAAGAATAAAGGGGGTCAAAAATTCAAACAAGCAAAAATATGGGAGGAGTCCTTCTAGAGACTGTAAATCTCATTTTAAGAAAAGAAAGGAAAACATAAAAATAATACAAGAAGAATCAAACCCAAAATAAAACAAAACAAAAACAACAAACAAAAATCCTGAAAAGCACCACAGCAATACTGACAACAACCAAACACTAACCATGGTCCTGAAATAGAGACGAATCAAAGCACAGGTAGAAAAAGTAAAAAGGGCAAAGAAAAGAGAATGAGAAAAAAAAAAAAAAAAACCACAAACACAAACACAAACAAAAACAAAAACACAGGCAACAACCTTTACAAAAAAATTAAAGAAAAAATTTAATTTGTGCTTTTTTTTGCATAGGCACAGTAAAAATTGTGGAGATTAGAAAGGGAATTTCCCTGGCCTACAGGGTTCCTTTGCCCTTGAAGTATACTGTCATGGGTATAACTACAGGCTCTGCACATGCTCTTTTACTCTCCTAGATCCTTTTGTAATGTCTGGAAGTTTTCTGCTTCATCATGGATGATAAAATAATAGGCCTCTGTAGCTAGTGATCTTGCTATTTGCACATGTCATTGCATGGCTTCTTTCTTTATAGTTCCAGAAGTTCTGTTCCATCACTGTTGTTTTTATCGGTCTTCTGTAGTTGGTGGTCTTGGTTTTTGCACCTATCCCAGGATGAAGCCTAGGATAGAGTCATTACGTTTCTAGAAGTTCTGCTCAGTTGCAGTTGTCTCAGTCAGACCTCTGAATTAGAGGTCAAAGCCTGGGCTAGGGTCTTTTTTATTGGTCCTGGGATAGGTTCTGCTCAGTCATAATAGTTATGATCTGTCTTCTCTAGTTAGTGATCTTGGCTTTTGCCAACACCCATTCTTGATAAAAACCCTCATCAAGATGGGAATGAAATTAACTTTTCTCAATATAATCAAGGCCATATACCACAAGCAAATGGCAAATATTATTATAAATGGAGACAAACTAAAAGCCTTTACCCTAAAATCTGGTAGAAGACAAGGCTGCCCTCTCTCACCACTCCTATTCAACATAGTACTGGAAGTACTTGTGATAGTGATTAGGCAAGAAAAAGATATCGAGGGCATTCAGATAGGTAAGGAAGAAGTCAAGGTCTCACTGTTTGCAGATGACATGATACTCTACATAGAAAATTCTAAAGACTCTGCCAAAAAGCTTCTAGAAACCATAGATTCATATAGCACAGTGGCAGTCTACAAAATTAGCACGCAAAAGTCAATGTCTTTCTCATACACTATTAATGATAGAGAAGAAATTGACATTAAGAAAACAATTTCATTCACATTAGTGCCACACAAACTCAAATATCTTGGGGTCAACTTAACTAAAGAGGTGAAGGACATATTCAAAGAAAACTACCAAACTCTACTTCAAGAAATAAGAGAGGACACAAGGAAATGGAGACACATACTCTGCCCATGGATTGGCAGGGTTAATATCATTAAAATGGCAATACTCCCCAAGGCTTTGTACAAATTTAATGCAATCCCACTAAAAATACATTTTTCAAAGAAGTGGATCAAACACTCCTGAAATTAATTTGGAACAATAAACACCCTCAAATAGCTAAAGAAATCCTTGGGAAAAGGAATATGGGAGGCATTACTTTCCCCAGTTTTAAACTGTATTACAAAGCAATAGTTATCAAAACAGCATGGTATTGAAATAAAGACAAATCCTCAGATCAGTGGAATAGACTTGAGTACTCAGAGAATTTCCCCAGGCATACAATCAACTAATCTTTAAAGGATCAAGAAATCTAAAATGGAGCAAGGAAAGCCTCTTCAACAAGTGGTGTTGGCACAACTGGTTAGCCACTTGCAAAAAAGTGAACTCAGACCCCCATCTAACACCATGTATGAAGATCAAATCCAAATGGATTAAAGACCTTGATATCAGGCCTGAAACCATAAGGTATATAGAACAACACATAGGTAAAACACTATATGACATTGAGACTAACGGCATCTTCAAGGAGGAAACAGTAATCTCCAAACAAGTGGAAGCAGAGATAAACAGATGGAACTATATTAAACTGAGAAGCTTCTGCACCTCAAAGGAAATAGTGTCTAAGATATGAAAGTCACCTACAGAATGAGAGAAACTATTCACCCATCAGACAAGAAGCTAATATATAAGATATACAAGGTACTGACAGAACTTAATAAGAATGAAACATATACCCTCATCAAAAATGGGGAGAAGAAATGAACAGACACTTTCTCAAAGAAGAAATACAAATGGCCACAAGACATGAAAAAAAATGCTCCATGTCACTAATCATCAGAGAAATGCAAATCAAAACAACAATGAGGTACCGCCTCACACCACAGAGACTGGCACACATCACAAAGAATGAGAACAATCAGTGCTGGCAGGGATGTGGAGAGAAAGGAACTCTTATTCACTGCTGGTGATAATGTCGTCTAGACCAGCCTTTCTGGAAAGCAATATGGAGATTCCTCCAAAACTTGGAAATTGAGCTCCCATCTGATCCAGCTATACCACCCTTAGGGTTATACCCTAGGAACACAAAAATGCAATTCAAAAATCTCTTCCTCACACCTATATTCATTTCAGCGCTATTTACAATAGCCAGACTCTGGAAACAACCAAGATGCCCTTCAACAGATGAATGGCTGAAGAAACTGTGGTACATATACACAATGGAATATTATGCAGCCACAGGAGAGATGAAGTCATGAAATTTTCCTATATATGGATGTACATAGAATCTATATGTTAAGTGAAATAAGTCAGAGGGAGAGAGAGACACACATACAGAATAGTCTCACTCATCTATGGGTTTTAAGAAAAATTAAAGACATTACTGTAATAAGGCCCAGAGACAACAGAGTTAAGGGCTGGACGGGCTGGAAGGACCAGTTCACAATTTGAAGCTCACCAGAGTGGTGAACTCTGTAAGGGAAATAACTACACGAACAGCTAACATGACAATGTTAAAGGATGAGAGAAGTAGAATGCCTGTTGCAAATATAGGCAGGGGTGAGGGAGGAGGTGGGGCATTGGTGGTGGGAATGTTGCACTGGTGATGGGGGTTGGGGGTGTTCTGTTTATAACTGAAACTCAACTACAAACATGCTTGTAATCATGGTGCTTAAATAAAGATTTATATTACAATTAAAAAAGAGAGATAAAATGAGATTAAAAATAGATAAATAAAATAGAATATAAGCCACGGACCTGATACTCTTTGCAAATGCATGGGCTGACTTTGTCCTGGAAAACATTACTATTGTCACATTACTATCGAGGAGCAGCAGTGCAGACCCATCTGGCCTTTGGAGCAGGCAGATTCGAAAACAGTGGCATAAAGGATGGGTTTGAGATTGATTTCCCTGACAATAATCTGGTGCATCGTTCTATTGAGTTATTCATCTTTGCTTGAGAACAGGTGTGATTGAAGGTTCAGAGGTCATGCAGCCATGCTTCTTTGATACATGGGTCTGGACAGCCTCCTGTACCCTCAGTGGGATTCTAGAAATACCAAGAGACTGTGCGAGAGCCTATGGGTACTCCCCTGTGCCACCCTCCACAGGCCAGGACCCTCAGGTCCGACTGGCCACAGGGAGTCTCAGTATTTGCTGTGGCAGCTCAGACCTGTTTGCTGTCTGGGAGTGAACACAAAGCCCAGAGCTTGTCCTGTCAGGGATCAAAGCTTTGCATGGTCTCTCCGCCAGCAAACTTTGCCTCCCAAAGTTGTTTCTGAAAAAATGTTGCCGGTTCTTCCTTTCAGGGGAGTGAGTTAGCACTGGCCCACCTGCCCAGTGCAGCGTAGGGCTACTGCAGCTCAGCACCTGAGCATGCCTTTCCATCTCCCTGATGCAAGGGTACATGAATAAGGCATGATCCCTTTTCATGCATCTGTAGGATTAAACTGTATTTCTAAGTCTCAGCTACTTGCTGTTTTGGGGGAGGGCACAAGTGCTCAGGGCTTCCTCTTGGCTCTGAATTTGAGGATCATGCCTGGTAATGCCCAGAGGAACATATGGAATTCCAGGGATTGATCTCTGGCTGGCCAAGTGCCCTGCAAACGCCTGCCCCATTATACTATTGCTCTAACCCAGGTCTTCACGATTCTTTGTTGGCCACCCCTGGAGGCTCAGGGCTACTCCTGGTCCTATGCTCAAGGCTAGCTCCTGACAGTGCTTGAAGACTGCATTGCATGTGTGAGCCCGGGCTTCCTGCATGCAAAGCATGTCCTACAACCTTGGAATCATCTCTTCCCGGACCCATGTTTTCTTTTTTGATGTGATTTTTTTGATTGGATAATCCTTCAAAATGAAGCGCTATTAATTAATATTGATACTATTTTATTCTATTGTAAAATTTTGAGTTCCACCACATGAGAATATGCATTTCTTCAATCCATTATAGTTAAGCAAAAGTTAAAAGGACTTACTAGAATTCTTTGTGCTTCCCCTGTGGGTTGCGGGAGAAGAGAAAGTGATTTGCATGGATAAATGATACTCCTCTGCAGAAAGGCCCCAGAGCCTGGGGTCTGGGATATTAAAGATTCATAGGGAAGGTGTGAAATGCCCCCATATCCAGCTGACAGCGTGCATGCGCTGTGGTATTTGCTGTGGGCAGATTTGCATTTTCTTTGCATGTAACTTGCATAATAAGTAGATTTCAACAATTGATTGAAATGAGAAAATGTCAAAGCTGTATTTAGAAAATTGAGCTATGTTATTTCTTCTTTTGCACAGTATTAAATTAGGGGAAACATCGTGGATAAAATGGAATGATAGCATATCTTCCATATTTAATTTGAAATTTTACATATGGCAACAAGTATGGTTAAATTATCCATAGCTAATTGATCTTAAACTGAAATAGACAATTAAGCTTGTTGTGGACTATTAACTAGTTTACATTTTGGGGATTTGCCTAATTAGATATTTCCTAAACTGTTCATTTATGTTGGTTAGGTTTCCTACAATATTCTATTGTGATTTAAAGTTTTGCATTCAAATAGCCTTCAAAGCTATTTCCATGAGGAATTGTACCTACATAATTAACGATAAAAATGTCTAAAAGATCCTTCCATTCAAGAAACAGAGTAGTATCACAGAGTCTAAAGGAAATGAAGATTTAGTTGCCAACATGACTATGCACACACAGACACAGTCACATACACAGACACCTTAATACAGACACACAGACACAGTCACACAGCAGCCACACAGATCCATACACACAGCCCAGCATCAGAACAAATAATTAAGTCGGGAAAAAGATCAGTAAGACCAAGTGACTGTATTTCTGAAAGATGCAAATAGAGGTGGCTCAGGCACACACAATCATGTTTCTGAGGAAGTCAATGGCTAGAAAGTGGATGATAAATCAATAAGAAACACTGAACTAGGAGACAGGCTAAAACACCTCATCTCCAACATGTAGAGACAGAGTGTTGGAAGAAGAAGGGTGGAGACAAGAGGGAGGCACCACCTCTGCGGTGTCCTTGGCCCTGATAGTAGCAGGGCTGCATGAGTTCCCATGGCCTAAGTGCAGGCAGGGAGCATCTCAGCTGAGGATGCTGAGCTGTTGCCTGGGACGAGTGGAGCCTGGGGACCTTGTAAGCCATGGCAAGGAGAAGGTTTACCTGTTGGGAAGGCATTTTGCTTTTGCAAAATCCTGATGGGGAAATGGGAACCTGGGGGAAATGTGACTTTGCTGCCTGTGACTCTCCTCACTATCAGGCTCCCTGAGAGAGGGGTGTTGTGGTCCAGAGCTCATGCTAGAACAGAGAGTGCAGCCAGGGAAAGGGCTGTGAGAGGTGGAATTTGCTCACACTGTGGTTTGTTTCTCTTTATTATAGAGTGAGCTTCGCTGCTTCACATGTCCTCAAATGAGGCAGGCATTGGGGCAGGAGTTGGGGAAGAGAACACAGGGGTTTGACCCACAACGGAGGGTTGGTACAGCTGGGTGCTGTACAGTGACACTCAGAGAGAGATGCGCTAGGGCAGGTGCTTGTCCCTGGAGACAGCACAGCCGAGCACAGACTAATCACAGTTTGTTCTCATGATGGATGGGGCTGTTCCAACACCCTGAATACCATCAGTTAGAGCTTCATGCATAATTAAATTGTCCAGCTAATTAGTACACAGAGAAATAAAGAGGTCTGCTGGGAGTAATGGGCATGGTTCCTTGGGGCTGAGATGCCCTTTGAAGGTCATGTCTTCTGTGAAATGACACTGAGGTGGAAGGTGAGATTCTGCCTCAGAATTCCACTCCAGGTCTGGAAAATTTCCCGTGTTTTTAATTAGCTTGGCACATTGGAGGAGCTTTGAAAAAAAAATGAATAAGGCAGTGATATACCTGTGTCCCAGGTACCCTTCATCATAGGGATTGTGTGTAAGAGCTTAAACTGTTTCTGACCAGTGCTCCCTAAACATCAGCTATCATCAGCCCCTGATGGGAGGTGGGTGGGCTTTGCTTGCAGTTTCTGACACTGAAGACCCTCCTCTACTTGTTCAGGGGACCACAAGGCCAGGCCCATCCAGGGCTGCCCTCGAACCCTGTCCCTCCCCTAATGCTTCAGCACATTGGGAGACAAAGTGTGTCAGCCCAGCTCTGTCCTACTGCTGGACAGGACAGGGTGAGTCCTTGCCCACTGCCCTTTCCAGCCTCCATCATTCTCTGCCTCTGGGGTTTACTCTTAGCACTTGCCTGTGCTCAATTCCACACCCTCCTCTAGTACTCAGCGCCTGTACTCAGTACCCATGACTGTGCTCTACTCAGAACCCATGTTTGGAATCCCTACCATACTCTACTAAACACCCGTACTCAGCACTCAACCTCTAGTACTCAACAACTTCACTTAGTACCCTTATCCGCGTTCTACTCAGTACCCCTGGTAGGTTGTACCTGTACCTAGTACTTTGCTTCTAAATCTCATTACCTACGCTCAGTACCCCTGGCCTGCAGCAGGGGTACTCTACTCAGCACCTGCACTCAGTACCTTCCTCTAGTTCTCAGCATC
The DNA here is from genome assembly GCF_024139225.1 of Suncus etruscus. Classification (NCBI taxonomy): domain Eukaryota; kingdom Metazoa; phylum Chordata; class Mammalia; order Eulipotyphla; family Soricidae; genus Suncus; species Suncus etruscus. The sequence continues at coordinate 74,843,403 of NC_064864.1, forward strand.
TGCACTCAGAGCCTTGGCAGGGCAGTGCTGGGAAGTCCTGCCTCACTACTTGCCTCTTGTGGGCTCACCCAATGGGGAGTCCTTGCCCTCCCTTTTGGTTTCTGTGTTGTTGCTGCATGATCATTTTGCCTGTTCCTGGTTCCAGGGGACACACGTGCTTTGATATGTGTTTTACACACCCATTCACGTGTGTATCTTGAAACTTACTGTCCTTCATTTTCTCTCGAAGCAGTCGGATCCACCATCTTATGGACCCTGCTGGGGCTTTCACTTATTGCTGCAGTCTCGGGGCTTATCCTTCTGCTGCCATTATAAACAGGGTTTTTCTCATGACTCTATCTCCTCTGTCTTTAGTTCTGGATGTGTGAAGGGGATGCATTTCCCTGCATAGGTGCTCAGGGTTTAGGGAATGATGCTTCCTTCATCATTGCCACACCTGGGATTTTGGACACATGGGACACATCTGGCCACACACTCAAGGCTTTTGGCTCCATGTCCTGGGAGAGACTGGGTAGGGTGGTGGGTAAAGGGCCCCTTCTGGAAGAGGGAGTTCTGCTCTGGGCCGGGGAGGAGTCTCACCAGGACACACACAGTCAGCCTCACCCTGCAGCTGCCTCCTAGTTGTACAGAAGGCTGGGAAACCCACTCAGGCCAGGCTGAGCCCTGCCCTACCTGCTGGGCTCCTGCCACGATCCAGGCCGGGGTCTACCCCAGAGTTAGGGCTTCTGATACTTTGCCCTCTATTATCTGCAGGTGTGGGGTTTCTTTCCAAGTCTGTTTCAGGCCAGTGCCTGCTCCAGCCTTGGAGGCAGGGCAGATTTCTTCAGCACCACTGGGATTCTCCGCTGGTTCTCAGTTGTGACTCTGCAGGAGGCTGCAGAGTGCAGTGAAATGGGTCTGTGTAGAGGATGCTGGGTGAGTCAGGGGCCGTGGCCAACCTGCCTGCAGGCCTATGAAACAGAATTAGCTGCAGCCTCACTTCATTCCCTGGCCTACTTCCCCCACCCCATTCAGGTTGTGGGCCAGCTTGCCTGGAGGAATACACTCTCCTCTGTGAGAGTGAGTACTCAGTCCAGCGCCTTTTGTGGTGGAAGGTGACACTTGCATAAGCACTTGCAGCTTGCAACAACCTGCAGACAATGCCAAAGCATCAATATACGTTAAACGGAGGAGTCCTTTTCATGAAAGTCGGGTGAGTGTTTGAGGCCACTGTTGTCAATATAGCAGTGGATAAAGAGAAAGAAACACTTTCCAAATCTTGAATGCAGAGCAAGGTTTGGGAGCAGGCCAGCATCTGTCTGACAGACACATTCTTCGCCAGCCCCTGGTCTCTGGGTCAGCAAGTCCTTGGGCATCTGCGCTCATGCTCAGCACCATGCTGTTCTCAGCGACTGGACCATCATCCTGCTCCCCTCTCTTCTCCAGCATGATGCCTGCTTGGCACACACACACACACACACACACACACACACAGGCATTCATATACATGAGCATGTCTATTCATATGCACACATGTACACACACTGAAGCATAACAAGCACCAACAGACACACATGCACATACAAACTCACATGCACATGTACACACATGCCCACGGCGCACATGTAAGACACAGGCACGCATTCCCGAGAAACAGAGGACAACAATCAGGCATTAGCCTGGAATGAGCCACGTTTCTCAGACAAAACTGATGCTGGAGGTTCTGTCTTGCTCATCGCTCAGTGCGCAACCAGGGAGCCAGTAGCTGGCTTGGTATGTGGAACCACTATCTCGCGATATTGCGGCATCCTTTTATTCGAACTCCAATGCAGCAAGGACCAGCCAGAGTGGCTGTGTAAGGAGATCCTGGTAGCTACCTTGCTCTGAGGGGTTTGGGTGGGTCTGGGCTGGGATGCCCAGGCTCAGCCCTCAGTCAGCGCATGCACAGCTGCCTCATTGCCCTGTCCTCCCCATCCCAGTGATAACATGGAATCTCAGTCACAGCAGCTGTGACAAGTGCCTTGTGCCCCCCGGAGTGATGGGGCCATGACCTGCCATGTCTCTGGTTCTCGGGCTCCCACCCAACACCAGACACACAGAAGCAGGCACCCTTCCCTCCCTCCTGTAATGAGTTTGAGACTTACTTTGGAACTGTCCCTGAATCAATACCCCTGGACATGGTAGGGACTGGTTCTCTGCCTCAGGGCTCCTGTAGAACCTAGCAGAGAACCGAATGGGCAGGTCCCACCTGAGTCTCTGCTAAAAACTGCTTTCCGGGATGGCTGCTGGGATGAGGTCTAAGCCCAACTCAGTGGAACCTGCCCAAAGCAGGTGCAGCTGAGCTCAGTGCACCAGGGACTACCCCAGCCATGAAGGATGAGGCACTGGAGAGCACCCAGTGACCCAGTGACCAGGGCGTCTTTCTGGAGCCTGGAACCCGGAATCTGGGCATTCGTTCACTGGTTGATGGCGAGGGAGTCTTTTGGGGAATGTTAGTGGCAGAAAAGTGGGGCCTGGAGCATCCCAAGCACAGGAAGAAAGAACCATGAGTGGGGACTCTGGCCAAGCCACTGTGGGCATTGCGAGTGAATCTTCAGGGCCCACTTGCTCCCTGGGTAACTTGAGAACACTGGTGTCTGGGCCCTGACTGGACACAGCTGCAGGACCTGGAGGCACTTTTCCTCCAGAATTCATACAGAGGGTTCGGGGGTAAGTGGGTCTGGTTCTGGCCACAGTTGCTTCCACTCTAACAGTGGCTCTGGGAATATGCCGTTTCCTGAATGCTCTGAGGGTCCTACCTGCTCAGGATGGCAAGAGCGGGGCGCAGTGGTTCTGGCCAGCGAGACTGGCTAAAGATGTGGTGTTGCTCAGGTCCTAAGTGCTGGGGAGATCCTGGGCTAGCCCAGTGCTTCTGGGGGTCTTTGGATCTTGCTGGATGGTGAACAGGGTCTGGTCACGTACAAGGCATGTGCCGTAGCCCCTTGCTGTCTACCAGGCCCCTATTTTTTGTTTTTGTTTTTGGGATACACCCAGCAGCACTCAAAGTTTACTTCTAGCTCTCCACTCAGAACTCACTCCTGGCAGACTTGGGGAACCCTAGGAGATGCCAGGGATGGAACCAGGTTAGCTCTGTGCAAAACGAATGCCCTTCCTGCTGTGCTTTCGCTCTGCCCTCCCACTTTTATTAAAAATTCTTTGACTTTATTTAAACGTGGCGTTTTAAATAGTTGCTCATAATTCTTGTTTCTGACATTTTGTGTTCTAATCTCACCACCACAGTAACCATATCTCCTCTGTTGTTCCCGGTTTCTTCTTCTGTGGTAGGCACAAAATGATTTACTTTATATTACTGTGACAACTAGATGGTGATGGAATTAAAAAAAATAAAACTACTTTAGTAAAAGAAAATCTGTGGACATTGTATCTCACAAGAGGGCCATTGTCTGAAGATTTTGCTCTGCTGTTTTGCTAATAGCTGAGCGTTCAGTGTTCTTGGTTTCGGTTCTGCGTGTTGGCTTTGGGTGGCTTCTGTGCTGCTTGGGTGCCTTTTAAGTGCTGGGACTGAACATTGTGGAGAGTGACTGACTGTGTACATACCCAAGTGCTCCAGAAATTCTGGGGCCCGTGGGGCTCCTGGAAGTACAGAGGTTTGGGGAAGAAGACACCCAAATCTGCAAAATTGGTGTTTCTGACAGTTTGACTTTCTGCAGAGATCCAGTGGTGAGGCTGGACCCTGGGTGTGGCAGCACCTGTGGGGTCTGGATCTGTTGCTGGACCCCAGCATGGCAGGCATTGGGCCCGTCCATTCCCTAAGGGCACCCAGAGTTTTGGGCTGTGAGATGGGTGTATTCAATGAATGTTTCCAGCTGAGCTTGCCTTTTTTTGAGAATAAAACAAGTCTGTGGATTTGACTGAGGAGCAGACAGGGTGGCAGCTGGGATGGGTCTCATCTTTGTTGCTGGAGACTCTCCCTGCAGTGCTCAGGTGCCTGGGGCCTTCGGAGGACACTGACCTGGCAAGGCAGGAGTGGGGCGGTTCATGCTGGGCCTACAAAGGGGGTACCATGGGGTTTTTGGGGGGGCCAGACAGCAAACTTGGGGCTCTGTTTCCAAATCACACTCAGCCCTAGAGCTGTGTCTTTGGCTTCTTTCTCATCACAGACACCACAATGACCTGGGTTTGTAGGGAGGAGACATGATTGCTCCTTTTTATTTTCCCTTTTTTAATTAGTTAATTAATTCTTTGAGCCACACCCAGTGGCACTCAGGTTGCTCCTGGCTCTGTGCTCAGAAATTGCTTCTGGCAGAAACTGGGGGCCATATGGGATGCCGAGAATTGAACCCAGGTCTGGCCCTATTTTCTTTTATCAGCTTTGGCTTTTGGGTCACACTAGGCTATGCATAGGGGATACTCAGCTGGAACTCAGGGCTGTTGCATAAAAGCCCTTTGGATTGGGCTGGATGGTGGTGGATGGTGATGGAGGGATGAGAGGCCTTTCTCCCTCCAGCCAAGGCCACATGTCTCCAACCCCAAGAGCCGGTGAGTCCACAGCTTCAGGATAGTGGTGGGCAGAAAACTCACAGTCAGGCTTCAGGAAATATCAGCTTTATTCAGGCCCTAGTCACCACATGTGTGGCCTATAATCTTAAACCTATTTAAGCATGCTCTCCTCAGCTTGTCCTGTGTCTTAGCTTCTCTCAGCCATCTCTTCTCCATCCATATTTCTTGCTGAATCTCTCTCCAAACTCCTCCTAATCTCCCTCAGGTCAAACCTTTTGTAACCCCTACAAGACCCCGTCCAGAAATGGGCTGGTCTTTCTTGTAGGTAAGGTTACGCAGAAAGAATGGGGGGTGGGTAACATTCAGAGGATTTTGGAGGATAGAAGCAGGAGGAGGAGAGATGGCTGAAAGAAGCTAAGATACAGGGCAAGTTGAAGAGAGCATGTTTAAATAGCATGCTTAAATAGGTTTAAGATAATAGGCCACGCATGTTGGCCAGGGCTGAATGATGATGATATCTCCTGTAACCTGTCTGTGGATTTCCTCACCACTACCCTGAAACCTCAGACCCTACGGCTGGAGGGAGTTGGAGACACATGGTCCTGGGCTGGAGGAGAAAAGCCTCTCACCCTCTATCACCATCCATCACCACCATCCAGCCCCATCCAAAGGGCTGATATGCAACAAGGGCCAGGAGACAGTGTTGGGGACTGAGCTCTGGTCAATGTGCTTACTCCCTGTACTGTCTCTCTCTCTCTGAACTAAGGTCCTGCCACTTATTTTTTTGTTTTGTTTTTGGATCACACCCATCAGCACTCAGGGGTTACTCCTGGTTCTGTGCTCAGAAATCGGTCTTGGCAGGCGGGGGACCATATGCGATGCCAGGGATCAGACCCAGGTTCGTCCCAAGTTGGACAGACAAGGCAAATAAATGCCTTACCGCTGTGCTATTGCTCTGGCCCCCTGCCACTCATTTTTAAGACAACTCAATGAGTTATTGGGTCACAACAATTCTGTTCTAGCAGCACAGTTGAGAGGTCTACAATGCTCACTAGCCGAGAAGCCAGTGGATAGTGCTCATAGCTGAGTGTCCATGGATAGTGTTCATAGCTGCGAGGTCTCACAGACAATGCTCACAGCTGAGGGTTCCCATGACCGTGCTTACAAGATGAGGAGGTCATACAATATTCATGGCTGAGGGGTCCCATGGACAGTGCTCACAACTGAAAGGTCCATGGACACTGCTCACAGAAACTGTGATAACACACAGGACGAGTGAGACAATGTCCTCTCAGTCAACAAACAGATGAAAACATAAAGCCTTAGCTGTCTTAGTACACCTAACTGAGGAGTGGGCCCAACTTTCCCCCAAGCTTAAAAGCACATATTAAAGGCAGAATAAATGCATGTGCATGAATAGAAATCTAAAATTAAATATTTAATTAGAACTCTGATTTTCTTTAAAGATAAGGTGGCATCACACAGGCTATATTACACTCTCTTTTATAATTTTGACAGAAAAGATACTGTTCCTTTTACAGGGCCACTTGAATATTAATACATGTGTGATAGCATGGGAACTGAAAATCAGCAAGAGATGAAGTATTGTACATTATTGGGAAAATTACAGTTTTGTATTGTAAAAACATTGATTTTTTTAACAATTTACCTACATTAATCAAAAATTACAGCATATTTAATAATTTTACAAATTCTTCATAAAAAATATATCTCTGTACAAAAAGGTCTTTGCACCTACATTTCACAGCAGCATGTGGGATGGCGGCGGGCATGGGGCGCTTTCTTCCCTCACCGGGTGTCGTGTGGTGGTTTTACAAAATATCTTACAGGAGAAAAAAATTATTGCAGCTATCCTGAAGAAAGGCGAGGTGTCTGAGAGAAGCAGCATGGACAGCTCTGCAGCCTGCGACCAGCTGCCCCTTGGGGGTCTTTCCTTGGCCCAGACCCTTCGAGCGGGGGGCCCAGCTAGCCCCCAGCCCCGTGAAAGAGCCAGATGCGGGCCTGTCGCATGGGCCATGAAGGCCTTTCCTGGGGCAGAACATGCTCAAGTGGCACCAGGGTGGCCTGGCTTTGCGATGAAGGGGATGGCAACAGTGGTGGGGGGGTGTGGGGAGAATGGCTCTGGCTGCAGGGCCTTGCACCTCGTCTGGATGCCTCCACCAGGGCTATGTACAATATGGTTGCATCCTTCCATCTGTCTGTACAACTATATACATTTGTCCAGTTGCCCTGCCTAGCCCCTGCTGCTCCCCTCCAGCCCCCAGTAGCAGGGAAAGTCCCCATAAGGCCAAGCTGTCAGGGAATGGGAAAGGTCATTGATGGAGAGTGGCCCTGAGCTGTGCACCAGGTCTGGGAGATCAGGCCAGGCCAGGCCCCTCTCCTCTCTCCCCTCCTTGCCCTCCCCTCTTCTCTGCTCCTCATTTCTCTCCCCTCTTTTACTCTGCTCCCTTCCCCTTTCTCCTCTCCCCTCCTCTCCATGGGACCCTGATGCAGCAGGTGCGAGGCCAACAAGTGCTCATTTCTGTGACCCCCCCACTAGGTAAGGGGAGCAAGGACCCGCATCCTAGGCCCCCCACCTACACCCCCTGGCCATCTAGGGGAAACTGTGACCCTCAGGATCCCTGCTGTGTCCCAGGCATCGCGGACAGGAGGCCCTGCACACGTGGGGCCTGAAGGCTGTGTGTATCCTGCCTTGATCTGTGGCATTGGGCTGAGGACAGGGTGGCAGTGGTGGGTGCGGATGAGGGCGATGCATGGGTGTGGGGGTCCCCGCCGCTGCTTCTCTCTTGCCGACTGGTCGGCCGGCCAGTGCGTGGCTGGATGAGGAGATGTGTATTTACAGTGGCGCGTGTCAACCCTGTGCGAATCAATTGATTGTAGCAGAATCTCCCTCTGTCGATCCCAACACGCTAGTGCAAAAAATTGTGCATGGAAAACTTCGCACGCGCGACCACTGGCACGAGGTGTGTCGCTGATGCCCAGGGACGGGTGGGTGAGTGGTGGGTGGGTCCTCCGAGTGGTCGGGGGCTCCAAGGACAGCGGAGGGCGGCTTCTTGCCTCCACGTCACTCTTCTCGGGCCCCCAGGTCAGCTGTACTCCCCATGCCGTGCGTCATGCCTGGCCCCACACCAGGGCATCCCTGTGGCCCATCTGTCCCCCTGGCCACAGCGCCCTCGCCTGAGGGGTGTCGGTCAGCGAAGCTGGAGGGATGGGGTTAATGGCACCGAGGAATTCCTGCAGGTCCGTGGGAGGTATGGCTGTGAGCGCACGCGAGGGCTAGACCACGGTGCACACTGTGTTCAGGGTCGTGTCGAAGCGCACGGCCTTGGCCTCTGTGGGCTTCAAGTTCGTATCGTACATGGGGTTCTCGAACGACGCCTGCCCGTTGCTGTTCTCATGCCCGGCATAGCCGTTGTACTGCACTTTGGGTCTTGACCTGGGAGCGACAGGTTAGAGCCTCTTAGAACCAGGTTTCGGGAACTGAGACGGTGTCTGGGGTGCCATTGGCCTCCACGGACCCCAACCCAAACCTTGGCCGTTCCCGGGATCCCAGGGATCTCTTAAGTTCCCAGTGCCTGATGCCGCCCAGTAAAGCCTTTTGGGAGGGGAAGACACACTCAGAGCCACTGCAGTGAGCCTTCAGAGACGCCCCCAGGCTATCCTCCTGGGCAGAGGATGGTCCATGTGCAGGTGCTAAAGCCAGTGGGCATGTGGGCCTGCAGGGGCTGTGACTCTTGGCTCCTGTTCCAAATGGAATTTCTGAGCAATACCCTGGTCCATACTCTGCACTGTCATGGGGTTTCACTGGGAACCAAGCCCAGCAGGACTCTGTGAACCTGAGCTCTCCAGCTCCCTGTTCTGGCCTCCTCTCTAAGGACCCTTCAGCAGGGAGGGCGCAGGCCACTACTGACAGTCTGAAGACTGGGTGTAGGTGGCAGAATTTGCTTCCCACGGTGCTGAGGAAAGGGGTCAACCAGCTTTAGGAGCCACAAGTGTATGGGGTAAGGCAGAGTCAGGGGAGGGATGAGACCAGCCCAGTGGTCACGGTGCTGGGATGTGGCCTCTTGCAGCCTGAACATGTGTGTAGTATATGAAAAAAGTTTCCATAAGATTAGTCTTGGAATTGTTGTCTATAAAAATATTTCTTTAGGATTGTTCTGTGACTATTGCCCCACCTAGACCTCCAGGTGGGGGCGCTGTGGAGTTGGCAATAAATAGCTTGATGGACAGGGAAGAGGGGCCTGTTGTGAAAGCTGTTTGCAGGCTGCAAGAGGATTCTCTCGCTCTCTTGCCCAATCTTTTACACCCTATCCTTCTTGTCTGTGTGGATTATTATTTGCTGCGGATAAATATTACCAAGGTCTCCCCCCGAAAGGGGACAAGGGGATGGGAAGTAATTTCTCACTCTGGGGACTGTTCGTGGATTCACAAACACCCAACAAAGGATTTAACAGCTCAGATCCATTACACATGTGTATGAAAATACACATACTCCTTCCTCCAACAGCCTCCCCCCCCCAAATAAAGTGTGTTTTTACCTGTGTTTGTAGAGGTAAAAGGCAAACCCTGACAGAATAAGAGCAAAGAAGGGCACCAGAATGGCAGCCGCCACAGAGCCGCTGTTGGTGCCCTGGTGGTGGCCGGGAGGGTCGGGGCCATTGCTGAAGGGATCTGCAAGACATAAAGGGTAAACGCATGTGGCAGCAGCCACTGTCCCTCTAGGAGAGAGATACAGGCAGCAGAGGGCACCGATGCACGGCTTCCCCACCCAGACCCGAGACATGTGACGAAGACTGAGCTGGCCTGTATCAGGTATCAGTGTGGGGGCACAGGGCTTGCCAGACTGTGAAGAAACCTTCTTTCTTGCCTGTTCTGGCTAACAACAGGGGTGTCCAGTGGCTATAGGGCAGTGCCCACTGTGGAGAAAGGACCCACATGTGACTGAGGGGTCCCCCAACTCCTTAACTTCTCCCTGGGTTCCTTGAGCATTGCACCAAGTGCGTACTGAGCCCCTGTAGGGTTCTTGGAGGATGCGAAAAGCCTGTTCCCTTCTCTCAGGCACCTGTGTATCTCTGGAGAATTTCCTATCCAAATCCCTCACTGGCATTGGCTTCAGCTCCAGGTCGGCATAGGAAGCCCGAGACTCCAGCTTCTGGTATTTGTCCCATTCCTTAGTCCATTGGCCATCAGTGCCAGCATCTCCCCCACCTTCCTTGGGGTGCAGAGCCTCTTAGGGTGAGTGGGAAATGCAGCTTTGGCTCCCTTTCTGGCTGTCTCTGCCTCCTCGGTGCCACTGAGACACTTGGTGCTTGCTAAGCTATTCTGGGGGCCCTGATGGCTGGAGACCACAAGGAACTGGTGTATTCTGAGCTGCACATGTTGGTTTTCCCCACAACTCTGGTGGTGGCTGAAGCATTGTTTAAATGTGGGATTTTCTAAGTAGTTGAACAGGGACTTGTCTGGAATCTGGCTACACATGACAAATCATCCCAATAATCTGCTCATCACCATTTGTGCATAAAAACCTCTTCTCAAGGCTGTTATTTTATTAGACACAGAAGACCTGGGGCCTGCCAGGGAAACTGGCAGAAGCGTAGCAAGAGTGGAGCCTAGGGTCCCTGTGGGTCAGGTATGGGCATCTCTGGAAGCAGCCTGTCAGTTATGGGGCTGTGTCTTCCTCCTTGGCACCAAGAGGTGCCAGAAAAGAAGGGGGAGCAGGAAAACCCAGGACCGGCCCTGCTCCCAGAATCTTCTGCTCTAGCATGGATCTGTGTTGTAAATGAAGTATGACAGAGCCCAGCTCAGGGCTCACAGGAGGGTTCTGGAAAGTTCTGATCCAGGATGACACCTGGAGGCTTCCTGGATCTGGGACTTCGACCAGCCTCCCTCGGCACTCACTGAGTGTTTCCGATGGGGGGCCTTCCTCCCTTAATGACAGGCAGTGAACACAGGCTTTATTTTCTTAAATTTTGGGCAACACCCAGTGGTGCTCAAAGATTACTCCTGGCTCTGTGCTCAGAAATCCCTCCTGGTGGTGCTTGGAATGTTAGGAATGGAACCCTGGTCGCTGAATGCAAAAAGGCAAACATTCTACCCACCATGCTATCGGTCCGGCCACTGAACTCAGACTTTTATAATAAACACAATCCACTGCCACAACTGACTAACAGTAGGATTACTCTCTGATGCCTGCATAACAGAAACCCAATATAGATTCACAGATTGCTCCCGTACAGTGTGAGCCTCACAGGTCCGACTCCAGCCCTGCGTAGCCCTACCCACATGCCTCTGACAGTGCAAAGCACAGCGTGTGCACGTGTGTGATGCGATATTTTGGAGACGTCAGGGATGTGCTCAACTCCCTGTCAGGCATTTCTTTTGGAAATGCCTTAGGGAAGCCCTGGGTATGGGTAAAAAATTCCCTAATAATTTTTGGGAGGAAACAAAGAACAATTCTGTCCAGAAGACAGTACTGGATGAGAGAATCATCTGGTCTTCCTGAGACCGAACTCCACAGGCTGATTCGCAGAGGCCTCGTTACCAGATCTCTAGGCCCATCATGGCTGAGATGAGGTAGATCATGGGTCCCACCTGTGGGACTCTCTCTGCATGGGCTGCAGCTGCTGGGGCCATCTCTCCTGGGGTGGCTTCATCTCCCGCAACCCCTCAGCGAGTACAGATACCTGAGGGCTGAACTCCTCGAAGTCACATACCCAACTGACCTTGTCTTTCCAGCTTGAACTTGCCAAAGTCCTTCCCTTTGATGTCCCCTTGGAAAGTGAACCCTCCTCTTTCAAGGCCTGAAGACACCTGGAGTCAGAGGAGGGAAGGGACCAGCAACGTGACCATCAGGACTCACCTCTCTTTGCACCAGCAGAAGGGGGTTCTCAGGTCTAGACATCAGAGGTCAATGGGTTTGGGTTTGGGTTTAATTTAATTTCTTGCTAATTTAACTTAATTTCTGTCCTTCCAGTGACACAGAGTCAAAAACTGGGAAGACAGAAACACAAACTTTTGTAGGTTCTCTCTCTCTCTCTCTCTCTCTCTCTCTCTCTCTCTCTCTCTCTCTCTCTCTCTCTCTCTCTCTCTCCTCTTAGGCCTTGGGAAGGAGAACCAAGTGTCTACCCACTTCTGAGGCAGCCTGAGGGAAGGGGGCATTTACAAGGGGGGCTCCCCAGCATGGGGTCAAGTAGGCGAGTGGGGAGAATAGGGTGTGGGGCCATGTGGCAGTGGCTTCTAGCATGGCTGCAAGTGAGTATTTGGCCTAGAAGTGAGGTGACCCTTTCCCTGGCCTGAGGGACCATGGGCTGTGCCCCATCACCACCTGTTTACAGGGTGTTTGACTTCTTAGCTCAGAGAGGAGCACCTGCAGGCAGGATAGGTCACGCCACTGGGCAGGAACTCCTGTGAGTCAGACCCTTGCCCCTCTCGGGAATCCCCACAGTTCCCCTGGCCCTTACATAACCATCTAGCGCCCACTCGTCATCCTCAAACTTGCTGACAAAGATGTCGGCCAGGCCTGTGGTCTGGAAGGCTCTCAGGAGCAGGTGGGCCTCCTCCTTCTTGTAGACACCTGTGGGGGAATGGCGATATGTCTGAGCCCAGGACACCCTGTGTAGACTTGTATTCAAGCCTGGGGCTTCCCTCTTGGAGCCCGGGTTGTTACACTTGGAGACGTGTCTGGGGCCCCAGCTATCCAGCCCCTTGGCAGAGCCTGCACACGCCAGCTGTGTAACCAGATGAGTGGAGTCTGACCTCCCACAAGCAGGGGATGTGGCTGGACCAGCGTAGGTAACTGCGCTTTGGACTTTGTTACCACTTTGACTGTGCTCAGGGGCCTCAGGGCCACTCCGAGCAGTTCTCAGCCAACTGAGCCTGTGGTTCAATGCCAGGTTCAACGCTGTGCTCAGGGGTCACTCCTGGTGGGGCTGGGAGTGCCGCTGCTGTGCGCCTGCTCTGGCCTAAGCAGTGAAAAAAATGGAATCGAATCTTTGCCTCTTCCTGGGGAAGGGGTGTGTCTGTCTCAGCTTTTGGGGCCAGGCCTGTACCCTCAGGTGCTGGGTTCGGGCAGCCTCTCATGTTGCTGGGCCCTGAACTAGCCCATGCGTGTGAGGAAGCACAGGGGTGGGTACCTCGTCCCAAATGATCCACGTGGCCCTCTTGCTCGCCACTGGGAGCCCTGAGCCCACCGGTTGCTGTCCTGCAGGACGTGGGAGGACAGGCAGCTCTGATGTGCTGGCCCCCCCCACCTACCTGCCAGCCTTAGCTCCGCCTGTGCCATGTCCTTGAAGGTTGCATTGACCTTGCTGCTGGTGGCATTGAAGGCGTCCACAGTGAGCGTGGCCAACTGCCTCTTCCCCAGGTACTCGTAGTAGCCCTTCCAGACTGAGCCCAGGAAGAACACGTCTGAGGGAACTGTGGGCAAAAAGGGGTGTCAGCGCATAGAGGGGCCAGTGAGGTGCAGACAACCCCACCCAGGGCTGGGCCTTCAGACAAACATTCCTTAGATGGGAATCAGGGGCTCTGAAGATGCACTAATGACATGGGCAGTTGGGGCAGGCAGGCACACTTGCCCACAGGCTCACGACTACACCTGTGCCCTCACACCTGCACTCAGGCCCATGTCCACACACCTACCACCATGCCCCTTATGCCCTCATCCTTATGCCAACATATCTGTGAAGTGCTAATGCCTCAGGGCTGGTTTTCTCTGCAGTGTGGCCCAGCCTCATAGACATGTCTGCTGCACCCCTCCCCTTCACTGTCCCTTTCATCACTGACCAGCACCACTGGCTGCATGCTAATGGGAAAGTGCCCTACAGCTGTGAGGTCAGTGTTAGTGGCAGAGCTGGGCAGAACAGGCAGCTTTGGGCCTGGAAGGTTAAATTTGAGGGGCAGTACTCTGCAAAGTTTGGTGAGGCCCCAGTCTCAGGAACCATGGTTGATGGTAGACTCTTCCTCCCACCTGCACACAGCGGTTCCCCAGGACTGACCCATTACTGCTAGGTTGGTGAATTGTGTGTGTGTGTGTGTATAAATATATATAAACATACGTGTAAACATATACACACATTCTCACCTCTCCCTCAGGCGGCATCCCTGCTATTTAATTAAACCAGATCCCTGGTGGATGGAATTGTCCCTCCCTGCATCCTCCCAAGCAGTAAGGCAGGTGCCAGCATGGTTCTCCTCAGGAGGATGCACACTCACACGAACACTGAACATGTCACTGTCACACTCACTTTCCAGCTCACACACACACACGGGCTCCTCCCAGTGGGCAGGACACCTCTGTCCCCCTATGCAGGACAAACACACTCAGTTTAGCGCGGGCCACCTGGCCCTGTTCAGGGGAGCCTCTGCCCCCCATCATCTGGTGGGACTATTCTCCACACTGCCCCTCTCCTCCCTGGAGAAGCAGCTGCTTGCTTCTCTGTTCCACCTTGAGATCCCATCACCTCACAGCAGCACCCTCAACTCTATCAAAGTCACCCGCTCAGAATACTCGGGCTGTGGTTGCTTTGCAAGGTTTTTCTATCTCTGTGATAAGAAAATTCTGGGCTCAGTCACTATCTGGGGACAGGCCTGGCCTCTCCTAGGTAAGGTGTGTTCAGACAGGCCACATCCAGGCTCAGGCATGCAGAAGGCCAGTGCCAGAAGGTCTGTGCTCCCAGGAGTAGCTGTTCCAAGCCAACAGCTTATGCTCATGCCATACCTTATTGACTTGGGCTTTCCTGAGGGCAGAGGGAAGAGCCAGGACCCTCCTTATAAGGCTCTTGGTGATAGCACAGGGTAGCCACAAATGTCCTTTCTGCCCTCCCCCCAGCCCTGCAGTCCCCTTGCGAGGAAGCAGAAGGTGAGAGGACAGAAAGCTTGCTAGGCAGGGTGGTTATTCTCTTCCCCAACCACCAACAGTGCTGTCACCAGCCCTCTGGGCAGGCCTGGCTGTTTCAGAAATGGAAACATGAATTGTTCTGCACCCAAATTGGCCTGTTTCAAATGGCGTCCCTGTACGCAGAACCCAGTGCTCTACTGGCTGGGACTCTAGGAACTGTTCTGGGATACAAACCTGGAGTTTTAGTAACTGTTTCATTAACTTCTCTCACTCCTTTACCTACAAGCAAAAAGACAAACTGTCATTTTTTCAACAGCATTGGTGTTTGAAAAAGAAAAAAAAAACCAAAAAGTTGAATGGAGCAATTTTCCTTCTGAGACACCTGTGTGGGTTTGTGGGAGCCTGGGGGCGCTGGCCATGAGGGTCTGCTGTATCACAATAGAGCCTTACAAGGAGGGGCAGGGCTGGCCCTCCCTCTGCTGGGCCACTGTGCTTAGCCCTGGATTTGCCCGCCTGTGGCTGGGCTGACCGCTCCTGTGAGCTGGATCCCAGACACCAAGTTTTCCTTTGTTCTAAGTGTGGGTCCCCTGTTCCCAGCAGAGAAAGATGAGGGATGCTGATGTCTCCAGAGCCTGGTGTAGGAAGTGTCCTGGCACGCACCTCCTGTACTCAAACTCTCCCTTTCTGCCCACTCTGTCAGAGGCTCTGTCTAGAAGCCAAACTGCCTCCTTTCTGCCCCTTCTCATTCAGTCCAGGGAGGAGAGGAGGGAGGAGAGACTCTTCCTAGGGAACTGCTTAAATAGGGCTAAACAACCCCAAACCAAACAGAAGCCCTATCACAAATCTGTGACCTTCTCTCCCACTGTCTCTCCAAGAGCATGGGACCCCAAACTCAGATCTGTGCACACGCCAGGCCTGCTCATGCCCCCAAGGCTCTTGAAAACCATTTTCTAAAAAGTACTATGAAGGCATTTTCCTCCCAACACCGGCAAGCACCAGGGCTTTTCTCGTCATAAACGAAGCATGCAGAGTGGGGTCTCTAAAGGACTGAGACTTGGATCCTATCTTTGTCACAGGCACACACACGCACAAACACACACACACACAAACACACACACACACACACACCAGACTCCTGGACAAACCTGAGCACTGTGCCAGAAAGCCCCAGGTATGGGAGCACTGCCTGGAGTTATCCCTGCAGCAGCCGCACCTCGTTCCTGCCCATAGGCCTGTTCTGTTTCTGGCGGAACCACCACTTACTTTTGCAGATGGGCGATTTCCCCGTCCACCTCATGTCTGCCTTGCAGGTCCTGTGCTCAGAGCCCCCAGCCAGGAAGAAGCCAGGGTGGCAGGTGTAGACCAGGGTGTAGCCGAAGGCAGGCAGGTCCATGGCCTGCACGTCCACATGTGCCGGCGTCTCTGGCTGCCTGCAGGTGTGAGCTGGAAGGAGACGCCACTATCAGGGTCCACCCCTGCTCTGTCACTGTGGCTGCTGCCAGGGGTGACCCTTGGGTGTGGGATCAGGGACAGATATTTAGATGGGTGGGCTCAGCTTTAAGAGCGCATCCCTCTTCCTCCTCCTCCACCTCTAAGGACATGACTCTGAGCGACTGCTAAGTTTTTGTCCTGGGCTCGGCTGTGAAAACAGAGACTGAACACTGCCTATCTGAGGCCGTATGTGCTCCATGGAAGGATGAAGGTGGAGGAGAAGGGATGGAACCAAACAAGCAATTTATTGCCTAGAAAAACAGGGCAGAGGCCAGAGTGAGACCATACTGTTTGCCTTGCATGTGGCCAGCCAGGATTCTATCCCTGGCATCCCATAGGGTCCCCTGAGCCTGCCAGGAGTAATTTCTGAGCACTGCTGAGTATGGCCCCCTAACAAAAAAAACAAACAAAACATATAAGTAAATTAAATGTTGATATTTGACTCAAATAACACTCATTCTTTATCAAATTTTCATATATCAAAGGGTCAGGCAGGACAGTATTTAACATGTATATAGTAATAAAATCCTGGCACACACACAGGTGCACAGAAAGCTACACATTTCTGTCTGTCACACTGTGCAGAAGGTCAAGAAGCTCCACCCACATGTCACCCAGCTCAGGGTCAGGGAAGTCACTGGCCAGCAGGCTCCAGTAGTTGGTGCTCAAGCTTGGCAGTGAGGTAGGAAGTTGGATGCCCAGCTTCCCAGGAGCCCAGCCCAGCCCTCCAGTCCCTACCCAGCAGGACTCACGGATGCACTCAGCCGGCAGCCCGCTCCAGGTGAGGTTGGACAGGCATGTGCGCGTGGTAGAGCCCTGCACGTGGTAGCCCTTGCGGCACCTGAAGAACACAGTGCTGCCCACCTGGGCGGGCAGAGTGTTAGTGCCCATTCCGTTCTGCCCTGCTCCAGACCTGCTCTCTGTTCCCAGGCACGGAATGGGCTGCAGCTGTACAGCAAATAAGGACCCCAGAGCCCACGGGGGGAGGTGGCAAAAAAGGAAGGTAGCCCTTTCTGTCCCTGCTCTCAGCAGCACTCACACAAAATCTTTTGCTGACACTAGTGACCAGCTGGGTCTGCCTTCAAGTCTCCAAGCTTGGAGAAAGGCGACAGGTTCAGGAACAGGTTCGCAAAGGCCACAAACCAAACCAGACACTCTCAGGAACTACCTCTGGTCACCACTCAGTTCACCAACCTCGTAGCCCCGTGAGCTGTTCTGTATCCCAAAGTGTGGGGTTCCTGGGTCAGGGCAGGCGTTGTGAGCTGGATCTGCAGAGACAGAAGAGTCACTCAGAGTTCTGAGGTGCTGATAGATGTAGGGGTGCTGGCATGGATGTAAGGAGGAAGGGGCCACCCTTTTCCGCCACCTTCCACTATCTTTAAGTCTTTAGATTTAGTCTTTCTTTCTCAGACTCCAAACCATCCAACACACCCATTTCTCAAATCAGAACAAGCATCTTTTTATTTCAGTGCCTGGCCCAATTTTCTCCTGCTGATTTTCAGTTTGCCAGATGGCAAATGCTAGACCATCTTGAATAATGATCTGTTAGGAGCCTCTGATTTTTAAGGTTTCAGTTTACGATCCTCTCCCAGTAATTTTCACTTTATTTCAAGTATCATGAGTTAATTTTGTTCCAGACTTGAAGATGAGAAATGAATTTTATACTTCAAAATAGAAACGCAGGAAGGGTCACAGACATAGGAGAATCCAGGACACAGAACCTCACTGGCTGTGCCCCAGTGAGTGGTGGGGAGCACACTCATGCCTGGGAAAGAGACTCTGCTCGAGCCAGTGAGGAGGAGAAGTAAAGTAGTGTGTCGGCCACAGGGCAGGCTGGGGGTGAGGATAGGGGATGAGAGGAAATGAGAAAATTGGTGGCTGAGATGATCACTGGGGACAAATGAGGGAACTCCATATGACCATCAACTATGTTACTATCTCATGGTGACTGTATTATAAAAATTAAACAGAAAATAAAAGTACCTCACTCTCTTTGAAGGGAAATTCCCCACTGGGCATCATGTATGGCTTAATCCTCAGTGTCCGCACCTTTCTGACCCTCAGTGTCCATACTCTTTTGACCCTGAGTTCACACCACCCTTTCGTCACACACCCGCACACTGGCACGAGCCAGGCGAGCCTGGGGCAGGGCCACCTACCAATGCAGACTGGCTGGACACCACTCCAGGTGCCATCGGCCCGGCAGCGCCTACGGGAAGAGCCCACCAGAAGAAAGGGCGCCTTGCACTGGAAGGAGACCTCGGCTCTGTAGGTGAAGGTCTCCCCGCTGAGCCATCCCTGGGCTGGGGTGCCGGGGTCTCCGCAGAACACAGCTGGTGGGGGGAGCAGTTAGCACTGTGGCCAGCCTTGAGGAAAGCCCCTATCCTCCCTGCCACCCTGCCCTCCCTGCCACCCCATGCTCCTGCCTGGACACTCACGCAAGCACTGTGGGGGATCCCCACGCCACACGCCGTGACCTTCACAGGACAGGATGGCTGGGTGGGACAGCTGGAAGCCGGGTGCACAGCGGTAGCTGATGCTGGCCCCCCAGCGGAAGTCTGTGCCCTCCACGGTGCCTTGCAGGATGGCTGGGGGCTGCCCACACAGCACAGCTATACCCAAGGACAGAGAAGGTGTCAGCACCCACACTCACAGCCTCGCTCCAGCCTGGGTGGGCCACAGGAAGCAAGCAGCCATGGACATGGGTGCCAAGGACTGACCACAGCTAGAGGCCTGACTATACCCTCGCTCCACCCCATGAGCTTCAGCTCCCTCTGCATAGGCACAACAGTTCAGAATGTCCTGCCCAATAGACCTTTCATGGATGTAAAGTTTGGAAGGTCCCCAACATGCTCAACCAGGTTTTCTGCCCCGTGTGCCCAATAGGGTCCACTTTGGCTACTGCTCCCCAACCAGCCTGCTCATGTCGCAGCCTTCACCAGCTCCTTGCAGGACCCTTCCAGCCCCTGCTGTTGGGTGTTGAGGGCCAAGCTGGGTAGGGTAGGAACTGTGCCAGGAGATGCCATCTGCCCTGGCATGTTGGTCGCAGGCTAGAGTACCCACAGTCCCCCTTTCTCTGGACAGATCTGGAGGACCAGCATATCTCCCTGCACCTGCCCAGCCAGGTGTGTCCTTGCTTGGATGGGTACTGTGCTCAAGGATTCCTGCTTTTCCAGCGCACTTGCCTGCCTCACTGATCTCTGCAGTCTCAGTCCCTCCTGAGCCCTTGAGCAGTCTTTGCCCTGCTCTGAGCTGCCCCTTCCCCACCCACTGGACCACGGTCCTCAGGCAGAAGGTTGGGGACTGTGAATGACTGTGTCTGTTAGGTACCCAGTGACCCTCCTGCACTTGCCTTTGCAGCGGGGTTTGCCATGTGTCCAGGAGCCGTCTTGGGTGCAGCGGAGGATGGGCGCCGTAGGGGGCTCCATCAGGAAGCCAGGGTTGCACTGGAAGCTCACAGTCTTGTTGAAGGTGAAGTCGGTGCCAAACTGGATGCCATTGGCCAGGCCGCCTGGGTCACCACAGCTGATGACTGTGTTGGGAACAGGGAGACGAATTAATTCTGCTAGTCAGCAGAGGCAGGTGTGGCCAGGAGTGCTCCAGGATTAGATGGTGCCAGGACATCGGAAATAGGACAGACAGAACCTCCACCCAGACCAATGCTCCTCCCAGACCACACAGAGCACAGCCTGTACATACTACTTCCGACCTAGCTAGGCCAAATCCATTCCCAAACCAGATCCTGACAGTAGCTGGGCACTCCCCCACCCCCATCTCCTTTCCCTCTGGGTTGAGGCAGTTGGACTCACCCGTGCAGTCAGGGGCAGTGCCCGTCCAGGTGCCATTGGCTGTGCAGTGGCGCGTGGTGAGCCCAGCCGTGTGGTAGCCCTCCCAGCAGGAGTAGACCACAGAGCTGGAGAAGAGGGTGCCGTCACTGCTGATGACCCTACCGTGGGTGGGTGTGCCTGGGTTCCCGCAGGACACAGCTGGGGGAAGACAGAGTTACTCACCTTCAGCCCGGCCCAGCCCTTCGTCCATTGAACCCAGGAGTGGTCAGAACAGAACTCCCACTTATGGTGAGTTCTCAGCTGTACACACAGAATCTCAATTTTGGGTTATACCCAGCACTGCTCAGGGATTCCTCTTGGCTCTGTGTTCTGGAAACACTCCTGGCAAGCTCGGGAACCCTATGAGATGCTGGGGGTCGAACTCAGGTCAGCTGCATGCAAAGCAAATGCTCGCCCCACTGTGCTATCACTCTGGGCCCCAGAGCCTGCTGTTTCCAAAGCTTCCTTTGATTGTTTGCTTTTGGGACCAGGCCCTGCTGTGCTCAGGCCTGCTCCCTCCTTAGGTAGACAGTCCATATTGTCTTCTGTCTCCACACACAGAGCAGACATGCCAGGTAATGTTGGAGTTGAGAAGACAAAGATCCAGAAATATGGATGGGGCCAGAGAAATAGGACAGCAGGGGGTCGGGAGGAGTGTGCCTTGCACACAGAAGAGCCTGGATCGATCTCTGGCACCCCATAGGGTCCCCCTGAGCACCTCCAAGTGATTCCTGAGAGCAAAACCAGGAGTTAGGCCTGAGTATTGCCAGCTGTGGTTCAAAAACAAGCAATTCTCCCCCAAAAACTGTGATTTCCATTGTTGGTGATGGGTACAGAGGGAGTGAATTTCAGTTTGTCCACTTACAGAGGAACTATCTCAGGCCTATATAGTAGATAATTAAGTTAACTATCTTTTTTTGTGAGAGGAGTGGATCACACTTGGCTCAAGGGTCACTCCTGGTGGTGCTTGGGGGACCAGGTTTGACCTTGTGATAGTAGGGATCGACCTTTAGGTCAGTTGTATGCAAGGCAAACACCTTCCCCACTGCATAAACTTTCTGGCCCTCATAACTATTTTTAACTCAAATATTAACTACATTTATTTAGTAAAATGTTCTGACTGGATTCTGAGTCAGTGGCTTTTGGGTCTTTTGGTGAATTTCCAAAGCCATTGCTCACCTCTGCCCAGGAAGGATTTACCTCTGACCCCAGTAGAGACTCTCACTTTGGCCAAGTAGATCCTTCTTTTGCCTAAGTGGGCTTTACTTCTAACCAGGCAGACACTTACCACTGCCCAGGTAGGCATTTCTAGTACCTGAGTGCCTTCACACACATGCACGCACGTGCGCGCGCGCGCGCGCACACACACACACACACACACACACACACACACACACACACACACACACACACACACACGCCACTGTTTCTGTTGAGGGACCCCACCCATAAGACCAATCAGCTGCCTCTCAACCACAAGTCACAGATTCCTTCAAACCCATGTTTAGGATAGAATTGTATGAACACCAACTGTGGAAAAGAGACATCGTTGGCTGAAAATGACCCAGAAAGGGAAAGTGAGTCCAGCAGTGACGGTCTGTCCCAGGGCCACTGTCCTTGGGCTCTGGATCACCACCCCACGCAGGAAGTACTCAGGTGCTCAGCACCACTGCACACTCCTAGAAAGGCCGAGGGGCTGGCAAGTTTCGGGGAACAGGTCTCCTGGGGGATCCCAGGTCTCACCCTCACAGGCAGGCTGCAGCCCTGACCAGGATCCATTGTGCAGACAAGTCCTCTCGGCTGAGCCCCGCAGCTGGTAGCCCACTTCGCAGGAGAAGCGCAGGACACTCTTGGTCTTGAACTCCTCTCCCAGACGAGAGCCATGGGCTGGGGTACCAGGGTCCCCACAGAGCCCAGGGCTGTTTCCTGTGGGATGGAAGGACAGGTGATGGTGTATGGTCCTGCCATGTTGCCAGAGGAGCTGCTGGGCTTAAAGATGAAGGAAATGATTAAATATTTGCTGGACACGGGCTTCTGCAGTACTTGGGCAACCTTGTGTGAAAGATTTTATTGAATTGCCCCAAAATGAAGATGCTGAGAAAGTTTCTGTGTCTCTGAATTCAGAATAGTCAATAGAAATATGACCATCACAGGGACTGGAATTCTTCAGAAAAAAGAAAGTGCTGGGGTCGAAGAGATAGCACGGAGGTAGGGCGTTTGCCTTGCATGCAGAAGGACAGTGGTTTGAATCCCGGGATCCCTTATGGTCCCCCGAGCCTGCCAGGAGCGATTTATGAGTGTAGAACCAGGAATAACCCCTGAGCGCTACTGGGTGACCCAAAAACCCCCCAAAAAAAGAAAAAAAAAGAGAAAGTGCCAGGAAATGAAATGTGATTGGAGTGTTCCCCAGAAGGTGGTGTGGAGAGTCACTGAGGTTAAGAGAAGAAAATCAAATGAAAGGCTTCATTTTCTCAAATATTCCAGAGCTGCTCATTCATTGACGTCTATCTAAGAAACATTCATGTGAATACCACATTCATTCTTCCAAGAAAAGAATCACAAGATAACTTTTTGAAGAGTGATTTTAGAGGTGGGGAAAAAACATGAGAGTTGAGAAGGGAGCACAGACAGGAACCCAAGCACATAGACAGGTACAAGTAAGGCCTTTCCCAGATAGGGGATAGCCCCTGGGACTGCTGGCAGGTGCCGGAGGGAATGGGCAATGTGGTGGGGCCACGGAGGGACCGGTATGCTGGGTACCAGCACTTCTGGTGGTGAGATAAGAGATGATGCTGCTCATGATTGAGAATGTGGTGACAGGATGATGGTTGTGTTGGCAAAGGCCTTTGGATTGGTCCTCATATTGCCTTCTCATTAGATGTCTCTTGATTGGTTCCTTTGGTTTTCTTGTTAAAAAGATGTTTCCCATTGCCTCCTCATCTGGCTTTTTCCCTTTGGGGGTTGGCTTTGTTTATCTCAATAAAGGCTACTCAGGTGGCCTGGAAGAGCAGCTGCCATCTTGGCTCATGGTTGCCCGTGGTGGAGTGACTGGCTTGTGGCTGAACAGCTTCCAGTGTGAGTTTCTGGCCTACTATTCCTTCCCAACTGTGTGTGGATTATTTCTTGCATCGGAATTGCTGCTGGACCTGTGCCTCTTGTCCTACCTGGACAGGGGGCATGGGAATCTCTCTCCCTCACTGGGGATTGTGGAATACACAACCCACCATTTCACAGTGCTGGTGAGGAGTGGAGATGTAATTATGCTGAGGGTAGCAATGACATTGATGGCTCTGGAATGAAGGTGGTGATGATGTGATAATGCTGATGAAGCTGGTGATAGTGGTGTGGTGGTTATTATGATGGGAAAGTGATGACGGTGATAGTTGTGGTAATGATAATGATGGTTGTGGTGATGTTGGTGATGGTGGCAGTGCTGATGGCAGTGGTGATGGTGATAGTGATGGTGATAATAGTATGGAGCTGTGATACATATGTGACACATATTACCATGTGGTAATAGGCAGGTAAGGACACTGAAGTGATGCATGGAGGCCATACTGTGGTGTTGATGGAGCTAATGGCAAAGCAGCAGGAGTGTCACTGTGCTAAATATTCTTTTATGAGGAGAATGCCAAGAGCATAATGAAATGCTGCAGGTACCATGATAATAGTAAAATGATGACATGATTAATGCAATGATGATGGAATACTGTAGTGCCAACAAGGAAGGGGAGGGGATACTGGCAGCATTTCCCATACCCGGGCGCAGGCTCACCTGTGCAGTGGGGCAGAGACCCGCTCCAGTGACTGTCCTCTTGGCAAACTCGGGTGCTGTTGCCGATGAGGCTCCGGCTCCCTTTGCAGGAGTAGTTGACCACAGCCTCATAGGTGAACACGTCTCCAGCTAGGATGGCATTAGCTGGTATCCCGGGGTGCCCACACGATATCACTGAAGGAGAAAGGGAAGACACATGAGACTATCCTATCCTTCTTGCCATTTTGGTGGAAAAAAAAAAACAAAACCAAATAACGAGACACACTAGCACTTCTCTGAAGCTCCCTTTCGTGGGAAAAGCTCATTTCCAGTAGCCCTGCCTCTTCCTGCATGGCTGAAGATGTGGGAAACTTGTGCCGGATATTGGCTTTTCATCTTAGGACACCTTTGTTGTAGGGAGACTTTAGAGTTTAGGTTTTCAAAGAGAAAAATCACCCAGTCTTTTTCATCTACACTGAGTTATAGCCCAAATAAGCAGTTTGGAGCTTCAATTAGATTTATGGGGCTTTCCCCATTGTTCTTTACTCTGATGCGAGGGGAAGCTTTGGGAAAAGCAATTGGATGTGCTGCTTCCTCTGTGCGTGCCCCAACAAAAGTGTTCCTACTCATACCTACAAAGTGTAATAAACTGTAAATAGAGCAACAGTGGTGACCATGGGGGTGCTGGAGACCAATTCCTTCCATCTTTTCCTAGGCTGTTCCATCACTTACTCACATTTCTATCTAGCTCCTTAAATCCTGCCACATCAGACCCATCATATGTTCATACAGCAGGCTTTAAGGAGAGGGATTCTGGAATCCAGAAGGGAGACACTCCTGGCTGAGCCATTCAGCACAGTGTAGAGCTGACCCAATGCACCTTTTGTCCCGTGTGGACAATTCAGTGGCTGAGGTCTTTTGGGCTTTGAAGCTGCACCATGGTGTAGTATCCTCCCTAGTTTCAGGACCACCCATGACTGGAGACCAAATTCTAACCACATTCCAACAATGTCCAAGGGGGGAACCAAGACAAGTCTATGAGGTGCCCCAAGAGCCATGGGGCCTCAACATGCCACTGTGCCCCTGGAACACCTCACCTGCCTGATTTTACTTGTTATTGCTGACAATGACAACAGAATTGGCACCCGGGGGTGGCCCAAAGACTTGGCCAACGTCATTCAGGAAACAAGGGGTGGAGCATAGAGCCCCTGACTCACACAACCCATGTGTGCCTGGGCTGAGTTCTGGGCTGGGGTCTGGCCCCCTGGAAAGTATCACAATAACTCATAATAACACAAGCCCCTGTTTGTCAGATACAAAATTACACAAGGATGGAAAGATAAAACAAAATAAAAATCAACCAGAGTTCTTGGGCTCCAAGATGGGTTGGTAAAGAAACTGGTACATCTACACAAGGGAATACTATTCAGAGTTAGGAAAAATGAAGTAACGGAATTTGCTTATACATGGATGGACATGGAGAGTATCATGCTGAGTTAAATGAGTCCGAGGGAGAGGGATAGACATAAATGATAGTCACTCATTTTTAGGCTATAAAAATGATAATATGGTATTAATGCCAGGGACAATAGAGAGGAGGGCCAGGAAGACCAGTCCATGGTAAAAGCTTGTCACAGAGAGCTACAAAGACTGTGTAGTGAGGGTAGAGAAGGGAGCACTGTGACAGTGATGGTTGGCAATGATCACAGAGTAAGAACTTGGAGGGAAAATGAGAGGCAGGATACCCCTGCAGTAGCAATATTGAAAACACAGAGCTTAAAAGAGAGAGAGTGAGAGAGAGAAAGGAGATTAAGTGATATGCACTGTACCCCTTCATTAAGAATAGTACAAATCACCGCTTCTCTGCCTTTTGGCTAAGATTAAATAAAGAATAATGCAAACCGGGGCCGGTGAGGTGGCGCTAGAGGAAAGGTGTCTGCTTTGCAAGCGCTAGCCAAAAAAATATTGCGACCACAATTCGATCCCCCGGCATCCCATATGGTCCTCCCAAGCCAGGGGCAATTTCTGAGCGCTTAGCCAGGAGTAACCCCTGAGCATCAAATGGGTGTGCCCCCCCCAAAAAAGAATAATGCAAACCAAAGTGTCTAAAAATGAAAAATGAGACAGGAAGAGAGAGCATTAGAGAGAGAGAGTGAGCGAGAAAGAGAGATAAGAAAAAGTTTGCCCCAGAGGCAGGTAGGTGGAAGAGTGGGAGGGAAACTTGGTACATTGGTGTTGGAAAATGTGCCATGGTGAAGGGTGTTGGGCATTGTAAGACAACTTTATAACTGTGTATCTCACGTGATTTAAGAATACATATGTATATATCTATATCTAGATATATATAGATCTATAGATATATATAGACATATATAGATATGTATATATCTATATCATCTATACCTATATCTATATATTAGTGTCTACTGGTCCCCAACTGCGGAGGCCTGGGGAAAAGCCAAGGAAGGGACTGGGAGAAAAGGCAACAGCATCTATGAACCATGGGCACAGGTTCAAATCTAGTAGGCGGATGTTGACCATGGACATCAGGAGTGCTGTGAAGCTTCTGAAGAAGACCTTGTGCTGGCAATGGGTGCAGGGAACTCAGGGGCCCCACTTACTCTGGCACTTGGGGCGGGAGCGGTCCCAGTGGCCGCTGGCTGTGCAGGTGAGGGCTGCAGACCCCAGCATGTAGAAACCCCTCTTGCAGTGGTACATGATGCTTGT
Organism: Suncus etruscus; assembly: GCF_024139225.1. Lineage (NCBI taxonomy): Eukaryota > Metazoa > Chordata > Mammalia > Eulipotyphla > Soricidae > Suncus > Suncus etruscus. Next base: position 74,869,537 of record NC_064864.1, read on the forward strand.
GCCGTATTCAAAGCTCTCAGGGACGCTCTGTGGTCCATGGCGAATGGCGTTTTCCACATGGCCTGGGTCCGAGCAGTTCACGACTGGAGAGACAGAGAGAGAAACAGAGAGATAGAGACAGAAACAGAAAGAGAGACAGTGAGTGGAGATAGAAGTGAGCCAACCAGCTCCCCAGTGCATCAGGAACAGAAATCAGGTGCTTTTTTTTTTTTGAAACAGGCAGAGCTGAAGCTCTAAGTGAAGCCCATGAAAACCAGGACAGGGAGGCTCTATTTGTCCCATGTCACCACAGGGTCTCAGAGCAGCCAGAATGTTGAGTTACCTCAGAGAGAGGAACTCAGAGAGCCTCACAAGAGAAGCGTGATGAGAGATGAGATCAGGGGCCTTGATGCTGTTGGCACGATCCAGCCCTAGGAACATAACATACCCCTGAAGGAGAGGAGAGGGGCTGGGGTAGCAGGGCAGGGAAGCAGCTCAGGAGGGGAGATGCATGCTGGGCTGTCCTGGCCAGGTGTGCAGGATGAGGAGAGAGAAGGCATGAGTGAGTTGGAACCATTTCACCATGAGAGTGAGGGCCCATTGGGGACAATGACTCCCTGACTCCTCAACTGTGCCCCTAGGAACTTGCTCACTGCTTTGGGCCTCTGGGCCTCTGTGCTTCTGAGAAGAACCCAAAAGCCCCCCCCCTCCACTAAAACATCTGAGTCCTGGAAGTTGATTAATTCCCTTCCTGGTACTTGCAAACCCGCAGTGGCTGCAGATTCACATCTAAAATGCATCTTCTTGCGAAGCTTGTGTGTCCTGACCATGTAGGGATGGCAGGAACTGTAGGGGACTTGGTTGAGACATGAGTCTTGCAGAGAAGTCAGTGCTGCACAGGTTGGGACTCCAGGACAAAGCCCGAGCATTGGGCCACAGACCCCGCAAACCCCACACACAGCTCTACATCTGATGCAGATAAAAGGGACAATTCTTCCTCTTTTCCACAGAGTCTGGAGGTTGCCCTGGCACCAGGCCCAGAAGGTACTGGGCACCACAGCTATGCCTGACATGGCCATGTGAGGAAGGAGCGTGCTGAGCCCAGCAGGTGCGGGACCCAAGTGAGCCTCCTCTCTGCCCTTGTCCTGGCTGCTGCCCTGTCCCTGAATGCCGCAGCTGTGGCCTCTCTGGCTATTTCTGGTTCACACAGAGGCCCACAGGCTCTTGCAGCCCCGTAGGCTGGCCCAGCCCAGCTGCATCTTTCATTCATCTCGGTGCTGGGAGGAAGCAGCACTGGCCAAGTGGGGCCGACAAAGGCCCTTTGGTGCTGCAAAGGGCCCTGCTGTTCCTCTAATAGCCCCAGATTTGTCACCAGTGACACAGAGCTGGATACAGGGCAGATATTGGAGAGGTCAAATGCACATGAACACAGAGGCAGGAAGACTTGGCAGAGCGGTAGGTCCCAGCCAGCTCCTGCCTCCAGGATTATCCCCTGTTCGGTTGCTGGTGCAAACAGGGCTGCCCTAGCTCAGGCCCTTGGGATACTGGGGCTCCTGTGCCACACACACCTGTCCTCAAGCCAGAAGCTGCCCAGTGCAGACATTGATTGTGGGCAGAAGGATAGGCCCTGCTGCAGGCTCCTGCTCTGAGAGGGCAGGTTCCCAGAGGCTGTGCAAGGACCAACTGTGTCATCCTGTCTGCCCACTTTGGAAGGAAGGTGTGAGCCAACAGGGTACAGGGAAAGTTGTTGCAGGAACAAAGGGACACACATCACAGTAGCAGGCTCGGAGGTGTTCCCCAGAGTCCTGGTGGAGTGACTCTGATTGCACCTCACAACTCTGGCTTCTCCGTGGAGGAGTTCCCCATTTTCTTCTCTTTGATCACCTCTGAGGCTTCTGCCTACCATGACTGTCGGGCATGTTGAATGAAGCTACTTTCCAGTATTCCACTGAACTCCCCAGATTCCTGGTGGAATCTCCTTGGCATTTTTGCCAGATCAGAAAACACAAAAGCCCATAAATCCTAATGGTATATCAGGGCTCAGCCGGGGTGGGGAGGATGTCACAGATGCACAGGAGCATGCTGCACCTTGAAACCCTACCAATAAGTGCTTTGAACCAATTGGAGAAAACCATACAAGTATAGTGAAAAAGAGAAACCAAGTTCCAGAAATCGATGCAAATATAACAAATACATCACAATATGAATGAAAATGGATAAATGAGCTCTTGGATAAACAAAGCAGGGAATGAATGAATGAATGAACCGAAGGACAAAAAGGTGTTAGCAGGGTGAATGGTGATGTGATGACACATAGGTCACATAGCCCTGGGAAGACAGGCTCTCTGTGGCCGTGCCTTCCTCCTTCCAGAAGCTTCTCCTACCTCTGCAGGTGGGTAGTGGGCTGCTCCACTGACCGCTGCTGCGGCATTGTGCCCGGGCAACGCCCCATAGCATGTAGCCTGCCATGCAGGTGAAGTTCACCACGTCATTCAGGTTGAACTCAGAGCCATTGGTGAAGCCACGGGCAGGGTTCCCGGGGTGGCCACAGGAGATGGCTGAGGGAGACAGGATGAGGGTGTTAGGAACAGCAAGGCATAGGGTCACAGGACCAGGGTGTCGGAGACAACAGGGCACAGGGTCACAGGACAAGGGTGCCAGGGAGATCAGGGCTGCGACACAAATGCCATGTCAGTGTGGGGCAGAGAATTTGGGAGCACTGGCTCGGGATTCATCTGGCAGGAGCCAGTACCACAGGAACAATTTTCTCATCATACTGGGATGTGGATGGACCCTGGGACCACCCTCACTAATCTGGGCATCTTCTTTCAGAAAGTAGGATTCTGTCTGTAGTCTCTGTATGTAAATGATCCCGTCTCTGTGTGTATAAATTATCCTGTGTGTGTAAATGATCCTGCTTATGTGTGTAAATGATTCCATTTTGCTGTAAATGATCCCATCTGTGCATCAATTATCAGTTTGTGTGAATGATTCTATCTCTGTGTTAAATAGTCCTGTCTATATGTGTAAATGATCTCCCTTGTGTGTGTAAATGATTCCGTCTGTGTAATTCACCCCACTTTGTATGTGTAAATAATTCCATCTCTGTGTGTATATGATCCTGTCTGTGTGTATGTGTGTAAATGATCCCACCTCTGTGTGTGTAAAACAGCTCACCTCAGGGCAAGCCCCAATGGCTGGAAAGGAAATTTGGTGGAAAGTCCCACCACTTCCCAAACTTCTGGTCTTTGTAGTTACAAGGCTGGAGGAGAACCATAGAGAACATTTTCCTTCTCAGGCACTGGGCAGGACATGATAGTGGCAGTGATCAAGGGCCTGGCTATTGGGGGACTCCTCCAGCCTCAGTTCTAGCTTCAGAGCCCCAGCTTCCATCTGCCTCTCACGAGAGGGTTGGAAAGTGCTCTTTGAGCAGCAGCTCCCAGACAACTGAATGATGTTTGGAGGAGTCGAGTCTTGGAGTCTTTTGAGTCCAGGATGTGGGGGCTGAGGAGAGGTCAGAGTCAGGGCCTCGACTTTGGGAAGTGGGGTTCAAGTTCTCCAGGTCAAGCCTATGGGGGAACTAGTGCCAGAGAAGCCTTGGGGAGAGGAAATGGGCTCAGAACCAGCGACCAGATGGGTACCAGGGACACAAAGGACATGGAACCACAACCCAGATGGGATTCGGGGAAATGAGCACACACACAGGCCATAGAACCAGGAGACAGATGGAACTTAGGCCGGCACCAGGAATGGTGCATAGGGTCACACAGGGCCTGATGTTAGCAGCTAGCAGTACTCACGGACACACACAGGCGTCAGTCCGGACCACTTGTGATCTTGTAGACAGATCCTGACTGATGTGCCGACCAGGCGAAAGCCAGGGTTGCACTGGTAGACCACCGTGTCCCGGTAGCTGGAGCCATCCCCGCTGATGTGCCCATTCACAATGGGGTCTGGAGAGCCACAGTGCCCAGCTGCAGGAAGAGCAGGGACGTCTCAGCCATCCACACCGCCACCTACTCCATTGAGCAGGGCCCCGCTTGGAGACAGCACATGTGTGGCCCCCGGGGCCCCACACACCTGAAGTATCAGGGATTTACTGTTCAGAGGAACTTCCTTCTTGTGTGGCTGTAGCACACAATGCAACAAACACACACATAACCACAATAATAACATACATGTAAACAATCATATGCATAGACATATATACAAATTCTCAGGTGAACACACAACCATATACACACAATACATAATACAATCACAACCAAATACATACATGAACAACCATATACTCAATAGACACAAATGTATATGCAAATTCTCATAGATGAACCATATGTACACACATACACACATGCTCACATGCTGCTGCTTCCCACACAACAGTACATCCTCACAGGCACACACAATCATGCATTTATTCATATCACACAACCACAGATGAGCAGGAATGGTATTTCTCAGTCTTAAGTCATTCATTTTGTAAAGAGACACACCCACATCCTCTCACCCTTCACACACTGGGTGCTGACCTGTCTTTGTGAGTGGGGCCACTCCCAACCTCCCCGGACTGCTGCCTCTCTACACTGTGCTGGGGAGGCTCACAGCTGCCCAGGTGTGGACCCTCTTGTGCTGTCTCCCCTGCCTTTCTAACCTTTTCTTGTCTAGACTGCATGGGAGGCTCTTGCTACCCAGATATGAATCCTCTCCTGCTGTCTCCCTCCTCCCTGACTGCTGTCCTGTTCACACTGTGCCAGGGTGTGGAGACTCTGTCCATGTGGCAGAAACCACATCATCACCAGATGCCTAATTCAATTCTGTGTGATGCTGCCACAAAACACAGTCATTGTCAGAATGCAGGCTTTCAGTTCTCTAAAAACCAGAGGAAGAAAGGTGTCTGAATATTCCTTTGGATGGTGCTGTCTGGAGAAAGTCTGCAAGGCGCTCTGTATAATAGACACATTCCACCTCCTCCGGGCTGTGCACAGACAAGTGTGACCCTGAGCACGTATCTCCGATCACAGCAAGACCAGGGAATGACAGAAGAGGTTGTTCCTCTGGGAATTGTCCCTATAGACTGACAGTCAGTCTGTCCCTGCCATCTTCACCACAGGCTAAAGAGGCAATACAGCGGGCATTTGGGGGAAGGCATCGTCTTTACTGGGAAGTCTGAGGGACCGAAGGCGAGAGGAAGCCAGTGTGTCCCTACACAGAAGATCGAATCACAAACAAGCAGCTCACTGCTTTTTGCTGGCTCTGTGTGGGCTCCCCCTTCCCTGGGAGAGAACGGCAGTACATGGTCTTGGATGTGAGGAGAAAACTTGTCTGCGCACAGAGGTTCCTGTGGAAGGGATGTGAGGTCCCTGTTCTCTGGGCTGAGTGTCCGGCCTGTTGTAGTTCACAGGGTCCCACACTGCACACTCACTGTGACGGTGAGCCATCAGCAGTTCTCAGACAGCCATGTAATGTTGGGTGGCACCTGCCACTTATGTGGGGTCACTGTCTCTAAGCAGTTTCCCTCGCTGAAACTTTTGCTTGTCCACAAGACAAGACCAGCCTCTGTAGGTTGCGGGCTGGGCTTCCCCACTCAGTGTTATTGCATGTTCTCCGGAGAACTCAGGCCAGGGCTCGCTCGCTCGCTCACTCACTCACTCACTCACTCACTTTTTGAGTAGGCAAGAAACATCCCAAAGAGAGCACAGCTCTGGGACAGGGGCCGAGCCCAGCACTCCACTGGCACTTGCTCAGTCATTCATTTAGTCAGTCAGTCAGTCAGTCAGTCAGTCAGTCACTCACTCACTCAGTCACTCACTCACTCAGTCATTCACTTACTCTGTCAGTTAGTTAGTCATGCAGTCCATCATCAGTCACTCACTCACTCAGTCACTACTCATTCACTGTCAGTAACTCAGTCACTCTGATAGTCACTCACTGTCAGCTACCCACCATCAATCAATCACTCAGTAACTCACTCACTGTCAGTCAGCCAGTCATTTAGTCATTCACTTAGTCAGCCAGCCAGTCACTAAGTTACTAAGTCAGTCAGTAAGTCACTCTCACTGTAAGTAACTCATTCATTCATTTAGTCATTCATTTACTGTCACTTACTTAGTCATTCACTTAGTAAGTCAGTCATTTAGACACTTATTATGTCATTCATTCATTGACTCTGTCACTCAGTCACTCTATCACTCACTTACTCAGTTACGAGACCCCAGTCATTGGTAAGTATCTTATCTTTTTTTTGCTCTTGAGTCAAATTTCACACCCCTGTGATTGTTTCTGCATTCAATCAGTCATTCGGAGCAAGGCTTGTTGTCCTGACAGCTGCCCTGCTCACTGTTCAGACATCAGGACCTGGACTATACTGGGATGTGCTCAGTGGGGCTTTTTCCCAGCCTCACTCCCACCAGTCCAAGTCCCTGTCAGAAATGGTAAAGCATGCCCTTCCCCTCCCCCACAGATTTCATAGATACAATACATCCCCTCAGGCCCAAATCCCTCTAAAGAACTGAGCATCAGTTGTGGGTGTCCTGGGTAGAACAGTGCCAGGCTTCCCTGGACCTGACCAGTCACTCACCCAGGCAGCGGGTCTCGAAGCCACCCCACAGCCCGTTGGCCAGGCACTGACGTACGTGGGAGCCCACCAGCGTGTACCCTGTGTTGCAGGTGAAGATGGCTGTGGCCCCGAACACCGTCAGCGTCCCGATCTTGTTCCCATTCGGCGGGGAGGACAGGCGGCCACAGGAGATGACTAGAAGGAAAGAGAAGGTGTCGTCTGGGCTGCAGAGCCTGGGCAGGGCTGGTGGCAGCTGGCAGCTCCACTCAGAACCCACATCTGGGCCACGGTCCCCTGCCTCCTTGCCGTCTGGAACAGAACCAGGGCACCCAGTCCCTTTGCCCACCTGCCCTGCCCTATACCCTCTTGAGTCTTCACCAAGGGCATTCCAGCACTTTCTCCAGCCTCCATTGTTGGAAGGAAACACAGCCACAGGGGCTGGATAACACTGACACACACACCTGCATACTCACACTCACACCCTCACATTTGCATACTCACATATATGTATACTAATATTCACAACTCATACACTCACAAACTCACACACTTGTCCAATGTGTTCACGCATACACATCCACACAATCACTTGCATTCTTATGCGCATCCATACTTTATACACTCCCAAGCTCATTCACACATGTTTACACAGGGAAACATGTAAACAGTCATTCACAACCATATACTCACACGCACTCTACCCCCACACACACTCAGACTAACACACGCACTAACACATACAGTCACACAGACTAGCACAGACACACACATTCACACACTCACATTCATATTCAAACTCATTCTGTTCCTCTCACACAGGACTAACCAACCAGGAGGGTAGGTCCCCTGCTGCACCTCACCTGCCCACAGTTACCTGTGGGACTCCTGACAGGAACCTCAACTCCCCAGAGGCCATGGACCTGCCCCGATCAGCAGTGGGGCCAGGGCTAGTTGCAGTTTGCAGCACGCAGGAGCCACGCTGCTGGCTGCACATGGACCTGCATGATATGCCAGCCCTGGGCTCGTGTGCTCTCTCGGAGCTGCCTCTGCTAGCAGAAGCCAAAGCATCCTGGCTGGGCCCCCTTGCCCATCACCGAGTGCTCCGAGTGCCCATACATGAAATCAGCCTGTGGGTCAGACTCCCAGAGAACCAGCCTGGGGAGATTTGGCTCTGGGTCCCAGAAGATGTTCTAGAACTGTGATGGGAGATCAGGCCACAGCCCGCCCAATCCACCTCATGTCCCCATCACCTGGACTCTCTGAGATGGGAATGGAGGGGCACCGGGGGCAGAGAGTGGACATGACTGGCTCCCTGCACACCTCTGCTGCCCCATGTGAATGAGCATCTGTGTCCAGGACTGCAGCTGAGCAGCACCTGGGTCCTGAACTCACTGAGATCCAGGCATCACCTGATTATCCCATGTGTTCAGATTTGTCACAGCCCTCAAATCTCCGCCGCTCATCTTGCTCTGTGGGAATGATAGTCCCGCTCGTAATAGTTGTGGGTGGTGGGCAGGGATGAGCCCAGGTCCCCCAAGGACAGGCAATGATGCCCCCAAGGGCACCTTTGGGAGCTGGACCCAACATGCTCACATCCCGCAGCTGGGAGTAAAGGAAGGTGGCTGTCCCATCCTGCAGGTGACCATGCCAGGCCTCCCTGAGGCTCACCTCGACACCGCGGCTGCTCTTCTCCAGTGCTCCATGTCCCATTGGCCTGGCACTGCAGCAGCCGGCGGCCCTCCAGTGCATAGCCCGGACTGCAGCTGAGCAGCACCTGGGCCCCGAACTCATTGAGGGTACCCGCCAGCAATCTCCAGGTGACATGCTCTGACAGCTGGGTCTCCACCCCAGGACAGGTGACAGCTGTGAGAGACAGAGCCACATCAGCCTCCTCCAGGAAGCCCACTCGATGTATGTGCAAGAGCCAGGCACCACCCGCCACATGGTCCCATGAGGCCTGGTGCACAAATACACAGAGTTTTGGTTCACTGGAGCTAGCCTTGGTCAGGGCAATGAACAGGGGATGGGAGGATGACTCAGACGGAATTGGGCAATGGGCAGCCTCCAGGATGGGAAGGGTCCTCAGAGGCATCACAGGTGTCCCTGGTCCTTTCCCTCCTTGTGTCCACACATGAAGTCACACCAGTGACATCATATCCACATGGGTGTGTTTTGGTGGCTTTTATGCAAGAATGTGCAAGAATAAAAATGAGGTGGGACAATTGCTGAGGTCCTTTGTACAAAAGACTGTGGAAGAAATATTTGTGAACCCTCTTCAAACAGTTTAAAAATGTTAAACATTTATGCAGAAGTTCCAGAGTCAAAATATTTTGGTTTGCTTTTCTCTCTTGGAATGGAGAAGTGTTTTTTGCTCATGATAATAAATAAATCATGAATTTCTGTGCCAGAGATTTTTTTTAACCAGATGAAAATGGCAGGATCTAGTGCTGGAGAGACAATGCTGGGGAGGGCATCTGTCTTGCACTTGGCCAAACCAGGATCAAAGCTTCACATAGACTAGGGTGCACCCCAGGGTGTCAGTGTGAGGGAGAATGCACAGAAAAGTGATCTGGGTGGGCACCTGCCCCAGAGACTAGAAGAAACCGTCCTGTGCCTTGTGTAGAGACACAGCTCTTGAACCCTGACACACACCATATTCCCACTCTCCTGCCTTGGCCCTGAGTCAGTCCAGTGCTGTTTTCAGGAAGGTGCAGACGACAATTTAGACACACAGGTTCCAAGTGACAGCAGGAATGATGGTTTCTATGAGCGAAGCCAGGCATCGCACCCAGAGTGCCCAGCGTTGTGTGGATGTACTTGCTCACGACAGCCCCCAGGGCTGCACTTGGCAGACACTTTGTACTTCTGAACCAGCAGCGGAGACACTCAGAGTTGGCTGGGGCTAGAGGCAAAGCCCAGGTCAGTGGATGTGGGGCCCTCACCTGGGGCTCAACCTCCTACCCGGGGAAGGCCTGGACTCTCCCACCAAAGGCTGCCAGCCCCCAGCTTCTGGCAGCTCTGGCCCCAGTGTCTGTCTGTGTAAGAAGTTTGAATAATATCCAAAGAAACAGAAATGATGGGAGGGAAGGTAGTGAGGGCAGAGAGGAAGCACTGTGACAAGGAGAGATGAAAATGGTCAGTCTAGACAGGAACTCTATGCTGAAGCATGAAAAAGTGCTATGCATGATACCTCTTCAATATCAGCATAGCAAACGACAATGCCTAAAAGGGGAGAGATAGAGTGGGAGGGGAAGGAGAGAGGAAGAGGAGGAGGAGAAAGAGAAGGAGGAAGAAAAGAAGAAAAAGGAGGAAAAGAAGGAAGAGGAGGAGGAAAAGTAGGAAGAGGAGGAGGAGGAAAAGAAGAAAGAGTAGGAGGAAGAGAGAGGAAGGAGAGAGGGTGAGAGGGTGGGTGAGAGAGGGAGAGAGGTGGAAGGAGGGAAGAAGGGAGAGAGAGGGAGGAAGGAAGGAAGGGAGAGAGAAGAGAGGAAGGGAAGAAGGGAAGAAAGGAGGAAGGAAGGGAGGGGAAGAGACAGACAGAAAGAGGTAGGCTGGTGAGGATGAGGGGACCTTGGTGGCAGGAAGAGAATCCTGGTGAAGAGACAGTGTGAGAACATTGTATGACCAAAACTCAACTACCAACAACTTTTTATGTTTATCTCATGGCGATTCAATGAGAAACATGGCAGCCCCTCTCAGACATTGCAGTCACTCATGACTGAGCCATTAGCCATTCTCAATTACCCAGGGGTCATCTGACACTCTCTCCCTTGTTCATAGTCATAAGGATTGAATGATGGCTCATCTGGCCTCAGTTCCACTACATGGCTGTTAGGTGGGAGGAGGATTTTGGCAAAGGTGAATACTTTGTGAAAATTAACTTTCAGTTTTTTGTTTGTTTGTTTGTTTAGTTTTTGGGTCACACCTGGCGGTGCTCAGGGGTTACTCCTGGCTGTCTGCTCAGAAATAGCTCCTGGCAGGCATGGGGGACCCTATGGGACACCGGGATTCGAACCAACCATCTTTGGTCCTGGATCGGCTGCTTGCAAGGCAAACGCCGCTGTGCTATCTCTCCAGGCTGAACTTTCAGTTTTTATATTCCTATGTGGTGTGGCCTCCTGGGCAGCCCTAGGCAGTTGACAGGGTGCCAGTTAATGGAGTGAGGCTCCCATGAGTAAAAGGTACACAGGTCAGGAACTAGTACTGGGGATCAAGTGCTCAGACCCTGGGCCTTGCCTCACTCCCCATAAGGCAGTCACAGAGCCTCTCTGAGTATCATTTGGTCAAACCATTGCCCTCACGTGCATGCTGGGAGCATCACAGAACATTCTGGGGGGGCGGTGTTAGAGCAGCAATCAGTAATCAGGCCTTACTCCAGTGATGCCCAGGAAAACATTAAAATGGAAAGACTCTTGCCCAGGAGACTGGTACCCTGGCAGGAAACACAGGGAGTGAAAGGTTATTTAATACAACCTGTGTGGTAGGCAAGCAGAGGGGCTGGACTCATTTTATTTACTATTTGCATTTGCTATTTATCAAAGCTGAAACATTCCTTATCTCTGGAGAGTAAGTGCTGATCCCCGAATTATTGCATTTGCTAAAGGAACAGACCAACCGTGTTCTGCCCACATGGGCCATTCACAGAAATTCGTCTGGGGAAATACGTGTTTAAGAATTTAATAATAGCGAAGTGTTTGTAAAGTTTTATGATTACTCACTTCAATTTTGTTATTTAAATCAAGTGAAATAAACACCTTCCTCGAAACACATTAAATAGATGCTCATGTTTTAAATATTAGGGTACTTTCGTGGAATGATCATTTCTCTTTTTATGTGAAATTTTATATTAAATAATGAAAAAATATTATGCTTGAATGTTTGCAATCTGCTTGGTGATTTTTAGATTAAATTTTTATCTTATTTTAAGATTACATGGTTTCCCTGTGCTTGAGGATAAACAGTACTCAATATTAAGAAAACATTCCAGGGACTGGAAAGAGAGCACAGCTTAGAGCTAAAGGACTGGCATTGCATGTGGCCAACCCTGCTTCAAACCTGAGCAATACAGAGTGGCTTGCCGGCTACCAGTAGGTGTTGGTTCCTGAGCACAGAGGCAGGCGTAAGCCCTGATGGTGTGACTGCAATTCCAAAACAAAACAAAACAAAACAAAACAAAACAAAAAAAGAAGCTTCTAAAATGCGAAATGACTTGACCCATGGAATCGTCATTTAATTGAATATTCTCCAACTTCCTAAGAGTGGGAATTCCTTTGTGTGTGTATATGTGTGTGTGTATAAGAAGCAGTATATATATATATATATATATATATATATATATATATATATATATATATATATATATATATATATATATATATGAAGCAATTTTGTGATCTACTGGAATATACTCAAGTTCCTGTGTATGTCTACACTTTGGACACACATGCTTATCTGCAGTTCTGGAAACACATATATGCACACTTTCATTTGGGGACACCTTCCCTTGTTCCACCCCTGGCATGGGTGGACTTACGGTGGCAGGTGGGTGGGCGGCCCCTGGTGCTCCACTGCCCGTCCTCCATGCACACGGCTGTGGCCTGCATGCCTGGCTCGAGTGAGAAGCCCTCGTGGCAGGTGTAGATAATTTTGCTATTGAGCGTGAACTCGCTGCCCATGAAGGAACCATTGCCAGGACTCTCGGGGATCCCACAGGACACAGCTGGACAAAATAGAGAGAGTGGTCAATTGGGGAACAGTCCGCACAGGTCCCTAGCCTCACAGCCCCATCTGATATGGAGATGGTCGTACTTCCGGGACATGGGTCCTCATTCTGACAGTCAGGTCTAAGGAGAAGAGAGGGAAACTGAGGCAGAACCCAGGATCTTGAGAGCTGTGGTTCGAGAATGTGGGACAGCTCTGAGTGTCTCCCTGCAGCTGGGGTCAGATAGCCTGAGAAGCTGCCCCTCCTCTCCATGCATCCTGCTATGCTCAGAGCCCTCGTGGTACCGGGAATCCAACCACATATGGATCCTTTCTGGCCTGAGGTCCAACCACAACCAGACCTTCTGGCACCACCCTGGGGCACATTAAGGGTGCAGGACTCAGGTGAAAGGGCTCAGGGTCAGCCCCACACATGAGAGCCCCAGCCCTGAACTCTGTACCTTGAGCCCCAAGCCCTGAGCCCCAAGTCATGAGCCCTAAGTCTCAACCCCTGAACCCTAAATCCTGAGCCATGAACCCAGAATTTTCCGTCGTGTCTGCATAAACAAGGCTTGAGATTCCCTGCAGAGACACCCCATCAGGCTGATGGAACCTGGAATGAAGGATGTTCTCAAACCAACTGCGGAACAGGCTCTGAGCTGGCCACAACGCAGGCTCTGGCCAACGGTCACGACAGCCTGGAAAGCAAACGTGATGTCTGAGGACTCCTCCTCAGGGCCAGAGCCTGTGTGCGAGGCTGGGCGTGGCCCTGGGAACCTGGACCCATGAACACAGAGCATCTCCCTCAGCATCTGTTGCTCAAATGCCTGTGGTGTCTGCTGATGTCAGATTGTTCAGCCCAGCCTCACACACATTGCTCAGCAAATGCTAGCCCTGCCTTTCAGTGGAGGCATCAGTGTGGTTCTTTGCACAAAGCTCCAGAAATGTCCAGCCCATGGCTATAGGTTCCAGGAACATGGCAGGCGAAGAGCCCAGCTGCTCCGGGCACTGCAGGACCGCAGCATGGATGACAGGGTTTGCATCCCTTCAGCTGTGAAACAACCAAACCCCACCAGGGCTTTGCCCCTTGCACCAGCCGCTTGGCACCTTTTGCCAGATGGAGCAAGTGTTGGGATGGTAGCAGATCAGAGTGGAGAGAGAGCACCTTGCTGGTGTCCTCCCTCGTGGAGAGAAAGCTCTGTGCTGTTGCCACCCACGGTGACAGAGGCTGCCAACTCAAAAACGCATCTGAGAAGGATGAGAGTGTTGGAGGTGGATGACTAGCTGCTGCAGTTGCCTCTGATGCTCAGGAAAGCTCGAGGCAGTTAGCACACTCAAGCTGCTCCCAGCCCAGACATTTCCCCTTTGGGTAAGGGTGAGCCCCAGAGCTGGAGGGCTCCATGGGGCTGCCCAAGCCTCTCCTTCAGCCCTCAGACAGCACAGCAAGCTCCCAGGTCAGAAGAAGAAGCGGGACGCTGGGTTAAAAGTGGGGAAAGTGTCAGGCTGTGAAAACTTATCACAGATTTAGTTGATCTCTATTATTTATCAAGCACTTATCGTGCCATTCCACCCCCTAAGAACCAAGAGAAGAAGCTGGAAACAGGCTTAATTGGGTTCAGTCAGTTCAAATCAGGCTAGTCAAGGGCGTGTACTGGAAAAAAGCAGGTGCATAGGCAGCCTTGATATGGGGATTTTACAGGTGTAATGTGTGTGCAAATGTTAAACAAGTTGTGCTAAACAACTGCTCTTGGGCTTGTGAGGTTTGGAATTTAAAAAGTAAACGCAATTCTGGAATGAAGTTTTATCCTCCAGACATGGGAGCTGGACCCTCCTGTCCAAGCAAAGTATGTCTTCCTTGATCTGACATCTGAGACCTGAGAACTTTCCCATAACTCAGTAATTGTCCTCCGCCCCACAGGACCCACCCACATGGCTCCTCAGGGGAGAAAGCGCAGCGGAGAGAAGGTGTGGGTTTGGAGCCGAGGACTCGGATCCCGTGCTCTACAGAGCCTGTGCTTTGTGGGGGCACCGAGATCTCCAGCATCATTATTACGAAATAACCAGTGGTGCCCACCCAGGCCTCCCAGTCACTGACTCCAACTTCACCACACCCTCACTGACCTGATAACAGTCTCAGCACACTGGCCACGCCCACCCCTGACATGCCCTCACAGCCATGAACACACCCACTTTCTGGCCATACCCTCGTTTAGCCAACCATACCCCTCACTTCTCTGATCACACCCACTTTCAGACCATACTCTAATCTCTCTGACCACACCCTCGCCACACTGACCATGCCCCAACCATTCTGATTATAGTCTCCCTTCTTTTTATTTTCCCTTCCCCCATAGTCTCACTTCTTTGATCACAACCTCACCACTCTGACACACCCTCATTGGCCCAAACCTCACCCCCTTTTCTGACCATGCCCATCTGACTGACATGCTCTCAAGCCCTAACCCAGCCCACTTTTCTGACCATGCCTTCAACCTTCAACCAGGCCTTGACCAAACCCTCTTCTCTAACCATGGCTTCATTTCTCTGTCCACGACCTCACATCCTTGACCACGCCCACTTCCCTGGCCACACCCTACCCTGATAACAAATCCACATCCATTTTCATCCTTGATATGCTGCACAGACTTGCAAGAAGTGGAAAGCACGGCTGAGCCCACAGTCTTCTCCAGAAGGTTCTGAGAACCTCAGCTTCACAGCAAGAGTATCTGTCATGAAATTTTCCTATACATGGAATCTATTATGCTGAGTGAAATAAGTCAGAGGGAGAGAGACAGACATAGAATAGTTTCATTCATCTGTGGGTTTTAAGAAAAAAAGACATTCTTGCAATAATTTTCAGAGACCAAAGAGAGGAGGGCTGGAAGTTCACTACAGCTCACTACATAAAGCTCACCACAAAGAGTGATGAGTGCAGTTAGAAAAATAACTACATTGAGAACTATCATAACTATGTGAATGAATGAGGGAAGTAGGAAGCCTCTCTAGTGTACAGGTGGGTATGGGGTGGGGAGGAGGGATATTTGGGATACTGGTGATGGGAATGTTGCACTGGTGAAGGGGTGTTGCCCTACCCACATTTTTCCTGTAACCTTACCTCCAAATAAGATCTGCCCATTTCTGGGAGGGGTCTTTGGTAGGTAGCAAAAGGTTTGGCCAGAAGGCCAGGAGAGGCGAGATGAGAAGACTTAGGAGGATATTGGGAGCAGGAGGAGAGAGGGCTGAAAGAAGCTAAGACTCAGGACAAGCTGAGGATAGCATGCTTAAATAGGTTTAAGATTCTAGGCCACACATGTTGGACAGGGCTGAATAAAGATGATGTCTCCAGAACCCTGACTGCCTGTGAGTTTTCTACCCGCAACTATCCTGAAGCTGCAGACCTGCCAACTGAAGAGGGTTGGATACACATGGCCTGGGCTGGAGGAGAAAGACCTCTAACCTTCCATCACCATCCACCACCATCCAAGCCCATCTTATATTCTACAACTGGCGCCCTGAATGTGGATTTGAACCCTGGGCCCAAGAGGACAGCGATCATGATGATATTTCTGTTCCTGTGTGTGATGTTAGCTCTTTTCAGCTGAAGTGAGCCCAATACCTTGGGCCACCACGTGGAGCCATTTTCAAATATGGCTGAGACCCCTTCTGGGGACAGAAGGGCCAGTGAAACAGGGAAAGTGAAAACTTAGATCACCCCCATCCGAGGCCCAGAACTGAGACTTTGCTGCAAAAAATTCTTTTCCAAAGACCTCAGCCTCCTCAGAGATTGATGGAGGGCCTTGACTGAAAACTGACCAGGAAGAAAAAGTTTATCTAAATGGACTGATTTTCTGAATTATGACCTTCAGACCGGACTTGGAATTTGACTTTTGAAACTTCAGACTTTGGCTTAGATGACCTTAGCTTTGAACACCCAGATGTGTCTGCAGCAGCTGCCTGAGCACTGGCAGCAGAGGCGACAGCAGCTGCAGTGGCAGCCGGCATCACTCTCAGCAAAAAGCACCGGACTGCTCCATCCCTGATAGCAGACAAGCGGGGCTCTTCTGAGGCTGCAGCAGCCCCAGGCATGCGCGGCTCCTACTGGGACCCACCCTCCAGATCAGAGTGGAACAGCGAGAGCAGACCCAGCCCTGGACTCAGCTGTGGGGGCTGGGACTCCATGGAAGTGAAGCCACGTGGGAGAAGCCCAAAATCTGAACAAATGGTTTTAGGTGAAGAGATAAAATGGGAATCCCACAGACTTTACGCTTCTGGACAATTGGTGTTGGTGATGAGATAAAAGTCCAGTGTATTCACGTTTGAACAATTAAGTGGTGGTACAAATTTAAAAAAAAAGGGGGGGAGATAACAGTGAAGTCCAACTGAAAGATCTAATTTAAACCACTTGCATCTAACTTTGCTTCAGGTGTATCTCTTGATCTAAGGCATTTTCTTGCTGATTTCAATGTGCTTTATAGTTTTCCATAGTTAATGTTCTCAATTGCATAATGTTTTACTGTGGATTTTGATGTAGTAGCCTGTTTTCAAAAATGTATGTTCTGTATAGATGTACTTATGTATTGGGAAAGGTTAAATAGGAATATGAAAGTTCCAGGAAAAAGGTTTAATAGCATTAAGAAATATAGGAATGGGCCTGGAGAGATAGCACAGCAGCGTTTGCCTTGCGAGCAGCTGATCCAGGACCAAAGGTGGTTGGTTCGAATCCCGGTGTCCCATAGGGTCCCCCGTGCCTGCCGGGAGCTATTTCTGAGCAGATAGCCAGGAGTAACCCCTGAGCACTGCCGGTGTGGCCCAAAAACAAAAAACAAAAACAAAACAAAACAACAAAAAAAAGGAAATATAGGAACTAGGAAGTTCCAGGTTAGTGCTTGGATAAATAAGCATTAAGAAAATTTTAAGTTATAGGTGTATTTTGCAGAAAAGTTATGTTTTTGAAAAAGGCTGATATGTTAATTTTACACTTTAAACTTCGTTGCTATGGGAACATTACCTGCCTTTGGCTAAAGGTGGAAGCCAGGAAAACAAAGGATAACCTATGCTCTTTTTCTTATTTGTTTAAAGAAAAAAGGGGCAGATTGTTGCCCTACCCCCATTCTTCCTGTAACCTTACCTGCAAATAAGACCTGCCCATTTCTGGGAGGGGTCTTTGGTAGGTAACAAAAGGTTTGGCTAGATGAGAAGACTTAGGAGGCTAGAGGGAGCAGGAGGAGAGAGGGCTGAAAGAAGTTAAGACACAGGGCAAGCTGAGGATAACATGCTTAAATAGGTTTAAGATTATAGGCCACACATGTTGGACAGGGCTGAATAAAGATGATATCTCCAGAACCCTGACTGCCTGTGAGTTTTCTACCCGCAACTATCCTGAAGCTGTGGACCCGCCAACTGGAGGGGATTGGATACACATGACCTGGGCTGGAGGAGAAAGACCTCTAACCTTCCATCACCATCCACCACCATCCAAGCCCATCCAAAGGGCAATTATTCTAAAAAGGGGGGGGTGCTTTTTACATGATTGAAACCCAACTACAATCAGTTTGTAATCAAGGTGTTTAAATAAAGATATTTAATAAATAAATATCTTCTGGATGCATAATAAAAAGAGTCTCTGGGAGGTGAGGGGTGGGAGTGCTTGCCTCCACTGGGCACTGGGCCATGGGAATCTGAGGTGATGCTGATGGTCTGTATTCTAACTTGTACTCTCTTCAAGATGAATGAGTTTAGTGTGAGGGTGATGGGGAGAGCTGCAGGCAGGAGCGATGCTGAAGACTGAGGACGGAGTAAATCCAACAGTCATCTGAGAGAAACCAGTGGGCAGGTCTAATCATGAGTGAGAAACAGCCTGAGATGGCCCAATTGCTGGTGCTCTCTTGCTGTGGGCATCTCAGTAAGTGCTGGTCAGTCTGGCTGTGCTGATTCCTCTGACTGAGCTGGTCAATCTGGCTGAACTGGCTGAGAGGTTGCTCCCAGGATCCCATTGTCTCAGTCAAGTGTTCAAGGCCTTGATTTTACTTTGTACAACCTCAGAATCTTGTTTGTTTACAGAAGGTCTAACCAACCTGCTCCAACCCAGGACAATGCTGACTGGCACTGGTGCAAACCTCACAGCTTTATTCTGATTTACCTAGGTCACCCCTTTTTCCCCACCCCACCAGCTGATATCCAGGTTTTCAGTGGACCAGCAGCAGCAGATTCGAGTGCCCATTTCTATGCAATCACCCAGTGCCTGCTCCAAAGGGACCAAATCCTGGCATTGCTGCTTGTTCCTTCCCTCAGGAAATTGTGCAGGCACCGAGCAGAGGCGAAGTGAAGGCACTTCTGCCTCCTGCCTGGTTCCCATCACAATTGCATCTCCACTGCCCTCGGAGTCTCTGGCATCCACGCACACAGCCCTGCTCCCCCTTCATGCCCACGGAAGCACCCCCAGCACCCCAGCTCAGCTCAGTTCGAGAAGCAGATGGAATTTTCTGGTTTATCCTGGTACTGGCAGGGAAGTTCCAAAGAAAGGAAGTGCTGGAGTCCTACTCCTCTGTGTGGCTGTAAGTCTGTGGGTGCTGAGTTGCACTCAGGCAGAAAGACAGACAGACAGACAGACACATCCATGCCCAGAGAAGTACACCCAAGTACACTCAAGGTTACTTGAGTCACATGACTGGAATCGTTGGCTGCAGAGGTAAAGCACCACCATCCCTGTTACATGGACCATTTCTTACATCTCCTTCTCCTCGACAGCTCTTACACAGCGACATGCAGAGCAGGAGCTAACATGCAGATGGACGTTCTGGCTCCCATGGACACAACAGTGAGACTCCTACGGACTAGGCAGGCAGTTTGTTTGGAAAGTGCCTGATATTTTATGTATTTTGGGGGTCACTTCTGAAGGTTCTGGGGACCAGGATGGAATCTAAGGCTCAGTCCTTGTTCCATCTCCCTAATCCCTGAAAGTTTATATTTCATGTTAAATTCAGTGAAGTCAACTCTATGGGGGGGGGGGGGGCTGGCAGCACTCAGGTTCCTCCTGGCTCTGTGCTCGGGAATCACTCCCAGCAGGCTTGGGGGACCATATGGGATGCCATGGATCAAACTTGGATTGGCTATGTGCAAGACAAAAGCTCTCCCTACTGTGCTGTGGCTCCTGCCTCTGAAATCAGAAATTTAGTAATAAGGACTTTGGAACAGAATGACAGGACATGCTACATAGGACCGTTTGATTTAAAACTCAGCTCTTTTCCCGATGACCTTTTAAAGAAATGTAACTTTTTCCCCTTAAAATAAAAAAAAAATGTCCTCCAAAAAGTCACAAAAATATTACTTTCTACTGTGTTTAATATAAACACTACTTTCCACTTTTAAGCTGCAGTTTCAGAGATGTTGAATATGTCTTTTTGCTATCATAATGAAAATGTTGTTTTATACAAATTGTGAATATCTAAGAGCAGACTGAATAGACCTAAAATAAAATTCTTACAAAACCAGCATATGGAAAATCATTTGAGTCTTTTGGTTTGATTTATTTGGACCACTACAGGCAATGCTTGGTGATGATTAGTGTTAGGGTTCAGGGGACCATAATGGCACAGGAGGTTGAACCAGGGTCAGCCGTATGTTAGGGAAGTGCCTTACTCTCTGCCTTCTTCTTGGCACCAAAGGGCAGGCTGAGAGTGGGTCTCCTCACCCCTACCCCCTTCTCAGACTATCTCCTCACCCCTACCCGTTGGGCCCTCTCCTTATCCCTAGCCAGAACTATTCCAAAATTCTGACACTTTGGGACCCATGAGGCCAATAACAACCTGCCTAAAGCTGTCACAGTCTCAGGGGTGACCCCCAGTCTGTCTCACTTCCAGCTGGGGTCACTCCTTTTGTCCCTAGTATAGATGTGGAGTCATTACCTCTGTTTCTGTCTCTGGTATGGATATAGGGGTCGCTCCCATTCTTGGTTTAGATGTGGGGTCACTCATATCCCAGTATAAGTGTGGGGATTTGCTGTTCCTGTCCCCTACACCCCAGGGCCCGCCCACAGTGCCCACAGGCTTCTTTTGAACAATGAGCCTCAAATGCAGTAACCAGCTCAGAGAGCAATGAGGGTTTTTTGGGGCATGAAAATGGCAGCCCCCCCCCCCAAGATCCATCCATGATCATCAATACGTGACTATTCTTGTATATGACCAGAAGTAAAACATGAGGAGACCCCCAAGTGGGGCAGAGGCTCAAGAATCCTCTGAGTCCTCTAGTAGAACCTGCTAGAAAATATAACATCTAATGAAAAGAAAGAATGGGAGCAATATGATGCTACTCTTAAATCATGATTAACTTTCAGGGGCCAATGCATTTCATTATGAATATAAATTTCCATAAGACAAAAAGATAAAAATTTCATGACTTTGAAACCCTCAAATTCAAATTCCTTATTGAAAAAGCTGATTTTTATGCATGTGACAGATGAAATGCAAGAAAGGTATAAAATATTGAAATCGTCTCAAATAAGCCAGAGATTCCAATGACCTGAAGAGGAGAAAATATACAGCATATGGTGCAGCGAATGAGTTTTTCATCTAATAAGAAAAATGAGCTTTTGTAATTGATTTTTTTTAAATGAATGCCACTGTCAAGAAAAAACATTTTTTGAGCCTAAATCAGATAACACATTTTCACTTCCAAGTGAAATACAAGTCAGAATCAGAATAACACTGCCCAGTATCAAGGGACTGGCCAGCTAGCGTCTGGCTAGGTTCTGAAACTAAATAATAGCCCATCTAAACACCACCATGTTCCCTGGGCCAGTGGAGAGTGAATCACACATCTATTTCCCGCCTTCCACCCTCCCAGGAACCCTTTCTCTCATTCTCTGAGGGTGATTGAAATGCCAGCGATAGACCCAGCCCAGTATGGCGGGGACATTGGGCTGGACAGTGTGGCATCTTACCCTGGCAGATGGGGGTGAGGGCATCCCACTGGTAGAAGCCCTCGGGGCTGCGCCTGCAGGTGGCGTTGCTGCGTCCAATCATGTGGTATCCGGACTTGCAGAAGTAATGGACCTTGCTGCCTGGAGCTCCCGTTGTCCTGTTCAGGATGCCCCCATTTTTCAGGGTGTGAGTCAGGCTGCAATAGGGCGCTGTGGGCACACACAGACGAAGGCAGGTCAGTGCCCGGGGAGATGGCAGGAAAGGGAGAGGTGTGTCTTGGCTCTGGTGGGGCCACCACGCTGGCCCTAAGCAGCAGCACAGACAGATGGAGGCACGGTGGGGCCTGAAAGTAGTTTTGTTCACTGTCGGTGGGCACCATGGAAGGTCTCCTGGGAGCACAGTCTGCTCCTGCCCTTTCAGACAGCGTCTACTTTTTCAGACTTGTATTTAAACACGTTAGTTCATGTAGTTGTTGACATGAGGGATTCTGGCAATTTTGTTTGTTTGTTTTTGGGCAATACCTGGTGATGTTCAGGAGTTACTCCTGGTTCTGTGCTCAGAAATTGCTCCTGGCTATGTTTCTGCGCTCAGAAATATGCTCCTGGGGGACCATATGGGATGCCAGGAGATCAAACTGTGGTTCGTCCAAGGTCAGCCACGTGCAAGGCAAATGCCCTACTGCTGTGCCACCACTCCAGTCCCAGGATTCTGGCATTTTCTACCTGGTGCCCACTCCAGTATCCTTGTGCCTTCAGTCCAGGACTCCAATCTTCCTACCACTGCCAGCCTGACCCTTCAGCAGATGCATTTATAAGTGAGACTACTGCAGTACTATGTACAGCCTTATTACACATTCAGTAACTGGACCTTGGTAGGACCTGAAGGGCTGGATATGGGTTTCAGCAGGACCACAGAGTGTCCAGGACATGCTGTATATGGAGGTTCATGGCAGTCTCGCTGACCACCTTCCCCAGGAATATCCCAGAGACCCTTAAGTGGCCCCAACAGACTCTCAGCACTGAAGTTCACGAGTGAGTGGACATACTTCAGGTGCTCACTGCTCAAGAAGGAGAAAATGAGTACAAGTCTCAATGGGAGAACCTTCTGGAAGAAGCAGAGTAATGGTAGCAGACATAGGGGGACTGGAGAGTGGGCGTGAGGGTGAACTTTAATTCTTTATTTTGTTTGTTTGTTTGTTTTTTGGGCCACACCTGTTGGATGCTCAGGGGTTACTCCTGGATATGCGCTCAGAAATTGCCCCTGGCTTTGGAGTCCATATGGGACGCCGGGGGATCGAACTGTGGACCTTTCCTTGGCTAGTGCTTGCAATGCAGACACTTTACCTCTAGCACCACCTCGCCAGCCCTGATTCTATTAAAGGTGTTTGCATTTCATTTCTGAAAGACTACGTAGAGCTGATGGTGACACAATACAAAGCCATGACTTAGAGTGAGATGTTATGATCACTTCTGAAGTTAATAGCAATTTTCTCTTCCTATTTGTGTCTGTAGTATTTCACCTTCTTTGTTTTGGGGCCACACATACCAGTGGTGTTCAAGGCTCACCTCCTAGCTCTGTTCTCAGGGGTCACTCATGGCAGGGTTTGAGGGGACCTAATGGAATGCTAGAGTTTGAACTCAGCTCTTCTGTGAGCAAGACAAATGCCCTACCCATTGTACAAGCTCTCTGGCCCCTACATTTAATCATTTTCAAAACTTAATTTTGATCATATTGTATTGTCATTGGAGGACATACCTTTGCTTTCCTAGTATCCATTTTGGTTATTTACAATTTTAATAATGTATTAAGAATATTTGGCAATATGTGCTTTTCCCAAATGCAGTTTAGAAACATTATGAAAATTAATTTCCTTTTCTTGAATTTTGACAGCTATTAGCCATGGAAATCAGACTGCTGCTGAGATCTGGGTCTCTTGCCTGATGCAATGAGGGGCCCTGCAAGAACCAAGGCAACTCCAGTCTCTCTCTCTCTCTCTCTCTCTCTCTCTCTCTCTTCTCTCTCTCTCTTCTCTCTCTCTCTTCTCTCTCTCTCTTCTCTCTCTCTCTTCTCTCTCTCTCCAGATTCTCTCTTTCACTCTCTCCAGTCTCTCTGTCACTCACTCACTCACTCACTCACTCACTCACTCACTCACTCACTCACTCACTCACTCACTCACTCACCTGCATAGCGGATCTTGAAGCCCTTCTTGCTGGTGGCATGGTCAGTGGACCAGCGGAGATAGAGCTGGTTGCTTTTGCTGGTGAAGTTGGACTGCTTGGTATGGTTGCCACTGAGCACCACCAGGAGGGGGCTCTGGCCCGAAGAACCTACAGAAAACAGAAGTAAAAGTCCATGTGTGACTTGCACCCATGAATGTGGATGAGCTTCCATCTCTGGCTTGTCTGGAGTCTACACTGCTAAAGTAGATGAAAGATTAGATGTGGGTAAGGTGACGCGTATTGGCCTGGATGAGAAGGGAAAGAATTAATTGATCAAAATAATTTCAGCTGCATAGACAAACATGTAACTTTAAATGACCTATATCTGTAAACTGTCATGATTGAGTGAATGAAAGTCTAGTGACCAGCAGTAGGGATTTCACTGCATGGACATGGGACATGAACAAATGTTCCAGAGTGGCACTGTGGCCAAACTAGATCAGCACAACAGTGAATTCTAGTGCTGTACTGGTGGCCTGAGTCAGACATTATTAGAATTATTATTAGAATGTTAGATAAAGTTCAATATTTAATATTTAAAAATTATGTTGAATGAAGTAAGCCAGAATAAGAAGAATAAATTCAGGATGATATCAGTTATATGTGGTATTTAGAATAATGGCATGAAGAAATGCAACGGTTTAAATGGGGGTTGTTGAGAACACTCTAGGCACCAGATTATAGTGAGGAGAAGGAAAGAAACCGAGTGGAAGAGAAAGACACATGAAATGATGGGGGTCAGGGGCCCAGGGATCTCAGGTGCATTGGTGGTGTTAGGAAAGGACAAAACTCAATATCCTAGCCAGAGTCAACAACAATGAAACCATGAGACTCAAACTTGAACAAACTTAAGAAGGTGCCTGTTCTACTGGCCAGACCAGAGCAAGGGCAGCCAGGAAGAGCTGTGTCTGTGCTTAAGGGACAATCTGCAGGTCCTTGGTGTGATCATGTCTGACTTGCTTAGTACACAGTGTTCCTGTTTTTCACTGGCACCAAAGATCTATTTTGTACATGGATCATGAATTGTTTCTCATCCTGAAGACCGAGGTGCAGGTTTTAACATACAGTGAAAAAAAAGACTCCTGGGAGCCAGGAGGAGGGACAGAAAGAGGTGCCCGGTTCAACCCCAAACACCACAAGATCTCCAAAGCAGAGCCAGGTGCAGCTCCAGAGATCCTTAGCATTGCCAGGGAAGCCCCACGAACCCCACCCTCCGGAGTCCTAGTGCTGAACCAACAGTCTCTGGGGCCGTCACTTCTAGCCAGGTCCAGCACTTCCTGACCATGGCTTAGACACATTACCCAGTACAATTCTCCACAATTCACCCTGGACTCCAACATGAATCTTTTGTCCCGAGTCTGTGGGATGTGAGAACACATGAGTTTCACTTCCGAGGTACTCAGTCACTCAGTGTTGTCACCCGCTCAACCTGCCCTCTGAGGGCACATCAGGGCAATGGATGAGCATGCCTCATGCAGAACTAGGACAGTCACTGCTTCTGGCCTTTGTTCCTAGTTATTGGGACCCAAAGGAAGAGCTTTGGGGGATCTTGTTATTACTGGGAAGCTCTAAGGGTACCTGGTCTGATTCTCTGGGCTGTGAAAGTGCTTCAGTTCATTGATAAATGTTAACATTGATTCCATTGCAAATCTATAATAGAACCATAGTCCTCTAAGCACAGTATTGTTATATTAGAAAAGTTGCCAGAAATATACAGAAATGTCTCTACCTAGTTTTGAGAGCAGTTTCAGCATTTGTCAATGGTGTTTCTTCCTTGTATGTTAAAGCTCAATATTTTTTCCTTGTGGGTTTTTATTTTCTTATATATTTTTCTTTTTTTGTACATTAAATCTCCATTTTAGGTCGAATCTAGAAACCTGAGTCACCATTTAAAAATATATTTTTGTAAAGAAAATATTTGGATTGATAAATGTCCCTTTGGGCATCTTAAATTCCTCTAACATGTCCTCTGAATCTGAATAATAGTTCAATCCATTATGTTTAGTAATACCTATGAGCATGTTTAGTAATAAAGAATAAATAAATAATGTGGTGCTTGATGCAATACAGTACTCTAATATATTGAGTACGGCAGGAAAAATAACATTGGCACTGTAATATATGTTATATATATGTACATATATATGGTCATACTGAGCATTGGGGGTCAGTCAAAGTGACATTTTAGACACAAACAAAGATGCACTCTCTTTGACAGACCACTTGTCCTAACCCAAGCAACTGGTCTGTTAGCAGTGACCTCTGAGTAAGGTCAGTTCTGGGCTCACTGACCTCTGGCTGGTTCAGGCTCTCAGTAAAGCCTATGGACCGAGAAGGACAGACTCACCATCGAACACCTCGAGGGCATCAAACTGCCTCTCGCTCTGGAATGAGTCCACAAGCAGTGTGACATTGAACTGCGGCTCCACACGGATCCTCCAGGAGCATGTCTGTGAGTTGAAGTAGTTTCCCGGGTACCCAGGGCTGAGGATGACGCCGGATGAGTCAGTGCGGACTTCGTTATCTGGGCATTGCGCTGACAGAAAGAACAAAGAAGTGAGGCCCTTAGCAAAGAGAGTGGCCTCCAGCATCCCCGGTCGAGCCACGTGGGCAGGACAGTTGTAGTCACAGGAATGGACTAAAGATAAGGTGAGGACACCAGGTCAGTGGGAACATGACTTCATAGACAATGCGTCAATCTGCATGTGGATACTCAGGGCTGCATCCTACATGTGAAGATGCACAGGCCAGAAGGCAGAGTCAGGCAGCAGCAAGGGCCCTGAGCCTCCTGCCTGTCCTAGCACTGTGTGCCATGGTGCGGCTGTAAGAATGCACAAGCCTGCACAAGCCATATCCATGGTATCCTGGTACTGCATCACTGACTGTCCAGGAACCACATCACTGACCAGACAGCCAGGGATCATCTCCTCTCATGTCCAGGGACATCCATGTCCTTTCATGCTGATGCAGTGTGAACCCTCCCCTAGAAGGATATTCTCTGGAGAAAGGGGGACAAATGGTCCCTCCACTGCTGGAACATGACAACAGTGGTTGACGCTGGCTTTTTCTGCTCCACATGGTCTCCTCCTGAAATGTCTTCTAGCCTGGGCAGCATGATGTGGACCCCAATCTTCCCAACTCAATAATTATCCAGATTTCACTCTTGCAAGGCCACACTAGAAAGGACTGTGAGAAACTGACTCATGGAACTATAGAAATGAGACTGTCTCTGCTCATTCTATCTGGAGAGAAATGGAGAGAAAGACATGAACCAGGATGCAGGCTCGGTCATGAATGAGTGTTTATCAGGTCTCAAGCTTCAAAGCCAGGACGCTGGAGACACTTGGGTCTGTAAGCAAACCCTGTTGCAGGAAATAATTTCTTTTTTTTTTTCTTTTTTTTTTCTTTTTGGTTTTTGGTTTTTGGGCCATACCCGGTGACGCTCAGGGATTACTCCTGGCTATGCACTCAGAAGTCGCTCCTGGCTTGGGGGACCATATGGGACGCCCGGGGATCGAACCTCGGTCCGTCCTAGGCTAGCGCAGGCAAGGCAGGCACCTTACCTCTAGCGCCACCGCCCGGCCCCAATAATTTCTAAGTGTTTGCAGCATTTGCTGTGATCTGGAAAAGTGAGTGCTTGGGGTGGGTGGATCTTCTGACTTCTTCTAGAACTAGCTGAAAGCAGGAAACTGGATATTCTGGTGACCAGCAGTCCTGGGTACTCAGATAATGCCACAGATAACCAGGTAAATGGAGTCCAAGAGACTCACCTTCGCAGGTTGGCGGTGGCCCTTCGAACTGCAGCTGGGCTCCGAGCTTGCAGGCGAGTATGTCAGGGCCTGACAGGGTGTACCCAGGGTGGCACTGGTAGTTTACAGAGTCTCCTGGCAGAGACAATGGGGCAGTGTGAATGCAGGTGTTGGGCACAGGGATGGCATGAAGGGTCTGGCAGATGGCAGTGGGGAGGAGACTAGAGGCAAAGGGGCTACCTCATGTCCCTGGAGTGTGTATCCCAGAGCCACACCTTTCCCAGCCAGTGATTTGGTAAAATGGGTGGCTATGCCTGTGATTTAGGGCAATGAGGGAGCTTTGATGATCCAAAGAAGGGCCCAGTCTTGCCCACGACCCGACAGGTGATCCAGCAGCTACTGAGGGGCCTGGAGAAGAGCTACGGTGGCAGCGGCTGGGTGTGGCTGGTGTGGGCACTGAGGGGACCATAAGGGATGCTGGGAATAGAACCTGGGTCAGCTGCATGTAAGGCAAGGGCTGCCCTGCTGTGCTATCACTCTGGCCCCAAGGATTGAATTTCTTAGGATCACACATAAATCCATTTTACTCTTGTACCATTTTCAAGAAAGGTGGACACAACATCAATGACTCAAGCCACAAACCAAT
The DNA here is from genome assembly GCF_024139225.1 of Suncus etruscus. Classification (NCBI taxonomy): domain Eukaryota; kingdom Metazoa; phylum Chordata; class Mammalia; order Eulipotyphla; family Soricidae; genus Suncus; species Suncus etruscus. The sequence continues at coordinate 74,897,304 of NC_064864.1, forward strand.
TTTTCCTAGAGTGTGAACATACTTTCTCAGAAGTGTCTTTGGTCTGGAAACATTATTCAAAAGGGAAATCTGGACTAATTCATGCCAGGGGAGCAGGAGAGGATGAATTTCATGCACAAAGGCACACATAGCCACAGAGAAGGAGACGGAGAGTGGCTTGACTCTACCATGTGCTAAGATTCTCCAAACCGGCAATGTGTGACTGTCCAGCGGGGCATGAGGGGCTGAGGGAAGGGTTCGCTGGCCAAGTAGACATACCTATTTCAAACTCCTCACCCTCTGTGAGCATTTCCGCCTGCGGGACAGCCGGGGGTGGAGGGCACTTCTTCAACTGAAAGGCTGAAAGAGTGTTGGAAAGGTAAGAAAGACAGAGGTTCTTATGAGGACCCCTACCAGCATAGACTTTACTCTCCCTGAGCTAGAATTCTCGGGTCCCTGGAAAGGCAGGGGTTTGTGGGGTGCTAAGCAGTGGCAGATGGCAGAGGCAGGCAGCCCAGGAAGCATGTCATGATTCAGCCCGGGATTTCTCACATGGCCCCACACCTCTCAGCTCAGCCCTACCTGGAACTAGGGGCTAGCTTGTGCTTTTTTTCACTTTTATTGTATTCCAGGGCTGGAGAGAGAACACATGGGGAAGGTGTTTTCCTTGCACGGGGCTGAATCAGGTTCAATGCCTGGCACCTGATGGGGTCCCCCAAGCCCCACCAGGACTGATCCCTGAGCATAAAGCCAGGAGTCAGCCCTGAGCACTGATGGGTGTGGCCACAAAACAAATGAAAGACAAATAAAATTAGATTATTTTAAACCCCACCGTGATCTGCTCTGCTCTGCCTGTAGTTCAGTCACTAGACACATCCCCGGATCTAAAGGGTGGCCATGAACTTGGTAAAGTTTCCCTCAGCTATCACCTGGTCACCAACAGCATGACCAGCTGTTCTGACAGTTCCTGATGTTGTTTACAAGGAACCGAGGCCATATGTGACCAACGCAGAACACGAGAGTGACTGACCATGGAAGTTGAGCACGAAGAAGCCACCGTTGGAGAAGTCACTGTGGAACTTGAGCAGAACCTGGTTGGTGGAGCTGTAGGCCGTCTCCAGGGCTGTGTTCCCGCTAAAGATGCCCAGCTGCGGGGCCTCGGGGTCTGGCCCGTCCCTGCCGGGAAGAGGCAGAAGAGTGAGGGGGTATGGGATGGAGGAGGGAGACTGTGGGAAGGGAGGAAGGAAATGGTGTGGAAGGAGGAGGGAGGTGGTTCAGGAGGGAGGGAGGAGGGAGATAATGAAGGAGGATGGAGGGAGACTGTAGGAGGGAGGAAGAAAGCGGTGGGGTGTGAGGAGGGAGACTGGGAAGGGAGGAAGGAAATGGTGTGAGAGGGAGGAGGGGGAATATTTAGAGGAAGGAGGGAGCTGTGTGGGGGGAAAAAGGAGGTGGTGCAGGAGGGAGGGAGGAGGGAGATGATAAGGGAGGGAGGAGGAAGACTATGTTGCAGGGAAGAGGGAGGTAGTACAGGAGGGAAGAAGGAGACAGTGCAGGACGGGGAGGGAGACATAACCACAGCCTGGATCTGTCTACACCCCGCACCTCCGATGCAATACTGTGAGGGCAGCAAAACTGCAGGGAAACAGCAGTGCAGGTTTGGCTATGACTGGAGACACCCTTGGCTCTAAGAACAGGGAGATCTTCCCCCTGCACCCTCAGCATCATCTCCTCTGTTAATTGGTGAGAGGTTAAAAAAAAACAAACAAAAACCCAATCAGACCAGAGAACACAGGGAGAGAGGGGCTGGGTTCAGTTCGTGTGGCTCAGCCAGGTTTGGTATCTGGATCTGCACAGGGTCTTCGAGCAGCATCCGAAGCGAGAGATCCCTGAGCACAAAGTCAGGAGCCATCCCTGAGCACCAGTGGGTGTGGTCCAAAAAATAAGATCGGAACAAACAAAATGATACAAAAGTGGGCCTGGAGTGATAGCACAGCTGAGAGGGCTTTTGCCTTGTATGCAAACAGCCCAGGTTCAATCTCTGTCATCCCATAGGGTCCACTGAGCCTGCCAGGAGTAATTCTTGAGTACAGAGCCGGGAGTAACTATTGAGCACTGCTGGTGTGGACCAAAACCAAAAACAAACCAGAAAAAGACACAGAAGTGATGACCACACAACACACTGCACACTGCAGAGCTAGCGGCAGTGTCCTGTGGACACGTATGTGCAGGTGAAGGCCCGGGAGTGGAGCCTGGTGGGTACTAGAGAAAACATATCCAAGAGCCGTGGGCCATGCCAGGCAGTGGGTCTCTGGGCGCAGAACCCACTGTAGTCACAGATCCCAGCTTGAGGCTCCGGGGAGCACATGCTTTCCCTGCGGGGCTCCCTGCCTGGTTCCCACTCTTCTCAGGTTCCCATGCTGAGCTGACCAGAGACCCCAAGATGCCCTACCACACTGCGATGTAGTCATTGACGGCCTCCGTTTGCAGCAGGGAGAAGTTGATGTAGACCCCATGGCCCGGCGGCACCGTGACCAGCCAGGTGCAGTCTTGGAGGATCGGGTACTCGTCAGGGAAGCCAGGTGAATAGATGGTCCCATTCTGCGCCGTGATGTTGTAGCCACACGGGGCTAGGGGAACAGGAGGGGCGGAACCTCAGCACCCCAGCGCTGTCCCCCGGGAGCCCCCCCCCACCCCAGAGCCACAAGCAATTGATTCCTCCTTAATGACTTTGTCCAAATATTCCCTGCGCAGCCTTGAAGCTGGGAAGCAGGGACTCGGGCTGGGAGAGCTGCCGCGTGTTAATTATATTCTCCAAACATTCTAGTCCCTTTGGGAGAAACTTAATCACGAGTAATTAGGAAGAAAGAGGAAACGCCTCCTCCTGGCCCTGATCCCACCTGTACTAAGCAGCTAATCTGCCCAGCAGCCGCTGAGACATAGTTTGTTCTGCTGGATGTTCCTGAGGCTGAAAAGTCCGTGATCAGCTGCGGAGCAGAGACAGATGGGCTGGGCTGGCCATGAGCTTACTGGAGGTGAGAGAGGCCCTGTCCACCTCCTAATGCCCTTCGCCCTGTGGGGCTCCTGTGTCGAGGGCTCCAGGGCCTGGGTCTGTCCCACCCAATGATGCATCCCAAACTCCAAACAGGAGAGATGCACCAGAGTCACACTGGGCCCCAGTACAGCAGCTCAGACACTTGGATCATGTTTCTACCTTCACTCGACCACATGCTGGTGCATGTCTACGAAGACACGCAGAACTCATTGTGGTGTGTAGTGAGACAGAGCATGATCCTGTGGTCCTGCAAGGCATGAGGGGGCAGGTATGTCCATGCTGCTGGTCCCAGGGCCAGTCCTGGTGTTTGCTCGCTGCATCCAGGGCTGGTAGGGTGTTGACATCTCAGGGGCAATTTTTGTTTTGTTTTGCTTTGAGCCACACTGAGCAGTGATCAGGGGTTACTCCTGGTTCTGTGCTCAGGAATCATTTCTGTAGGCTCGGGGACGCTATGGGATGCTGGTATGGAAGCTGAATCAGCTCCGTGAAAGGCAAATGCCTCCCCACTGTGCTATCACTCTGGCCCCCTCAGTGATGGGATTTAAGCCTTGCTTGGCCCAAGGGGATGTGGCTGAAGCTTCATAATCAGTTCAATGTTCCTGTGGTGACTGAGAAATGAAGGTGTAAGACCAGCAGACCAGCTGGTTCCAGGGCTGTGCTGTGGGCTCCCAGCACCCTGGCCTTCCCCTGACAGAAACAACAGTCCCCGCACATAGGAGCCAGGGCCTTGTGCTTTGGGGTCCCCATATCTGGACTATTGGGACCCTGCGTTGTCTGCATGGAGAGGGCAGGACACAGGCCTAATAACATGTGACTAGTTGCTTGAATACTGTGTGAATATTGGTGGCTGCCAACACCATCCCCAACATGCATAGGCACAAGAACTCTAGTCTGCGCATAGATGGCTTCCTAGGGGCATGTCCCGTGGCCTTGTTTAGGCCCCAGGCAGTTCTGGAGGTTGAACCTGGGGCCTCAGGCATAGGGAGCCTATGATCTTGCAGGCCTGACTGTCGCTCAGCCCTGACCTACCCTGGGCTCTGCACTGACTGACTCATTCTGAGCACTGTGCTGATCCCCTCTGAACACGTACTGACTTCCTTTGAGCACCACAGTGACCCACTTTTACACTGTAATGACCCTTTCTGTGCATAAACTGACCCACTTAGAGAACTGTACTGATCTTCTACGAGCACTGTGATGACCCCCCTCTGAGCATGGTTGCACCCCGCCACACCCACTTACCGTCGCATGTGGGGAAGGGATGGTTCCAGCTGCGGTCGCTGCCATGCCGGCAGGTGAGCACTGGGGAGCCCACAAGCACATAGCCGGGGTAGCACCGGAAGGTCAGTGACTGACCCACACTCAGGTCTGAGCTCACCAGGTAGCCGTTGGGGAAGGGGGGTGGAGCCGGGCAGGTCTGCAACTCATAGGCTGGAGGGGGAGAAGCAGCGGAGAGGAGCTTAAAGGCACTGGGTATTTCCATACAACACAATGCTGAGGTCACTGTGTGTCTCCACACAACACAATCATGAAGTTCCCTGTGTGTTTTTTCCACACAACACAATGCTCAAGTTTCCTGTTGCCAAAAGCAAACTTGAGTGTTGTATAAGAACCTTCGATGTGGTGTCACAGTCTGCGAGTCTAGGCAGCCTTGGTCAACTAGGACTCAGGGGCGTCTGCCAGTGCAGAAGTGATGACAGGCCTGGCTCTGTGTGTGCTGTGGATTTAGGGCACTTCCTGCCCACATCCCAGAACAGGTGTGCCCGAGCAGGAATTTCTGATGAAGGTGAGTTACCCGAGTGATGAGCCCCACAAGATGGGTGGCTGGGAGGAAACACTGGTTCCTGGACAGGTGTGTGGGTGTCTGTAAGAGAAACAGGTGGGCTCCTACCTACATAGGTATGTGCAGTGTTTAGTGTGTTTCTACCTGCACAGGTATGTCCTATGTCTGTAGTATATTTCTGTGTTCCTACCTATATAGGTGTGTCCTTAGTGCATTTCTAAGTTAGTATCTGTTCAGTTATGTGCTGTGTCCACAATGTATTTCCATTTTCCTATGTTCAGGCATGCTGTTTCATCCAATAACTGTGTGCTGCTCCAATGGGACTGAGTTCTCACTTGCACATAGACCCATTTTAATTATTCTCTTGGTGTCAGATGCATATTCTATATATGCAGTTCACTAAAAAAGCAAACTCTTTGATTCTATGTTTGACTAATAAGACTTAGCAAAGCAGGGGCCGGAGAGTTAGCATGGAGGTAAGGCATTTGCCTTTCATGCAGAAGGTCAGTGGTTCAAATCCCGGCATCCCATATTATCCCCTGAACCTGCCAGGAGCCATCTCTGAGCATAGAGCCAGAAGTAACCTCTGAGCACTGCCGGGTGTGACCCAAAAACAAACAAACAAACAAACAAACAAACCAAAAAAAAAAAGATTTAGCAAAGCAAAAGCAAATTGAAATGGCCTGTAGAGATAGTCCAGCCAGTTGGGCACTTGTCTTAGCATGTGGCCCATCTGCATCTCTCCCTGGTCCCACATGTGGACCCAATGCCTTTCCAGAAGGGAAGAAGTGCAGAGCTAGAAGTAAGTTCTTACAGAGAAAAATATTCAACTTCTCCAAATGTCAGCTTATAAAATAAAAACAAAAGGCAAAGAAGGCCACTACAATTCTTAATATGCCAACATTTTACAAATATTATGAAAAAATTGAAGTACTCCAAAGTCCAAGCCAATCTCACAAGTCAAATAATAAAATTTGATCTTCCACAGGGGACTCAGACATGCTTTTGGGAGAAGAACTATGATTCCAATCTATCCATCCCAGTGATATTTGTGTCAAGAGTTAAGTTACAGGTGCTTAATGTGATGGCAGATGGATCGTGGGGCCTCTTTCTCACAGCCAATATGTTTTCTGACGAATATCTTATTGTTGATAAATAGTTCACCCCTGTCATCTGTTTCCAGCTCCTGACTGAGAAATAGGGCACAGGAACTTGCTTCGGTGGAATAATCTTTCATCTGCCTCTTCTCCATTTGGAATCATCATTTAACTCCCAGACAGCTAAGTCTCTGAGTTAGATTTTTGACCTTTATGTGGTCGTGAATAAATAGCAGACTTAAAAAGAGGGCATCAACCCAGATATCATTGAGGCCGACAAGGATGATACCCATGATTGATGCACCTTCTCATGAATCATTAATTATCCGATTTACTAAATATCAAGTAGGACTCAGGTATTTGGATTTGACATACAAATCTGAATTGTGTCATTTGCCTATTTCTATAATTTCATAAGATGACAAACACTGATCAGTGATCTAATTAAGTGTCATCCTCACTGGAGCAAAGGCGCCCAGAAACCAGCAGTTGAATTCATATTCTCATTCTTTCCATGGATCGTTATCTCCTGAGGATGACAGCGTTCCATTAAAATATGTTTCTAATCCAGAGATTTGAATTGAAGAGTCAAGCGTCTTGTTGATAAGACCCGGATGCTACCCACAACTGAGTGGTCTGGGCATAGCCTCAGGCACAGTGAGCAAATCTGTTCTGTGCTAATGGCTACCAAGGAGGACAACATGTCTGGACCCAGCAGGGAACTGTTCCATGAGGGGTTTTTCTTCAAACCCAAGCTCTGGCACAGAAGAGAAAAGGGCTGTGGGGTCTGTGAGCCTCTCGTAAAGCCTATGAAATTCAGCTTAAAGCAGGAGCGATGGCACAGTGGTAGGGCATTTGCCTTGCATGCAGCCAACCCTGGACAGACCCAGGTTGGATTCCCAGAATCCCATATGTTTCACTAAGCCTGTCAAGGGCGATTTCTGGGCACAGAGCCCGAGTGCCTTTGGGTGTGGAAAAAAATTAAAATTAAAAAAAAAGAAGAAACTCAGCCTGACTGCAGTTGATGCATGAAGCATCTGTATTTCCTAGCCAATCACATCAATTTATTGACCTATAGTGTGAATAGTCTCTGTGCAAAAAAATTTTTGTGCTTTTCCTTTGCTTTGTTTTGTTGATTATTCTTTTAAAGTCGAAGTTGTTGGCAGCTTTTGCTGTTTTACGAAAATGGCCTTACTCACCTAATTGGAAAAAATAAAAAGGAATACATATATTTTAATGCAGTTTTTTTTTGAACATTGCAGATTAGGAGTTATGCAAGAGGAAGTACATTTACAAAAGCACGCAGCAACAATGCTATTGGTGGGAATTGGTACTTGATTTTTTTTCCTGCACAGTCAATAAAGATGAAAAAGTTCAATTTTGAATTTGGTATTAAGAGTACTTAAAGAGCTAGTACAAGGGTGAAAGTGATTGCCTCGCACATGGCTGACCTCGATTCAACCCCAACACCCAGAGCACTTCCAGGAGTGATTCTTAAGCCATGTCCTGAGCACATCAGGGCGAGACCAAACCAAAAAGAAACACCATCTTCCTCAATAGTCAAAATGTTTCTAGTGCACCCAGGAACAGACAGACAGACACAGACACAGACACAGACACAGACACACACACACACACACACACACACACACACACACACACACACACACACTCAACTATCATAGGGCAATTTTTCAGGAGTTCCTGCTATGCTGAACTAGACCAGATCTCTTCAATCCTCTTTCTTCCTAGTTCCGTTGCTGGTACCACCCTGACCATGATCACCAGGGAGAACACAGGTGTGGATGAGCCTGAAAGGCTAGTAGGAGGAGAGCGTGTGGGCATGAGCTCAGGGATGTTCTGGAGCCAGGTGGTAGGCAAGGGCCAGGCTGAGCCCTGGACTGTGGCCCCTACCTTGGTAGGTGAACTTGAAGCCTGGGCGGTTCTGGGAATGGTCACTGGAGAAGTGCACGAGTGTCTCATGGGTGGTGCTCAGCAGGGCGGGTGGCAGGTCGGGGCCGCTGAACTGCCCAATCATGGGGCTGGTGTGGAAGGGCCCATTTTGGATCTCCAGGTAGTCATGGTTGGCCTCCGTGGAGAAGTTCAGGAACTGCACGTGGATGCCTGCGGGAAGGTGGTGCGAGTGATGTGACAGAGTTCCTGCTAGTCAGGGATGACCCAACAGGGGGACTATCCATCCTAACATATTTCTGGGGGGGAGCACTGTTCATTTCCCAGCATCTCTTAAGAGAGGAGCGCTGTCCATCCCAATGTCTCTTTGAGAAGAGCACTGGCCATTCAAATGTCTCTCTAGCAGTGGAGCACTAGCCATCTCCCAATGTCTTTCTAGGATGGACATACTGTCCATCTCCCAACCAGTAGGAGGGGAGCATGTCCATCTCCCCAATGTAGCGTTAAGAGGGGAGCACTACCCATCTTCCAACATCTAGGAGTGGGAGCACATTCCATCTTATGGCTCCCAGGAGGGGAGCACTTTCCATCTCCCCAGCATCTAGGAGGGGAACAGTGTCCACCTCCCAGTGTTTCTCTAGGAGATGAGCACTGTCCATTTCCCAGAATCTCTCCAAGAGGGGATCACTGTCCATCTCCCATTATCTAAGAGGGGGGTGTTTTACATCTCCTTGCATCTCTCCAGGAGAGGACCACTGTCCATCTGCCAGCATCTCTCCAGAAGGGACGCCAGAACCTGTATGAAGTGCCTTTCTGCAGTTTTTCATCCATGTGTCCTCACATTCCTTCTGGCCCTTGAGCCTCTGTTGTGTTGTCTGGATCTGCCCTGGGGCTTCCTCCTGGTGTTTGCACAGACGCTTGGGACCAAGAGCACAGGAGGAAGGGCTGGGCACTCACCATAGCCGACAGGCAGGGAGATTCGCCAGACACAGTCCAGGTTGTTGGGGTACGCGCCGGGGAAGCCAGGGCTCAGGATCACGCCCCCTAGGCTGCTCAGGGTCCCTCCACAGGTCGCTGTGAAAAGATGAGGGACCAAGCTCAGGGTTCCTGAGGGCATTGCATGGGCCACCGTGGGCCCTCTCCCAGGTGTCACTGTGAATAGGGGGACAAGGGAGGGTAGGTGGGCAAGTGAGAGCAGGTGGAGCAGGTGGGGATAAGTGGGGATAGGTGAGGTGCGTGGGAGGGAGCAGGTAAGATGCAGGTGGGGGCAGGTGAAGAACAGGTGAGGGGCAGGTAAGGCGCAGGTGAGTCGCAGGTGGGGAGCAGGTGAAGGGGCAGGTGGAGTCAGGGCAGTGCTCGAGAGCGGAGCAGGCAAGGCCAGCGTGATCAGAGACCAGGTCTCCCCCCTGGGAGGTAAGGCACCCGCTGTGGTACCCAGGCTCTCCCGGAGGCTCTCTGCCTCTCTCTGTGGAACTGGCTCCCACCCAGCCACGTGTGTCACTATCCCCGCCATGGAAACCCTCCCCCACTCATTTCTCAGGCTGGTCCCCAAACTTGGGTGCCCCTGCCCAAAGGCATCATAGGAACAGCACGAGGATCACAGGTCAGGCCGGCTGATGCTGGGAATGCAGGGGATGCCAGAGGACCTAGGGGATATGTGGATACCTAGAGGAAGTGTGAGTACCTGAGGGATGCTTGGGGTCCTAGAGGATGTCCTGTTACTTGGGTTCATGTCCCTAAGTAATGACCAGACCCTGAGGGGTGATGATGTACCCCAGGGAATCAGAGACTTAACAGATGTTTGGGGGACCTAGGGGCTGACTAAATCTTCGAGGATTCACAGTCCCAGGTCCTGACTCTGCCCAGGCTATGCTCAGGTACCATGGGACCTGATGCTCAAATACCTGGTGATACTCAGGCACCAGGTCCTACCAAAGTGCCTTTGCTGATTCTTAAGTACTAGGGGCCTCTTGGGCATCTGGGTAACTTGGTGGTACTCAGTTATCATCTATGGCTCTAAGGTACTAGCAGGTGCTCGGGTATCCCAGTAACTGTGCTTGATATACTCTGCTCATCTGCAGTTGGCCCAGAGGGCAGCGGTGCTCCACACTCAGTGCTCAGCATAGGAAGCAGGCAGGAACTTGAGCCAACAGGAAGGCTCTACCCACTGAGTCCCACATGCACACACACACAGACACACAGACACGTGTGTACCCATACACAGACACACAAAAGCACAGCATGTCCTACCAATGCAGAGTGGAGGCGGGTAGTTCCAGCGTCGGACAGTCCCAGGCATACAGGAAATGTGTGAGCGGCCCTGTGGGAGCGAGGCAGTGAGGCCCAGAGACTTTCCTCCCACTGTTTCCTGGTGGCTCCTACAGAGAAAGCTCCCAGGCTGACTATCTCTGCTCTGGGGCCCCAACCCAGCCAAGCCCTTGCTACTTTCTGTCCATGAGAAAAGAGACAAGAATTCTCCAAAGTGGCAGAAAAATGATTCCAGAATGACAAAATTGCTCTGCAGCAGAGAATAAATCAAAAGGAAAGAAAGGCTTGTGTTTCCTCTTGGCTTATCAGGAAGCATTTGGTAGCTCCTCCATCAGTGCTCAGAGAATCTAAACCCCCTTCCCTCCCCATTCCGAGGGTCTGGGAGGCCCTGAATGGCCATGATGATGCAACCAGGGTGGGGAGAGCGAGCTGCCAGCAAGTCAGGGCGCCCCACAGAACTCACCTGCAGAGTGTAGCCAGGTTCACACTGGAAGGACACCACATCATTGACCATGTAGCGGTCCCCAGTCTTGATGGCATTGCTAGGCAGGGCAGGCTCCTGACAGGCAGCAAGACCCACAGCTGCAGGAAGGAAGGACAGACACTGAGAGGGAAGAAGAGAGAGAGGGAGAGGGAGAGAAAGAGAGAGAGCGTGCACACTACCACATAGAGAGGTTTGAGCTGGTATCTGAAACCATGCCATGCCAAGTTAAAATGTGGAAAGGACACACACTGAGACATTCACACTCACATGTGTATACTTTCACACATACTCACAAACACACAACAAATCGAAGGGCATAGCGAGTGATTTTATTTCACTTTCAAATGTGACCATCACTGACTCATGAGCACATAAAAGGAAATTCCTTTTCTGCCAATTTGAGGGTCTGGTCCTTGCAGGAGATGGGCAATACCCCCTCCCCTGCCTTCCTTTGAAAGTCTCAAATATGCAATCATAGTCCCAACCCCTTCCTACCTTTCCCAGAATAACTGCCTCCCTTGGGTCTTGGAATGCCGCTTAGGCCGAGCACTGGAAGCGCCTTCTGCCCTGCACCCAAGCTCCGAAGGCAGTAAGAGTGCTGATCAGGCAAATGCACCATAGTTTAGGACACTAACTGGGAGGGGTGTGATTTGAAGGGGCATTATGGATAGTCCATAGTAGACCTAGAAATTTAGTATCTTCCAACTGCTGGAGGACAACTCAGTCATAGTTAGCATAGGTAGCATTTAATTGAAAAAAGATTGAATCATGAAAAGTGTTTTGAAAGCACTTCTGTCTGCCAGCACCAACAACTTCTATGTCAGGCCAATTTTAAGTGAGAGTCATTAACAAGGGAAAGAAAAGGCCCATCTGGCTTCTGCTGCTAATGGCTGATTGAAAACGTAAATAGAAATTCAACCTGATTTTACAATCTAGCCTCACACCCGACAGTTGTGAAGAGTCCTATAGCACCCGTTTAAATGGTGTGTGTTGGACAAATACTCTTTTGGTCCCTGTGAGGTTGACAAAGAGGAGACAATGTTCCTCCAGGAGACACAAGAAAGACGCTCTCAGCACAGAAAGCAAGGTGCGAGTATTCTCTACACACAGCCTTTCACATACACACACTCACACAGTCACATACACTTTCACACACACAACTCACAGAGAATCACACACGCACAGACACACACTTGCACACACTCACATGCACATGCTTGCAAACATCCATGCACTCAAGTACTCACACTTTCACACAGTCATGCACTCACACACACCACTTACAGTCACTCACACACTCGAACACTTATGCCCTTACACATACTCATAGGCTCTTAAACTCTTACACACACCTGTACGTACAGTGTCATATACACACATGCACACTCTCTCATAAACTCTGAAACTTTCTTTCACACATGTTAGAACATCTCACACCTATGTAATGACAGGCCAAGCAGAGGCACCTGTATTGCCGCTGGCCAGATGCTCTCCCGCTCTCCTCCCACTGCCAGGAATCCTTCTCAGAACCCAACAGACTCTATCTAACCCTGCTCTGCCTGGCCCTGCCCTGTCTACCCTGTTCTGCCCTGCCCTACACTTGGGTGTTTTCCTTTCCTGGCCAACTTCAGCCTTAGTGCAGCCTTGAGCCTTGAGCCCACAGGCAAGAGACTCCAAGAGGTCTTTACTCTTGTGTTTTAGACATGAGATATCGATAAGAGGACATGGATGAGGCTGCCTGTGCTGCTATAGTAGAAGTAGTCAACTGATCTGGTAACATGTTCAAAGATCTAGGGAAAAGAGAGCATTATTGAGGACATGGAATAATTGAGTGAGTGAGAAACAGTCAAATGAAAATTCCTTAGGGGGAATATGCTATCATCAGAGAGGAAGAAGAGCTCTCAACTGGAAGAACTGATACAGACAGAGAAAGATCTGGAATATTGAAAGAAAGTCAATATCCACAATACAAGCTAGAACACCAAGAGGAAAGACTAAATTACAAACTGAAGACACAGTGACACCGAAACAGCATCAGATGATTTACTAGGAATATAGAATATATTTACTAAGAATATAGAATATAGAACTGATAGAAAAGCAGATTGGGGAGAAAAGAATATTGGGACAAAATGGGCCAGAATTTTTCTCAAATTATCAGATCACAAATAATGGATATATGGATGTCAAAGAAACACATACCTTGGTCAGATGAAGGACAAAATGTGGCAGTAAATAACCCTCATGCATCAAAGCATGAGACATGAATGGTACAGCTGACTTCTCATGAGCTATGACATAAGCTAACAATGGAATGGGATTTCAATCAGCCATCTACACCCAGAGCAGACACCTTTTCACCTTGTAGACTACTGTTATCTCAGTAAGTAAATTTTAAAACTGAAGGGTAAATAATGATTTTTTTCACCCAGGAAACCAATATAGAAGACTTCATTGTACCGGATCTGTTGGACAAGAAATACAGTGAGAGAAAGAGAAGAAAAGTGTTTGTCATGGAGGAGGCAGGAGAGAGAGAATGGGGGAGAACAGGAAGGAATTTGGGATATTGGTGGTGGGAAATGTGCTTTGGTGAAGTGTGTTGGACTTTGTATGATTGAAACTAAACCATGAACAACTTTAAAACTGTGTATCTCATGGCGATTCAATTCAAGAATTTATGTTAAAAAAAGAGTCAGAGAAATTGGTTTTCAAAGCAGAAAAAAAGTGAGATTATTTGGGGGCATACCCAAATAAATGAAGAACCCCAAGGATGTTAAATAAAATAAGGGCAACATACAGTATTACATTTTTTTAAATTGCTGAGACATAAGATAACTGTTGCACCGAGAAGAAAAGGGAAAAGCAAGAGTGCATCTTGTAGGTGGTTCTAATGTACCCTAAGGGGCCCTCAGAAGTTCTAGTTCATGTCAAAGTGAGCTGCACTGTATTAACGAGGCAGATTTTAGATGCTAGTGAGGTCATTACAGTTATATTGCTTCAGCTAATAGTTTGTAGTGGAGATGAACAGAAGCGATAAAAAGATGCAGCAAAACCAAATGTTGGTAAGGAAAGGTGGAAATGGACCGAAGAGAAATGCTCTTGGATCTTATGTCAACACCCATGCATCTGTGACTAATGATGAACAAGTGGCTGTTTTCTTGCCCTTGGCTGTTTCTGGAGGAAGGAATTTGTGCCTCTGCCCCCTCCTGTTAACCTTCCATCAAGTCAGATGATGACAAAAAAGATGAGAGAAACTTGGGTGACATCCCCAGGTGCTGTTGCAATCATGACTAGCAAGAGAGAATCTGAGACCCTAGTGTGCCCCCTGGCACTTCTGTTCTCATGAATTCTTGGCCTTCAGATGAAAGAGGGGATGCTGGTCTGAGATTCCCACTAGGTCTCAGGAGAACCAGGCCCCATGGCGAGTCTCAGGGCTCTGCCTGTGTTTCCTAGGGAGAGAAAGGAAACTTCTCAGAGGAGCTGGTGGGAGGAGTAGGACTCTGCGCTCACTGTCCTCCTCCTCTCAGAGCCAGATGCTCCCTTCTGGGCATCCCGTGTGCCAGGCCCCATGCAGGACTCAATTTAGACACCTGTGGCCTGGTCCAGTCCAAGGCGTCTGCGGGTACAATCCTGAGAGATTGTAGACGAGCTCTACTTGTTTTCTGCTCAAAGACCTGGTGGGCCTCAGGAGGGGTTGTTCTGAGGACAGGCGAGGGAGCACCTGAAACCAATCTAGAGCATATGCTTGCTACTGGCGCATGACTGGTACATGCATATACGCCCCAGCAGAGTCTGGAGTGTAGACTTGCAGTTTGGGGGTGGGTTGAGCCATACTCAGAAGCTCAGCACTTATTCCTGGCTTTGTACTCAGGTATCACTTCTGGTGAGACTTGGGGACCTTATGGGTACCAGGAATAAAAATGGGATCAGATGCGGGCAAGGCAAGAGCCCTTCCTACTATACTCTCACTCTGACTCCTGGAATCATCTCTTAAAACAGATGCAGAAACTATGACTGCAGATGGAATAGCAAACACCCTGCTATAGGCCACGTGCTTTGCCGCTCTGCTGCTGATCTTTTTTGTTGTTGTTTGGCTTTGGGGCCACACCGGAAGCACTCAAGGAGTTTCTCCTGGCTCTGCACTCAGAGATCACTCCTGGCAGGAGTAATGGGATGCCGGGAGTCAAACCTGCGTTGGCCACAAGCAAGACAAACTCCCTTCTTGCCATACTATCACTCCAGCCCCATCTGCTGCTGATCTTAATCTGGTTAATTCTGCAAAAACTCAAACTATCACCCATGTCTGAATCTCTGACATAAAGATGGAGGCAGAGTGATGACACAAGAGGTAAGCAGTGGCGTGAAAGAAATGATCATGTGTAGAAATACAATACACAGGGGCCAGAGCAGTGGCGCAAGCGGCAAGGCATCTCGCCTTGCCCATGCTAGTAGCCTAGGATGAGCCGTGATTCGATTCCCCAGTATCCCATATGGTCCCCCAAGCCAGGAGCAATTTCTGAGTGATTTCTGAGCACATAGCCAGGAGTAACTACTGAGCATCACCGGGTGTGGCCCAAAAAAACAAAAATAACAACAACAACAAAAAAGAAATACAATATACAAAAGCAAATATATTAGATAGTCATTAAGCAAGGCCATAGATCATGAGAAACACGGGAAACTCTTTTTTCAATGCACCACACCACTGGACTAAACAGTATGTAGATAATCAGTTGCAGTTGAAGTCAGCATGAGCACGGGGGTAACCATGTTCTATAATCATGGACTAACTATTTATAAGCACCTCTTCTCGCAAGAAGTGGATGAGAAGACAGAAAGCACAAGGTACAGTGGAAGAGGAGAGATAAGAGCTTTCTTTCCTCCATTCCAACGCTGCTAGAGATATTAGCAAATTTATCATACGATCATAACTAAGCTTTATAGCTTCTTGTCTACAGATGTTCACAAAATGCATCAAAGCAGTTAATTTTTTATTCCCAGACATGGCCCACATTAATAACATCCATGGTCTCATTTTACACTGTCAACTTCAGAAATTCTATTCAAATAAATTGAAATAAACATGCATAAAATGCCTGTAATAAGGGAGGGAAGTTCGCCAGAATGAGAAGCGGCTGTGGGGTTTGTGTACGCTTCCAAGTATTTATCGTCAGCGGGAATTCTGGCCTTTCAAAAACTCCGCATACATTTACATCCAGGCAAACTGTTTATCTCAATTCAAAGGATCTCTTATTAAGGCTTATCTATGTATTTGTTTATCTGCAACTGCTTATTAAAGGAGATGAATATCAACATTTAGCCTTCTCCTTTTTTTTAGTGCTTGAAAACAAGTCCTAAAATAACCCTTGCTCTCATAGAAATTTCTTAGATCATTTTTTAAAAGGTTTACCTGTGTGATCACCTGCCCAAAACTTGCTAGTTGACCTTTGTTCTCCCACTCATCAGACCATTAAACAGCCTCACATCTATTTTTCAAAGGTCAGAGTCTCCTTGGGACACATTCTTCCCATTCAAAGGAGGTGCCAGGCTCTGAGATCTGTATATGCTCACCTGCCTGCTGGGAGCCAAAAACTGGGAGGGCCCTTTGAGGACATTTATCTGATCTGCCAGGTGTTTTCGTCACTGCTGCCTATCCTGCTTAGTCACTGATTCGTCCCAGGCCCACAGTGCTCATGTGTGGGATGTGCACTGCATTCTCTAATTCTCCTCCTCTCCTTCTCTCGACTCTTTCTTTCAGCTTTAGGCAGGGATCTTCAAACTACTGCCTGCCAAAAACAGGCTCTAGTTCCCACTGAAATACTGGTAAGTTTGTTGATTTAATTTTATTCTTGATTTTAAATGTTGTATTTATTCCCCCTTTTTATACTTCAAAATAAGTTGTCAGTGTGCATAGGAATTTGTTCATAGTTTTTGTTTTTTAACTATAGTCTGGCCTTTCAATGGCTTGTAGGCTAGTGAACTGGCCCCTGTTTAAAAAGTTTGAGGACGCCTGGTCTAGCCCATCTTCTGACGAGTCCCATCACCAACAGCTATTTGTTGTGTTTCATTAATACAACCTGCAAAGCTCTCCAACACCATGTCTCCTGTTCTGGATACTGCCTGTTCACTTGTTTCTTATAATTCAGAGTTAATAGTCTGTCTGCCTGGATTCACACAACTTTCAGACACGGTTCTAGAACATGACTTGAGCACATGGGAGGGGGGCCTCTCCTCTTTTACTGGGAAGCCCCCTTGGAAACAGATGCTCCTTACTTTTGTATTCCAGGTGGAAGCCTGCGGCTGCGACACTGATGTCCGACTGGAAGTGCAGGAAGAGCTGGTTGGATGTGCTGTTGAGCAGGGCAGGTACTGTGGTCCCTGTGGGAGAGAGGCAGGATGCTACAGGGGTGCTGGCCTGAGGTCTTAGCCATGCTCCCTGCCTGTTCCCTCATCCCTCTGAGTATTAGCTCCCAATCTTGGTCCTCTAAGTTGCTTTGAAGTAATCCCTGCCCACTGCAAGCAGAGGTAACATCTCTTCATAATACCACACAAGAACAGAGTTGTCTCCCCCCACCCCAGATGTCCTACATGTCCATGATGTTGGACATACTGTTTCCTACAGCAATGCACGCAGCTGTCAATGTACCTAGATGTCAATGCACTCAGCTGCCAATATACCAAGCTTTCAATACATTCAGCTGTCAATGCACCCAGGTGACCCAGGTCAGACCCATTGCTTTCTATCAGCAATGCACTCAAATGGCAATGCACCCAGAAGCCAATGTAGCCAGATGTCCTGAGTGGGACCCACTGCTTCCTGCTAGCAATGCAACCATTGTTATGATCAATATTTTTCTCTTCCTTGACAACAATGAAGACACAGAGCCTAGATGCAGATCCACTGTGCAATAGATCCAACACCATATGGGATGGCTGCTCTGGATGCTGAGATGAACACCTCACACCAAGGGACACACCCTCGAGACAATGTCCACTAAGTGGGATACTGGGCAATAAAGTGTGTGGGCAGGAAGATCCTTCCTTTCCTTGCTGCACCCCAACCTAGAGTGGACCTACACAGGACACACTGAGACCCCGGGCTGTAGGCACTACTGGGCACTGAGGGGAAGATTATTCTCAGAAACCAGGAGTGACATCTATGGGCTTTAAGAAATATTAAGGACATTATTGTAGTAATCCCAGAGACAATAGAGATGAGGGCTGGAAGGACTGGCTCACAATATAAAGTTCACATAGAGTGGTGAGTGCCGTTAGGGAAATAACTACACTAGCAACTATCATGACAATCTTAATGAGTGCGAGAAGTAGAATACCTGTCTTGAGTACAGGTAGGGGTTGGGAAGGAGAGAGGTAAGGCATTGGTGGTGGGAATGTTGCACTAGTGAAGGGGGTGTTCTGTTTATGACTGAAACCCAACTACAATCATGCTTGTAATCATGGTGCTTAAAGATTTTATATATATAAGAAAGAAAGCAAGAATGAATCTCTCTTGGGGGACGTGTCAGGGCAGGGGACAGTGGGACTACATTTATGGGCTTGGTTTTCAGTTCTGTGGGAAGGCAGGAACAAGCCAGGGCACAGCACCAGGGAATTGAGCACTGACAGCAGAGCCATGTGACACAGGAGAGGAAACATGGAGTCCCCTGGACAGATGCAGCAGGACAACTAGGAATTCCCCCTTCTTGTTCCAGTTGTTCTGTACTGGAGTGGCAAGGAAGGATCCATTTCATGGTACCTGAAAAAGTTCGGCAGGGAAGGGCATATCCGTGGTACCCAGCAGTCTCTCTGACACCAAAGTGCCCTCTGGATGCCCACTCAGGCTGTCAGATCTTCCTGGGAGAGGCCCAGCACTACTGACTCTGGCTTATGCTTTCCTCTGGGGGTCCCCAGTGCCACCCGCTGTCACTCTCAGGCCTGCCTACTTGGTTTGACCTGGTCCCATTTCTTTAATCCCACCTCCTTGCTCACCTGTGCCATGCCAGCATGCTGGTATGCACCCTTTCTGGTTCATTTGTTTCTACCTCACCAGCTGCCTGTTCCCAAAGATTTCCTGTATCCTTCACAAACAGAATGAGTCACAAAAATTAACTACATGGCTCTGAAGTGACCAGGCAGGCAGTGGGGCATTCTCCAGAGATATGATTTCATAGCAACAGCTCCTTCTGGGCCATTTTCCACTGTATGGCTTTGAAGTGAATTCAGTGGTGACTTTTCCAATACTCATTAAAGGAACAGCTTTTTTCAAAAAGTAAAAATATTGATTGTTTTAGAGCAGACACAGTTTTATGGCTGCAAATCACTTGCCACTTCTTCCATGGAAATCATTTTCCTTTACAATAGTAAATATTTTCTGAGTCAGTAAGTTGCAAATATCTACTCCATGCACACCATATCTCTCTATGTTATCATTGTACCTCTCACCCTACCTCTAACCCATGTCCTGCTTGTGTGAGTGCATCAATCAGTCTGGATGGACAATTTCTGGCCCATACTAAATCCTGGAGCACACTATTCCCACAAGAACTTTGGATCAACATGTGCTCGAGAAGCCTTGGATCCTTTAAGGGAGAAGAGCAATCCTGACCTTCAGAGACCCAGAGAGGTGCTGCCACGATATCAGAATCCACACCAGAATTGCCTGGTGCCCAAACAGAAGTCAAGGTCTACTCTTTAGTATGAAATATCAAATCCTCAATAAAGAAACGTGGATGGTGGTTTAAAAGGCAGGAAGGAGTCCCAATGGGCAGCAGAAACTGGTGCAGAGGTTATATAAGTGAGCAGCCTGGAGAAGACTGCGTGTCTAGTTCTCTGCACATCCAGCATGTGGAGAGATGGTGCAGGTCATGCAGAGGCCATACAGCCCTGTGGTCAGTGCAGCCCAAGTGTGGTCACTGAGTATTGAAGGACTTCCTCATCCCTCTGCTCTTTTGCCTCAGTGGCCCTCCTCAGTTCTGTGATTGGCATTTGATTGTTTATACCCCACCCCCAAAGCATAGAAAGTCCTTTATAGACTGATGCTTGGGCTACATCTACACCAATGTTAGAGAGATGGTGGGGTGAGGAAAAGCTTGGGCCCCGACAAAGGGGACCCTTCAGCGAAGGTCAATTCTTATTTATGCTTTTTTTGGCCACACCCAGCAGCATTCAGAAATTACTGCTGACGGGCTCAAGGGATCCTATGGAATGCCAAGGACGGAACCTGGGTCAGCTGCATGCAAGGCAAAAGCCCTCCCTGCTGTGCTATTGCTCCAGCACCAGTGAAAGCCACTCTTTCTTTTTGTGACAGTGGGAAAGGTGCCGGGCCTGCCCGGCTCCCTGCTGCCCCGAAAGCCAGTTTTTAAAGCGCCCTTGAGTTGTGGGCATTCCTACAGGCCCCTTGCTAACCTGAACTCTAACAACACAGCCAGTGGGGGAAAAAGTGGGATCAAGGTCTTGCAAAAGGGCTATCAGTAAAGTGGGCAGAGCACAAGAACAGCATATTCCTTGTCGAATGATGGGGCTATAGACGTGTGTGGTCTCTCACAGTCAGTGAGTTGGCTTGTCTTTCCTGCCTCCCCACAACCAGCTGGAAGACCCCGAAGTCATTTGAGAGGCAGAGTTTCCTACTCTGAGCAGAATGGTGTTAGATGGGGGATAGCCTCTCCCCCCACCCCCAGCTCCCTTTTGCTATAGGACAGACCAGTGGCAGACTCAGGCCAGAGGAGAAGGACAGGCAATCTAGCAATGGGCAAGGCTGGGAAAGGATATAGAAATGCTGCCACTTCTCTAAAGAGTCTGGGACCATCTCAAGTGATAACAGAATCACACCACCTTATTCCTGTGTTGATAGCAAAGGTTGAGGTTGGCAGAAATGGATGGAGCTGTTAGTCAAAGTCTTCACTTCCCCAAAGCCAACACCATCCATGTTGCCTGTCACAGACTGTCAGATCATGTCCCTCTCAGTAGCCAGTACTGTCTTTTTTTTTTTTTTTTTTTTTTTTGGTTTTTGGGCCACACCCGACATTGCTCAGGGGTTACTCCTGGTTGTCTGCTCAGAAATAGCTCCTGGCAGGCACGGGGGACCATATGGGACACCGGGATTCGAACCAACCACCTTTGGTCCTGGATCGGCTGCTTGCAAGGCAAACGCCACTGTGCTATATCTCCAGGCCCACCAGTACTGTCTTGACCAGGCACCCGAGCATGGCTTGCAAGGCTGCCAGAACTCTTACCTGAGAAGCTCCCTAGCCGTGGGGCAGTCATGTCGCCACCATCATAGATCTCCAGAGAGTCCCAGTTCTGCTCGGTGGCAAAACTGATCACCTGAATCTAGTGG
The DNA here is from genome assembly GCF_024139225.1 of Suncus etruscus. Classification (NCBI taxonomy): domain Eukaryota; kingdom Metazoa; phylum Chordata; class Mammalia; order Eulipotyphla; family Soricidae; genus Suncus; species Suncus etruscus. The sequence continues at coordinate 74,918,214 of NC_064864.1, forward strand.
ACAAGAGCAAGAATTACTGTTGTTTGAGGTTTGAAGGATTTGGAGAATCAGGTGGGGTTTCCACAACACCCACTATGGCTCTGTCAGGAGAAGCCAACATCAGAGGAAGACCCTGGAAGATACCCATGATCTGCAAATGCATCCAGTAAGACACTGGTGAATCTTACAGGGAAAATGCATTATCTTTTCCCAAATCATAGACATAATTAGAAGTGCTTTGCAGAGATGTAAGAAAAGACACAGTGGTATGATGTACATTTAAAAATAACCAATGTAAAAATCAAAAATGAAAGAGAAAGAAAATGAAAGAGATAAAATTAGGAAATGAAGGGATGAGGGAGAGAAGGTGGGAAAGGAAGAGGGAAGGATAGAAGGAGAAGAAAGAAGGAAGAAAGGAGGGAGGGGGAGGGAATTTAGGGTAGAGGGGAGGAAGGAAGGAAAAAAGCAAAAATGAAGGATGCAGGGGAGAAAGAAGGTGGGGAGGAAGGAAAAAAGGAAGAAGAGGAGAGAGGGAAGGAAGGAAAGAGGAAGGTAGAGAGGAAGGACAGAAGAAAGGAAGGAGGGGAGCAGAGAGGGAGGGAAAAAGAAAGAAGGAATGAAGAAATGAATGAAGGAAAATGGGGAAAGAAAGAAGGAGAGAAAGGAAGGAAGGAGAAGAAGAAAGGTTTTCCTTAACTGGGCTCACCTGAATTCCAGACCCCTCGGTAACTATGATCTTCCAAGCACAATTTAAGTTGTTCCCATAGGGCTCTGGGTATCCTGGGGATAGGATGGTTCCCCGCCTCTGTGTGAAGTTGCCACTGCAGGGAACTTGGAGGCAAAAACACATCCAGTCACCCTAAATCACCACAACACAGACAACCCTTTTGGTCACATTCTGAGGGATCGATAGAGAATTAAGAAAAACAGAACTCAACTATGTCACCCCTGGTGTCCCCCAGCCAAAGCAAAGCTGAGCTTGTTCTCTTGGAAGTTAGCAACCTGATTCTTGCTTCCAGAGTGAGTCTGAAAGTCCATCTCAGCAGGTGCCCAGAAAATCCCTCCTTGCACAGGCAGGGAATGTCTCCTTGAACAGAGCTGCTGGAATACTCTCTCTACTGAAGTCTAAGAGACTCGCAGAATGCGCTCACCTTATGCAGACATGCATGTAGGGAGCATGTGAAGGGTTTTAGGAAGCAAAGCCAGAAAGGGGAGACTCTTCTAGTGGACAAAGGGAGCTAATCAGAGAAGGGCAAGAGACCCTGACCATTGCTCCAGAACACAGAGCCCCCTTCACTCTCACTGCACCAGCCTGTGTTTGTGTATCATAAAAGGAATTTCCACAGACAACAGAGCAGATATGCAAGCCAATGATGCCCCAGACAGAGCTCAGGGATTACGCCCCCCTACTAAGGCTGACGTTCACTTAACAGATGCTAGTCAGGATGAGGGCTCAAGGACTTCCTGCTGGCTTGATGGGGACAGTGTGGCTCTGTGAGGCTGGAGACAGACTAAGAGGAGACCAGGCCCAGGAAGGTTCTGTCCTCCCCAGCTCTCTGGAGGTTGGACACACACTCACCCACGCAGCTGGGCACCGTGTCGTTCCACTGGGCCAGTGCATTGGGCACTGCCCGGCAGCGGATGGCTGTGGAGCCCTGCAGCAGGTAGCCGGGGTTGCACTCAAAGCGGACGATGGAGCCTGCCGAGAACTCGGAGCCGATTCTCCGGCCATACCTGGGCTCGGGGACTGAACTGCATTGCGTGTCACTGGTGCGTGGCACAGCTGTGGGCAGGACACAGGGCAGGGGACATGAAGGTTTGAGTATAGACAGGATAAGGGACAGGGACATGGGATACGGGGCAGAGGACATGGAGTCCGATCGTGGACAGGACACAGGACAGACCCAGGCAGGATACGGGACCTCCATGTGAACAGGCTGCCCGGATGGGAGCCGGACTGTGAGCCCAGAAACATGAGGGTGAGGGCTGTGGCCATTTGGGCTGTGGTCTCAGAAGGCCTGTGTGTGGGCGTCTCAGAGAAGCAGGGGCTCTACCTTGATAGACAAAGTGGAAGCCTCGGGCAGATGCTCCACTCTTTGCGCTGAACCGGAGGAGGATTTGATTTGAAGTTGCCAAAGGTAACGTCTCACCTGGAAAAGGCCCCAGAGACAGCACTGGAAGATAGGCTTGGTATGACACACTGGGCTACACTGACACATGGGAAGGCCAACAGGACCAACTTAGGATTCTATACTTAACTTCTGAATGTTTAAATATCTGTGCCCTGGGATTTGGGATCCCAACCTGTTTTTTTTTTTTTTTTTTTCTACAAATATTCTAAGATACTGTCCTTGCCTGCAGAGTCACTCTATTGGAATCATGGCCACTGGTTGGTATTTTCTCTTTAAAAGCACCAGAGTGGCTGGCCTGTTGGCTGCTGAGGTGGAAAATGGAGCTATTCGGCAAAACATAGACTCAGAGTCTCCTCTACGTGATCATTATTTTCACATAGGACTGAGAAAAGGTCTCTAAATCCAAAGTTATTATTATTTTTTAAATCAAATTATTCAGAAAAAAGCACTGGGCGTATCTCCCTGGTATAAAGCCTGTCTGTGACAGATAGGCCTCAGGATCAAGAGCAAGAAGGTAGACAAATGTTGTCCATGGGAACCGCGGCCATGCACAGGTGTTCTGAATGCATCTTCTGGTGCATTTCCACACAATATCACATCTGACTTCTAGTTGATAGTGGGAAAACACTGGGAATAAACATTTCTGGATGTTTGCACAAGCCAGTCCCACTCAACCATGAAGATGCAGAGCTAGGAAAGTGAATGTTTGCATCAAGTAAATGGACACTGCCCATCAGTCCAGAGACCCTCAGCACATACAGGCACAGTTCTGGCAAAGGTGGCTCTAAAGGGGGAGCTTGTGATGAAAATGTGTGGGCTACATCCCCGGTGTGGGCTTGTGTCCATGCCTGCAAACATGCCCCGCCCACAGGCAGGGATGAACATCCCTACATGCACCCCTAAAGGGCAATAGAGGAATGGTAGTGAGTTCACTTCCTGGAAGGCATGCTCAGGGAAAACAAAACAAAAAAAAAGGTCATGACCCCTTCTTTCCTTATTGTTTTTGCTCTTGCTAAAGTGGATGTTAAGTTTTCTACAACCTTGGTAAAATGACAATGGGAGGTGTCTTCTCTTTTTACAATTTTACAAAAAAATAAGATTTTAGAATATAGGTAATCACCTTAGGTGCCCATCCTGCTTTCATCTTCTCTCACATCTTACCTCCCCTAATATAAATATCTATTTCCCACCTACAATAAACTTTCTCGTGAGTGCTCTACTCATCCAAGATCCGACCTCACCAGAGACTCTGACCTCACCAGTGACTTCTACATCTCGGGATCTGACTTCACCAGCATCATTTACCTTAGAGGATGGAGATTTTGCCCCAAAACAAACCACAACCATCACAACAATAACAACTGTTTTATCAGAAAGCAGATTCAAAGATGGTCAAATTTCTACTTCATGCACAAGTACACAAATAATAAAAGTTTAATGTGAGTCACCCTGGTAGTCCATGAGATGTGATTCTTTGCAACTTTACCTGAATGAGAACCAGAGAGGGAGCTGAGCAGTCTGGCCTGAGGATTTGTTCCATCAAATAGTTCTACCAAATCATTCAGTGTTGTTTGGAAATAGGCAAACTGCCCAAATACCACTGCAAAATAAGAGGGTAGGCATTATGGAATTTTAAATAAGACCTGGTTGGACATAGTTTTTGGTATAATTAAAAATTTGTGATTTGACAAATCCTGTAAAGCCAATCATTTACTTCCTAAATAATCTGATGTTGAGAGTAGCTTAAATAATTTTTGTTTTGCTTCTAATTTAATAGAAAATAATGCAATTATCATATACCATATAGCTTGAAAACTAAATAAATATTGTATTTCTGTTCATAAATATTGTACTAGTTAGTGGTATGTAACCATAAATAGGCCTGTATATCTGTCATTAATATTTTCTTCAATGAACTAAGAGGTTTAGGATGGCAATGCCTGTTGACTTTGAAAGCATGCTATCTGGAAAGAATAAAAGATTCTTTCTCATGATTCCTTTAATGTCAAATTCACATGAACCTGCTTCAATCTGCACACATCAGCAGCACACTGCGAGGATTGTTTATTGTCCTTCCTCTGTGATTCCTGACAAAAGCTGTGGCCAGGCTGCCCCCAAGGAAAGCCCAGGGATACACTTTTTTTTTGTAATCAAGGTGTTTAAATAAAATATTATTTAAAAAATCTGTTTTAATTGTAGCAATTCTCACTGCAAACTTGAATAACTGAAAATTAAAAAATTAACAATGCTTTGCTTTTAAAGTGGACTTTACACTTTAAAACACAATTTTAGGTAGATACATTTACAAATGTTCATAATAAAGGTGTTTCAGGCATGAAATAATCTGGCACCAATCCTGACACCAGTGTTCCCCTTTCTCCACCAAGGTCCTTGGGTTCCCCCCACCGCCAGCCTAAACCCTTTGGTAAGCATATAAAAATGCATTTCACATTACTTGCTCTAACAATAAAGGAATGGAAAATAGATTTATTGGAAAATAAATCAATAAAAGTCAGTTTGTGCTATTGGTTGCTAAGGAATTTGAACCAATAAGACATTCATTCATTCATTGAAAAATGTCTAAAATCTCTGAGCATGCTAGGAGTAAATATACCTTTCTTCATCAGGTACAGGACAACCATATGCATCAGAAGTGAGTGTCATGATCAATGCCACATGCTCTTAGGTTTGTCCGGTCCTTTAGAGAAGATTTTCTAATGCTTCTGCAAACCAGTTTCAAGACTTAGGGTTCCCCAAGCTGTTGCCTGTCTATGAAGCTCTGTCTTGGTGGTTTTTTTTTCTTTTCTTTTCTTTTTAGTTTTTGGGTCCCACCCGGCAGCACTCAGGGGTTCCTCCTGGCTCTACGCTCAGAAATCGCTCCTGGCAGGCTCACGGGACCATGTGGGATGCTGGGATTTGAACCACCGTCCTTCTGTTTGCAAGGCAAACGCCCTACCTCCATGCTATCTCTTCGTCCCCTCTGTCTTGTTTCTTTAGATCTAAATGAGAGTCAAACTGGAGAGAGTGTCTTGGTGAGGTACTTTTGAGCTCTCATTCTCTCCAGTCTCATCTGGCTTACATGCAAAGCTTCTTCATCATCCAGGAAACTGGGATTTTTCTCCATTCACAAACAATGGGTCACAATGGTTGTTTAGGGGTGAGGCCAGACCAAAAATCCCTCTTATCAGGGGTCTTCAAACTATGGCCTTCAGGCCACATATTGTATTTGTTCCCATTTTGTTTCTTCACTTCAAAATAAGATATATGCAGTGTGCATTGGAATTTGTTCATAGTTTTTATTTTCACTATAGTCCGGTCCTTCAACGATCTGAGGGACAGTGAACTAGCCCCCTGTTTAAAAAGTTTGAGGACCACTGCAATTATCTTAAAGCAGAAACAGAGTGGTGAGAGTCTGTGTGTCCAGGAGGACCCCCAGTGAGAGTGAGCAGCATCGTGCTGGGCAGAGCCACATGGTGTTTGCAGAGCCTGGTGCAACCTGCACATTCAGGGGCTCATTTTCTCACAATGGTGCCACACACTGTGGTCACACTGCAGACTCTCCACATGGATACACACATACATACATGCATATGTATGCTCTCACACACACAACACCAGAACTCATTAAGGACATGCTAAAGAAGGAATTGTAGTGACTTTTTATTTTTTTGAAAACCTGCTCCTTCACTGTGGCTTTGATGCTTCTTTCATTATGGCAGAGCTGAACTATCTGCATAGATAATAACCAGGAAATTGTCACAGGAGTAACAAGATGTAGGTAGAGCAAATTCTTACCAAATTCCTTAGGCACCGTGATGGAGTAGAGGCAGATCTGACCAGCCGTGTAGTTGTGTGGGTAGTTCGGAGATAGGACAACGCCCTCTGACCCCTCGTGCTGGCCTCCGCAGGGAGCTGCAAGCAGAGTAGACAGACCCCTGCTGAGCTGCACAGACCCCACTCTGGGCACAAGCCAAATGGAGGGGTCTACCATAGGGGTTAGGAAAGCTGCCAGCTAGGCTTGTTGGAAATATCGCAAGATATTTTCCCCCCTTTAGGGATATTGTGTGGCCACACCTAGCAATCTCAGGAGTTACTCCTGGCTCTGCACTCTTTTATTTTTATCATAACAATATCTTTATTTAAGCACCATCATTACAAACATGTTTGTGGTTGGGTTTCAGTTATATATATGTACAGCTGGTTTTATTTACAGATATTCCTTGCTTAACGACCAAGTTCCATTTGGTTGTTAAGTGAATTGGTCGTTAAGTGAGGAACTGCATGTACTGTATACAGTAGTACAGTATAGGCATAATACTTGACAATACAGTATTCTGAATAAGTAAAATAAAGCGAAAGATCAAACTGAAAACTTATATTGTTTTAATTTGCATAGGTTGTGTAAGTTACACACAGTACTGAATAAAGTATTACAGAACATAAAGTTAGTAAAGTAGGTCCATTCAAGCACCAAAAACCACAGTAATGTACTGTAGAGTGTACAAGATGGAAAAAGGATATTTAAAATAAAATAACAGTGAAGAGATGGTTGTAAGTGCGAGCAGTCGCTAAACAGGTAGGTTGTTAAGCGAGAAGTATCTGTATTATATATATATATATATATATAATACAGATATATATATATATATATATAGGTATAGATATACAAAATCACAAGTGATTAAAGTCAAGGACACATCCCAAGGCTCTCAGCAGAGAAAGAACAAGAAGACCGAGCAGGCAAGAAGCAATGGGATTCCACTGGGAAGAAAGGGCTCTTTTGTTCTGAGCACTTCAGGTAGCAGCAGCAGCTGCACTAAACAGCAACATGGCAGCACTAGCATTAACTACCACACAGCAACAATCAGAGAAACAACCACTACCACAATAGTAACTGTCAGAGAAACAACCACCGAAGCAGCAATAACAGCAACTACAACAGCAATAACTACTACTACAGAAACACTACATCAGCAGTGGCAACATCTACAACTACAGATACCACAGCAGCAACGACAACTACTAAAGAAACAACTACCCCAGGAGCAACTACCACAACTCAAATAGCAGTGACAACTACTATGCCATCACCAATAACTATAATAGCAACAACGACAACAGCAACCATAACAGCATCAGTAGGTACAAGATTCCATCCATAACAACTATAACAACAATATAGCAATCTCAACTACAGCAACTGTAGTTATAATAATTACAATAGTAACTATAACAGCAGGCTCAATACAGCAGCAGGAACCACTACAATGACACAAAGATAACAAGGTTCACAGCAGCAGCAGCAACAGAAACATCCATTACGGCAAGAGTGACAACAGCAGCAGCTACAACCACCACAAGACATGGGTAACAGTTCCAGCAGCAGCAGCAGCAGAGCGAAGTGACCACTGGTTGGCCACTCAAGGACTCCTGGGGTGGTTGGCAGGCAGCACTCTATGGGAACATTGGAACTGTAAGACTAGACCAGACTGTCTCCTGTCATATTCACACACTGGTGCACTGAGACACTCGCTTGCTGTTAAATTGGGTTATCTCCTTTGCTTGTATTCTCGTGACCTGACCTCGGAAATACCCTTCTCAGGAGACGCTTTCATCCCCTTGAGAGAGTTTCTGAGTATGGTCCCCCAAAGCCTGGGAGAACCCCGGACCCTGACCTCATCTGTATGCTTCTGATCAATGAGTTTCTTAGCTGAGTGTGGTTTCCTGTCCAGAGTGAGTGTGTTATAGAATAGTCGATCTTTCTATGAAGCTTGCATGCTTATTTAGAGAATGTAAGGAGGTATATTTTACCTTCCCTTTTAGCCGGAGAGGGGCGTTTCCATAAGTTAGAAACCCAAACTGGATGTTTTTAGTAAAATACTGGAAAGTCAGTGGTTCTGAAGCACGTAACTGAGGAAAGAGCTGGCCATAGGTGAGAGAAATGAGAAACCCTCTCTTGCAGCAAGGTTATTTCTAATACTCAAGGCTCTGACAAGATTTAAACCTTAAATGCTCCAACTTCAGATTTTAAAAAGTGTAAATGTAAAGTGTAATTCAATTTAGCTTCCTAGAATGTATTTTCTGTTGATCATAACATTCAAGCAGGGTGTTGTGAAAGTACCATCTCCTTTCTGAAAAAGTCTATTTCACATATGAACAAACACACATCAAGGACACATAGGATTTCATTAGAAGGGCCCATCCTGGGCTGAACTCCACTGTAGAGATCTTGCAAGGATGAGGACCATGGGATGTGTCGCTGAGAGCTAATGGCAGAAGAGATAGAAAAACATCATTCTCTGATTATAGAAAATACAGGACCAGCCTGAGACCTAAGGAGAACTTCTAGGCACTGTCTGGGCTGACTGTATGGACATAGTTCTGTTACCTTCCATGTGAGAGCAGAATCCAGGTCACACACACATCACAAATGCAGAAGAGCACACTGGGGTGAGCAGACATGCAGATAACATTCATTGAATTGGTCCATTAGCTGAACTTCTCAGCTATGGGTCAGCCCAATCCTGCCCATATCACTGGTACATCAAAACACTAGCTAGGCCTGGCCTCCTGCTGGGAGTTTTTCAAATCATCAGAATATTGAAGGAAAACAAAGGGGAACCCAATTTGGACTGTTAGCATCTTCACTAGCCATTTCCCACACAGAGGACAGGCCCAGAGCCCATTCCCTAACCCAACTCACCAAACCTGCATCTGAGAGGTAAAGCGGTACATACTAAAAGGGGAGCAGGAAGAATGGGAAAATGGGAGCAACAGAGCTGTCTGCCACCTCAGGAGTTCTCTGTCAACTCCAGAGCTCTCTGTGACCTCAGGAGCCTGCCACTTCCGGTGCTCTCTGTCAACTCATTGTCAAGTACATCAGGATCTCTCAGTCACTTTAGGAGCTATCACTCACTTCAGGAGTGCTCTATCACTTTAGTAGATCTCTGTCATCTCAAGAGCTGTCACTTCATGAGCTTCCTAACACCTCAGAAGCTTTATGTTCCCCTCAGAAGATGTCTGTTACTGCAGGAGCTCTTTGTTACCTTGGGAGATCTAGTACCTCAGATGCTGTCAATCCCTTCAGGAGCTCTCTGTCAACTCACTGTCAATCACTTCAGTGAGATGTCTGTCATCTTAAGAGCTGTCACTTCAGGAGCTGCCTATCACCTGAAGCTCTCTGTTATCTCAAGAGCTGTTTGTCACCTCAGAAGCTGTCTGTTACCTCTGGAGCTCCCTGTTACCCGTTACCTCAGGAGTTATCTCACTTTAGCAATTATCTATCACTCCAGGAACTGTCTGTCAGGCACCACTTAGGCAGAAAAGACCAACAGCACTGTGAGCTGTGGGAAGAGGCTCCCTTAGTGAATTCAGCACATCTAAATCAATAATTTCTGAGAAACACCCAACTATCAAAAGCTGCTTCTCTCCGCAATACTTGATTGACTCTTCTTTGTAACAGAGACATCTATGCAGAGGAGTGGAGTTGAGACACATGTGTGGTCAGATGGTTAGTTTCTGAGTCCTTGTGTACATCTGACCAGGCTCAGACCTCAGCCGCTGAGCCTCATCAACCCCTCACTTCTGCACATTCACCCTTACTCCTAAGGCTTGACATTTTTCACCAGGACAGAAGCTCTAAAAGTCAAGAGCTCAGTTTCCTGCTGACTGGTCTTGTAATATCTCCATAAGGAGTCCCGAGCTGAGTGGTGTAATGACCACTATCTGCATCATTACATGTGTGTACACATAACATCTGGGCTGAACACATATGCACACATGGCTGCATGTGCAAATGCGATATGAATGTGTGTGATACTCAAAAATGTACCGAGGGAGAGAACAAGAAACAGAATGAGGGGAAGGATGGGGAGGACACCCACAGAGGGTCATGTGTGTTCCTTACACTAGAGGCCTAGCAACGAGCTTAGATGGTGGAGCCACATAACTGAAAGTGGGATCACAGAAAACGTGTCTTCAGAGCTGGGGAGAAAGCACAGGCCTGGTCTCAGCTCCATGCCCAGCACTGCTGGTGTGGCATCCCTGAGCCCGAGCAGCACCCAAATGCTGGGCTGGAAGTGAATGGATGAATGGATTGAATTCATTGAATTCAATTGAATGAACACTTAGATGGCTCAAGCTCTGTAGGGGGTGACCCCAAATTGCTGTAGAAGAAATTTGGACGAGTTAGTTTCTGTGAAGATTTGACTTCTGGACCTGTTTTCTATATCTGTAATTGTGTGAAGTACACACAGGCCCCATGGAAAACACTCATAAGAGACCAGGACATGCAGAGACAGCCAGGAGAGGAGCAAGGGTATCTGCTCCTGAGAAGGTGGACACCTGAATGGTGGATGGCATGACCCACCCGGCTCTGGGCATGTGGGTGGCCCTACCAGTGCAGGTAGGCAGTGCGTGGCTCCAGGCAGGTTTGCCATCCACCCCAATCACGCAGCTGATGGATGCAGGCTCATCCATCCTGTAGCCTGAGTCACACTGGTAGATCACGGTCGAGCCCAGCTTGAAGTCAGACCCGTTCCTGGTCCCATTCATGATGTTTCCGGGGTCAAAACAGGCTTCCCGAGGTTTCTCTGCGGGGAAGATGGGTGAGCTTGAGAGGGAAGCCCCTGGGGGCAGGCAGGACACTTCCGGGACAGGGGCTAGCTTAGGAGCAGTTGGAGGGAACAGAGACACAGAGATGGACATGACAGAAATAGAGACAGATACTGAGAGATAGAAACAGAGATAGATACAGATTAAAGACACAAAAACAGGAACAGAGACAGGGACAGAGATACAGAGACAGAGATAGAGAGAGAAAGAAATAGAGAAAGGGCCAGAGTCAGAGATGGAGCAGAGAAAGTGAGAGATAGAGATGTGATGGGAGTTTATCTGGAATTTGGTTCGGAAACGGATCCAGGAGTGGGTCCCCGAATGAATCTGATTGTGGGTTCCTGAGTGGTCCCTGAATAGGTCTGATTATGGGTTCCTGAGTGGGTCTTTGAGGGGGTCCCTGAGGGGGTCTGATTATGGGTCCCAAGTAGGGTGGTGGAACCCCACAAAGTCTTACCTTTGTACTCAATTGCAAAGCCTGACAGGCCGACGGAGGCGTCACTGCGGAAGGCTAGGAACAGGCTGTTGCCGCTGCTCTCCACCCGGTCGGGCGCCTGCGTGCCCTGGAAGCTGCCCACCAGGGGGCTGTTGGAGTCGCTGCCCTCGTAGATGTGCAGGAAGTCATAGCTGGGCTCCATGTTGAAGCTGCAGGGAAGGGGAGGGTGAGCCTAGCCCAAGGAGGCTCCTGCCTTCTGGAACATTCCAGGGTTGCCCACAGGAGGCTTCCACCCTCCAGAACATTGCCAGTGTCCCTAGGAGGCTCCTGCCTTCTGGAGCATTCCACAGTAGCCCATAGGAGGCTCCCAGAACATTCTACAGTGAGCTCTAGGAGGCTTCCATCTTCTGGAACATTCTAGGGTGGCCCATAGGAGGCTCCTGCCTTGCAGAACATTCCCGGTAGCCCACATCTTTCAGAGGTTCCCATCTTCCAGAGGCAGCTCCTGAGAGGGACCTGTGTAATTCCTCAGGACTGGGTGGAGGATGGAGTCTCGCCCCCTCTCTGTGGACTCAAGATAGGCCTCAGGGACAGGACCACCTGCTCCTCCTGGGTAGGAATGGCTGGGATGGAGTGAGATGCTGGTGTGGCTCATCTGAGGGATGTTCCCAGGTAACAAGACTCTGTGAGGACAATGTTTTCCTGTTATGCTCCTGACCTCCTGAGCAGCACCGGCCATAGGCCTGGGTCAGTGGATACCATAACAGGCCTCGAAGAGACCTTCTCCTCAAGCCCATCAGCTAAAGCCCTCTAGTTTCTCCCTCTCTGCCCTTTGCTATCTTGTTTCTGTCCCTGGATAGGGCAGTCTCTGCAGTTAAGGGACAAGTCCACTTTGTACAGTGTGGGGTCCCTTGCAGACCCCCTGACTAAGGGCGGGTTCAGAGCTGGAACATTCAGGACTATCCACTCTCCCCTACTTTTCAGTAATGCCTGGCTGATACTTGTCTTAACAGTGGCTGTAACTTGGGGCACCCATGTGCTAGCAGCCTTGCATGGTCACCCCATCCTCCTTGCTGAGGGATGCCCAAATATCCCTGTCCTCCTCAGTGCTCAGTCCCTACTCAGATTCATGGGAACAAGACCTCATTCACCTGCAGCCACAGTTGATATTTCTCGGGGACATGTGGCTGATGGGACAGATGTGGATTGTGAGGGCAGAAGTCTCCAACTGCACAGATGGGGCTCAGGGAAGAGGCATCTTGTAGGAAGTACCTTTCTGGGTTTTTGTGAGGGAACTGTGAGGTCCCCAATGGAACCCTTCTTGACTCTGAGCTCTAATGGGGGACCTTAAACTCACCTTTTGGTCTAACATAGGGCTTTCCCAATTGAAGCATTGCCCAAACCTGCCATGCCCTCCCAGAAAAGCGAAATTTGCCTGTACATGGATAGATATGGAGAGTATTATGTTGAGCGAAATAAATTAGAAGGAGAGGGATAGAAGCAGAACAACCACACTAATCTGTTTGATATAAAAAAGATAGTATTGGGCCCGGAGAGATAGCACAACGGCGTTTGCCTTGCAAGCAGCCGATCCAGAATCAAAGGTGGTTGGTTCGAATCCCGGTGACCCATATGGTCCCCCGTGCCTGCCAGGAGCTATTTCTGAGCAGACAGCCAGGAGTAAACCCTGAGCACTGCCGGGTGTGGCCCAAAACCAAAAAAAAAAAAAAAAAAAAAAAAAAAAAAAGATAGTATGGGAATAATATCCAGAGACAGTAAAGGAGGACAAGTCCATGGGAGGATGCTTGTCACAGAGTGGGGAGTGCAGTGAAGGCAGAAAAGAGAGCACTGTGACAATGAGAATTGGGAATAATCACTCTGACTGGAAATGGGTGCTGAGAGGAGGGAAAGTGATAGACATGGTACCCCTTCAGTAACAATATTGCAAACCACAGTGTCTGAAAAGGGGAGGGGAGAAAGGAGAGAGAGAGAATGAGAGAGAGAGAGAAAGAAAAAGAGAGAAGAAAGAAGAAAATGTCTGCCCCATAGGCAGGCAGGGGTGACAGTGGGAGGGAAACTGGGGACATTGGTGGTGGAAAACTTTGCATGACTGAACTCAGTCATGAATAACTTATTGTGTATTATGAACAACCTTATAACCATGGTGTTTAAATAAAGGAATTAATTAAAAAAAAAGAGTAGCAGATGCTTCCTGGGGCATCAGTGGAGCAGTGTGGAGTGTCCCTCATGGGTTGTTTCTAGCCCCCAGAGCTAGAACGCAACCATCTTGGTGCAGAACTGCCCTGAGTCAGCTTTGCTCAAGGGGAGAGAGAATCACAGTAGGCCAGAATATCGCTGGGAGCATCTCAGAGGAAAGGGAGTGCACACAATCAAGAGATAAATGTAATTAGAGCACTTTTCCTGGGGAGCAGAGATCAATAGGATGGTCTACAGACTACTTAGTTTTTAAAATTTCATTTGGCTTAGATCAAAAATCAAGATCTCAAGTTGGAAAGGTATGGAAACTTAAAAGTAGTGCAATCGTCAGGGACAGAGTATTAGTCATAGGATTGTCCTAAAGAACTTTTTTGGTAAAAATGTTTTCTTATTGTTACTCTTCCATCATTGAGCTTAGAACGATGGATATTCAAAGCCCAACGAGCCATTCAAAATCCAGGGTACCAAGAGTCCACCATGTGGACGACCTTGGTGATAAGTTTAAGATGCCCCAAATGAACTCGTCACATTTGGGGGAAGGATCTTAAAAACGTGGCCAAGTGCTTGGGAGCCTTTTTCTCTCTCCTTGAACAAGTTCAAGCAGGTTCCCAGGGCCCACTCGTCTGCAGGGGTGATCTGAAAGTGGTCCTATGCCCTGCCCTGCTGACAGGTGGTGGACCAGCTTGTTCTGGGTGGGACCTGGACAAGGGGAGACCACAGGCCAGCAGTGGCTGCCACAGTACCTTTTGAATATCAAGGCGATGACAAAGTCGGGGTTCACCCTGATCCTCCAGTCACACTCCTTCCCTGGGGGGTACGGCTGTGGGTAGTTGGGGGACAAGATGACTCCCGCCGGGCCTGTCAGATTCCCGCCACATGCCGCTGCCCGAGGAGAGAAAAGGAGATGTCAGAATGGTTGTGGCAGCCCACACACAGAGATACAAGAAGGTTCTAGAACAAGCATCCCTGTTAGGATGGTGCCTGGCAGCCAGATGCTGCAGCGGTTCTGGGGACAGATTCTACAGGAAGGGCCATGTCCCAAGAAGGCTCAGGCACTGTGGACACTCAGACCCAGCCCTTCGGCTTATCCCCACCCACGGAGAGGCCTCAGGCCCCGCATGCCCATAGTCACTGGATAGGTGGTGCACCACGCTCATTGTCTGCATGTTGTACACACATGGGCACAGCCCGGCTCACCCCACACATGCACACACACCCACTCACACACTTCCCACACCTCCTTGGCAATTGAGATGACAGGGTGTGCTTTCCAGTGCCTGTGATGTGCGTGTCACTGAATATTTGAAAACCTAATTTTCCATAAGAAGAAATACAACTAATGATTCCTTCTTCTTCTAATTACTGGCTCATCTGAGGTAAATTCTGAATAATGTCCCAGAACGTGTTTATGAAGAATACTGACACACCACAAAGAAGCTACAGAGACCACAGAGACCCTGCAGAGATATCACAGAGATGCCACATAAATACCACAGAGATACCACAGTGAAGTCACAGAGACACTTCAGAGATGCCAGAAACCATAGAGATACCACAAGGATTTCAGAGAAACACCACAGAAATGTCACAGAGACACAAATACTACAGAGTTACCACAGAGACACCAAACAGACCACAGAGACCCCAGCAGAGGCACTACAGAGACCACTGCCGAGATACTACAGAGACACCACAGAGATTCCAGAGACCATAGAGATACCACAGAGATATCACAGAGACACCACACAGACCACAGCAGAGACAATGCTGCCCATCACTCAGCCACACACAAACAATTCCTATGGATAGAGTGTGGCCCTCTGGAAGGAGGGTCTGTGTTCCTGGGAGGAGCACAGGGCTAAGAGGATACTAGTTCCTAGTACTATCTGCAGAGCTGCGGCACCCCATTAGGCAAAGAGAGGAGCCAAGAGAGACTGGAACAGGCCAATGGGTAAGGGAAGCAAATGCCATGTTCCTCTCGAGCTACCCCAATGCCAACCAATGAGGATTCCACCTTGGGATTTAGATGGCACAAAAATGAAAAAAAGAAAAGTGACTTTATTAGTTAAAAAAAAATAGGCCGAAGGTTGAAAAAGATTTCTGCCCTTATCAGTAATGTCTCCTCCCTTTAGCAAAGAAATGGGATCTCTAGCCTCCTGGTGACCCGGATGGAAATCAAAGCACGCCTGGGTCGCACGATGCTTGGGAGAAAACACGGCTGGATTTTCTCAACTTGCAAAACTGAGAAGTGTCTGTGGCTGAACACCTCACATTTCTCTGAAGATCTAAGAGCAGGACTTCACCTAGGGCCCAGGGCCCATCCTTTGTCCAGGGCTGCTGAGAGTGACCACTAAAAGCCAGAACATTCCTCAGGCTGACACATAAAACTGTCTGTACATTCACTTCCCTGGCACCTCCTCTCCTCACTGATAAATTTTCAAAGGGATTGTAAGAAGAACAAACAACCTGTAAAACCTTATCAAGATATATAAAGTTCAGCTGCAATTCATTTTTGTTTTGTTTTGTTTTGTTTTTGAAGGAGCATACCTGGCAGTGCTCAGGAGTTACTCTGCTCAGAAATCACGCCTGAATGTGAGGTTTCAGTAGCTCCTTGTTTTGCCTATTTAAATTATAGCATGTTAAACCTTTTCGGTGCAATGCATCTAAAATTTTTATAGTTGTAACCTTTATTTTGGTTGCAATTGTTTAAGAATCATGGATTAAGTTTTTGTAATTCTGGGCTATTGTCTTGTGTATCCTGATTAGGTCTAGGTCAGTCAAGATGGGTGATTATGAAATGCCAGACTTCTAAATTAAATGTTTTGGAATTCAATGGGTAAATGCTGCTTTGGAGATATTAAATAAAAAAAAAAAAAAAAAAAAGAAATCACTCCTGGCAGGCTCCAGTGACCCTATAAGATGCCAAGGATAGAACTTGGGTCAGCTACATGCAAGGCAAATGCCCTTCCTGCTGCGCTATCACTCTGGCCCCTCAGCTGCAAATCTTTAAAATTGAGGTAGGATGAGTTCACAACTAGGCTTGTGTGACCAGATGATCAATAGCTCCAAGACTGCCTACTGATAATTACTATTTTACATAAACATGGAGGATGCTGGGAGCATTTATGGGATGGTGTATTCTGTGTCTGAGTTCACTGTGTATGTCCAAGCCCGAACCTCGTGACTTGCAGACACAAGCTGTTCTGTGCCTCTTCACGTGGATCTGGGCAGTATTGTTTCTCATGTGGGGCATTTTCTTTAAAGTGGACACCACTGGAAAACCATGCAACAAGAAAAGCTGCCAGGATATTTGCTATGGGGCCCATGTCCCTGTTAAACAGTGCAAGACCACCAGCAGCTTATGAACTGTCAGCTACATTATTTTAAGTCACAGTCACTCAGTGGATACTTGTTTTTTTTTTTCCAGGGTTGGGTAAAGAAGGAACATGTGAAATAAATGTCAGTTAGCAAATATGAAGGAAATAGCTGCCTCCGTTTCACCCAGCAAAAGGAACAGGAGACTCTCAGCTAAGCCCCAGCTTCCTAGGTGGCCCCCGGAAGGAGGGAGTCCCATCCCAAACCCAGCCCCATCATACCCATGCAGGTGGGTGGGTCTGGCTGCCAGAAGAAGCGGTTGTTCAGCTGTACGCAGGTGACCTTCGCCTGACCTTGGAGTTGGTAGCCCGAGTCGCACTGGAAGGTGACCGTGTCCCCCGGCTCACGGCTGTCCCCATAGCGAGTGCCATTCTGGGGCATGCCCGGGTCATTGCAGGTGGATGCGATGGATGCTGCAGAGAGATGACAGGCTGGGCACCGGGCCATGGATACTCTGGGAGTACTACTGGGCAACACAGCTGGTCCCTGTGGTGATGGCTTCAAGGGACATGGTTCTGCCTAGGCTAAGGGGACCAAGGGGCCAGCGCTAGGCAAAACACACTGCTTCCCACAGGCACTGCTCCCTTTCTTACATTTTCTCTCTCCCCCCTCAAACTCTCTCCCTATTTCTCCTCTCTCCTTTGCCCTTCCTCTGTCCTTCCCCTTCCCTCTTTACCTCTTTTTCCCCCTCTCCCTTTCTCACCCCCCCTTTTATCCCTCTTCTTTTCTCTCCCTCTTTTCTTTCCTCTGTCTCCCTTTCCCTCTCTGTCTTCCTTCCTCTCTCTCTTTCCCTATCTCTCTTCCTTTCTTCCTCTCCCTTTCCCTCTGTCTCCCCACCATCTTTCCCTCTCTCTTCTCTGAAAACAGGCCAGACCCTCACAATGTGGCTGGTACCAATGGAGCCTGTGGCCCTGACCAACTGAGTCAGTCAGCTGTTGGGGGTTCCCGGGCTGAGGGTCCTGGCTTGCAGCTGTCCCCTCACCAATCACTGCAGTACCTCAGCAGGGCATCTGGCACCACCACTGATTCATGGACAGAAGTTGACCTCTGAGACGGGTCCAGGAAAGGCCAGACACCCCAACAGACACACTCGGGCTCTGAACTGTGACAGACTCAGACACAGAGGAGGCGCTGGATAAATGGCTGGTAATGGCGCAGGGTAGTGTGTGTCTGTGTGCATGAGTGCTGCATGTGTCTCTGTGTGTGGATCTGTGTGCATTTGCTCTGTGTGCACCTGTGCATGTGTGTGTGCATATGTGTACACCTGGGCATGTGCTCTGCCTCTGTGGATCTCAAATCATGCCCAGCAGAGCAGAGATTCTATTGTCCTAGAGGACAGGCAAACCCCAAGACATGCCTTTTCATGGACACAGATACATGCATGTTACCACATGTGCTCCCATAACACTCATGTGTGTGGGCTTCATCAGCCATGGGCTCATGAATGTGACTCCTTCACCTCTTGTCCTGCTGTCACTGCCCCGTTCCTTACTTGAATCTGTCTCTTGCCCTCCTATCAATTAATTTTTTTTCTCCTCTTCGAGTCAGTGCATTATAGGGAAGAACAATGCTAGTTGTCACTTTCAATGTGGCTGGACCCACACACCTCTGGGAGATTTATTCTGTAATCAGAATCATCTGGAGGGTTGCAAATGGAGAGGAAATATACAAAACTAATTATTTTAGAGAATTCACGGTCTCAGCAGAGCCAATAACTAAAAAAAAAATATTAAAAATCAGCAGAAAAGGAACCAAGATGCAAACGAGAGATGGAGGAGTGAGGATTAGAACCCGTAGGAACCCTGGAGGGGACAGAGGGCGATCATTATGGCAGTCCTGGGGGTGCAGGGGAAAGGAAGGAGGGAGGGCCAGAGGCTGGGTGGGGCTGGAAGGGTACGAAAGTAGGTCATGTGTCCTCACTTCCTATGGGGATGAACAGAGAAGGGTGGGACATCTGCATCCTGAGCATGAGGGTGTGGGGGGGGGCTCCCGGGACAAACAGGTGCCCTGGTGGTCCAGGACCTGGATACTTCTGCACGAACTCCCTCCACCCCCGCCCACCCAGCAGGGTCAGGAGAGGCACCCGAGACCACAGGAAAAACACATGAACACATGGCACAGTCACACCTGGGGGCTGTACCCCTTTTCTTTGGAACCAGAGAAGAGACAACAGAAGGAAGAGAAGTATAAGGGCATGGCCAGTGGGGAAGCTACAGAGGCACCTCAGTTCCCCAACCCGGACTCAGCCTGGCCCCCGAGGACTGATGATGGACAGACCACCAGCAGTGATGGCAGGCGGGAGACTTGGGGCCCTACCAGGCAGAGACGAGGCACAGAAGGGTGAAGGGGAGAGGGGGTCAAGGAGCTACATGGCAGCGAGGACACTGGCTGCAAAGTACAGTTGTCAGGTGGGCCTGAGCGATGGATGGCATAGTGGGGAGGGCGTTTCCTTTGCATGTGACCCACCTGGGTTTGATCCCCAGCATCCCATAGGGTCCCCGAAGGACCACTAGGAGTGAATCTGAGCATAGAGCCAGGAGTCAGACCTGAGCACAGTTGAGTGTGTCCCAAAACAAACAAACAAACAAACAAACGAAGCGGGAAGTCTGAAAGGACCCCCGGGAGAATGGGGGACACTGACACTGCAGGGACGGGAGAGGGAAAGAAGCTCTGCACACGGGCCACGGGCCACTTCAGCAGGCCCACTCTGTTCTAGACTCGAAGGTGTGGGATTTCTGCACAGAGCAGAACAGTGCCATGAGCCTGGGCCGACCATGTGACCGTCGTGACACAGAAACCCAGCCGGGCCACATAGGCCACCCCTCAAGAGCTGGGGACAGGCCAGCGGGTCTGGACAAAACGCTCTCCCTGAAACTCCCCTCGAACGCAAACAAGCCTGCGCCTGTCTGCAGCTGCCATTGTGCATGGAGTGATTCTGGCCACACTGACGAGGGTCCTGCTTCAGCAAACCTCCCTGGGCCAAAGTCCAGAGTGGGGCCAGCTGTCCCCCACAGGAAGCCCCTCCGCAGGTGAGAAGGGGCCAGAACTGTCCCCTCTTCTCCCACTGCCCCACCACAGAGCCCAGGCCATGAGCAAAGCCAGAGTCCAGCTCCTGGGTGACGTGGACTTTGGGGGCAGCTGTCTAGGGTCCCCTGTGGGACAGGGAGAGGCATAAGAGGGGCCGAGGGGAGGGCCGGGCAGCCCGCGCGACCTACTGGAGAACTGGATGGAGAAGCCGGACTTGCTGATGAAGAAGTCGCTGAGGAACTGCAGAGTCAGCGAGCTGAAGGTGCTGTGCACGTCGCCCGGGAGGGCTGAGCCGCTCCACTCCCGGAGCAGAAGGGCAGCCTCCAGCGGCCCGTCCCACACGCGCAGGATGTCGTGGGCCAGCTCGGTGTCGAACACGATGAAGTGCAGGCTGTGAGGGGAGAGAGCACAGCTGCAGCCGGCCTGCAGGAGCCAGCCAGGGCCCGGAGCTCCCCTCTATGGTCCCCACGCCGCCCCAGGCACAAGTGCCAGTAGGCAAAGGCGACAAGGCCTGGCCCTGGTCAGTGAGCGGCCAGTGAGGCGTTTCCCCAGCAGCGTTGGCCTCTCGGGGAGATCCATGACTGCTGATTGCTCACACAAGGATGCAGGCAGGAGGGGCTCGAGGAGGAGAGGACACCGCAGCGTCTCTTTCTGCCCGGGGCCCCTTGGCCACAGGGCAGCAGCTTTGAATCCCAAACACGCAGCACCTGGCCCCTCTCGCCCACTCAGGGTTCCCCAGGCCAAGGACAGCAGCAGCCACAGCTCTGGGTGCCTGCCTGCCTGCCTCCCTCCCTCCCGGGACAGACTCACACCCACACTGTACCCGCACACTAAGGCCCTAGCCTAGACAGTTCTGTCCACAGCTGATGCCTCTTGCCTCTTGCCTTTTTAGAACGGAGAGTGTTAGAAAGTGTTTCTCTCAGTGCTGGCTCGGGGAACGACAAGGTCTCAAACACTGAAAGAAAGGCCCCGAGCGAGCACCTCGTGGATTACCAGTGGACTAAGTCTAAACTACATGCAGGCACACACAGGCAGGGCCCAGAAAGGGTCACACAGACACCTCTGGGCAGGCACTGAGCACTGCCCTGTGGCCCAGGGGATCCAGGAGCAGAAGCTACCCTGAAGGAAAACAAAGGCCCCTGAGGAGCTTGGCTTCGAGTGCAGCTACGTTCACAGAGGCATCTTGAATTCAAGCTGGCTCAGGCCTCAGCAGAGCCCAAACACTGCTGTACACATGACAGGCTCATGACGGCCACAAGCAGGACGCCATAGAGCTATATATGGTCGGTACTTGCTTCTACACAGACAGAGCCAAGGAGACTCATCCAGGGGCCACATCATAGCTGCTAATCCCTGTGCAATCCCAGTGCCTGTTCCTTCGTGGTCCGGGAACAGCATTTACAGTAAAGAACCACAACATTGGATGGGAAGAACTTGAAAAAAATGATTAATGCCTGTAAGCTGGAAGCCCATCTGTGGGGTTATTTCAGTCCCTCAACTTTCCAATTTCAGGGATAAGGCTGGCCAGGCTATTAGTAGATTAAGTCTAAACTACATCCAAATAACAGTACCACCACACCTTTGTTCACCATAGGAATTTTAAATCTAACATTGTATATGATGGACCTTAGCAATATTGTTTTCAAAACTACTCCAGGAATAGCATGCATTTTCTTCACAAGCAGAGATGATCAGAGACTTGGGGACAAAGTTGGGGACAAATTTGTGAAGAAATTGATTACAAATACTTGTGCTTTGTTGTCTCTTCATTCTTAGGAAAGAATTCATGCCCTAACTTCATGCCTTAAAAATGGCCTTTCTAGATATTCTTGAGGTAAATTTGAGAGATATTTGAAAGATACAGGAAAAAAGAAAACATTTCCCCCAACAAAAATTGGCATTTGTCTTTTCTTTTTGTACATTAATGATTAGATATTAAAATCAGAATTGATAGCAAAAGCTGTACACTTTTATATACCTCAACTCATTCTTTGTTTATTAATTTAGTTTTTCTCTTCTTAAAATGTGAATGAAATAATAGCTTCACCTGCAAATAATGATTTTTACTGATTTGCACCAGGAGAACACCTCAAAGTTCTTTCAGATTCTTTAGAAGTTCTTAGTAAACAAAGCTTTAAACCCCGGGAGAGAACACATCCTATTTGTGTAAAGGCATTTCGCAAATCGTGACATTTCTGAGGAGCTTTGGAATCAAAACCAGAGCAGTGACCCTGCTGTCACTCGGATCAAACCTGCGGAACTTCAGAGAGCAGAACTAATATTGAATTTGATCTACTTTCATGGGGTCACAGCCAGACCGGTTTCCACGAAGGACGGAGTCTGAGTCCTGTTCCTCTGTTGTAGTTGATTTCCACCCAAGAATCAACGATTCTCAAGGTAGTCATTTCTCATCATTAGCGACCCACAATTTTAAGCCAGTTTCCTGACAGTCCACACACAGGATGAACCTTTGTGTGTGACTGTCTCAAGATGCTAGTAGGAGTGAGTTCATGACAAGGCTGAGGGCTGGGGAGGGAGGTGGCCCGAAGGGAGGTGGGATATAGAATGATGGGGCCTCCTCTGAGCACCCCTTTTCCTTCTCATTGACAGATGGCGCCATGATGTCTGACAGGCACCATTGGGCCCCTTTGTCCCTCAGCCCACGGGCTGGCTCTCTGGACAGTGTTTGCAGCCTTCCAGGAGATGGACATGCCTACCCTGGAGGGCACCTGCAGGACCCTAGGTGTCATCCAGCAAGGAAGCTGGGCTGGGGAAAGACTCTGAACTCTTCAACCCTGAGGTGTACCTGATGGTCTTTCCAGGGTCCGCCTCTACCACCCATGTGCAGTGCAGGTTGTTGTCATAGGGCGCAGGGTACCCTGGAGACAGGATGCGCCCCGACGTGGCCGCCTGGACCCTGCCACCGCACTCCGCTGCAAGCGACACAGGCCAGTGAGGAAGTAGAAGAAACCTGGTGGGGACAAGCAGTGGCCGAGGGGACAGGGCACGCCCCGCCCCAGCCCAGTCCCGGCCCAAGGGCAAGCAAGCCCCGCCCAAACCAGGCCCTGCCCTAGGACAGGCTCCTTTATCTCCAGGCTCCAGCCCTGGAAGCAAGTGCCGCCCACAAGTAGGCCCTTCCCCTTGACCAGGCCTTTCTTACTCCGAAAGGCCAGGCCCAACGTTAGACCCCGCCCAACGGCCAGCCCTGCCCCAGGAGCAGGCCTTGCCCCTCGGCCCAGGCTGTCCCATGCACACCCGTCCCACCACTGCTCACCCACGCAGGAGGGCAGCGGCTGGTCCCACACCCTGCGGTCTCCGCTCAGGCAGGTGAGGCTGCTGCTGCCACGCATGGTGTAGCCGGGATTGCAGCTGTACACCACGGTGGTGTCCGAGAAGTGCCCTTCGTCCCGGATCCTGTAGCCGTAGTTAGGAGTCCCGGGGTCCTCGCACTTGAGCAGGTCGAAGCCTAGCGGTGGGAAGAGGACAGCAGCCTGAGCCTGTGGCTCTCAGGGTCCAGCCGGGGCCAGCCCACCCCGTGCACTCTGCAGCCCGGGAAAGAGTCTTGGCAGGCAAGACTGCTGCCAAGGTTCCCCACCCAGCTCTCCGGATTTTAGCTTAGCCTGCAAACTTGGGCAACGAAGGGGAGCTGCCAGGAAAGAGCTTGATTCTGCCGGGGTCGTGAAATGGTGCTGGGGCTGTGTCCACTTGAGCGGAGGAGGATCTTGCGCTTGATTAAAAATAGCTGAACAGCAAACTGTTCAAGGTTTTGCATCTAGAGCAGCAAGGCACTCCTCCTCCTCCTGTCTTTTTTCCCCTCCTCTTTCTCTCTTCTTCCTCCTCCTCCTCTATCTCCTTCTTCCTCCTTCTCCACTTCCTTCTCCTTTTTTCTTCTTCCTCCTTGTTTTTTGTTTATTTGTTTGTTTTGCTTTTGGACCACACCCAGTGGCGCTCAGGAGTTACTCCTGGCTTGGTACTCATAAATCATTCTTGGCAGGTTCGGGAGACCATATGGAATTCGGTGGATTGAACCCTGGTTGACCATGTACAAGGCAAATGCCCTACCTGCTGGGACATTTCTTGGGGGGATTTTCATCTTCAACAGAGAGAAGAGGTTGGAAGGATTTGCCAGTGGGCTCCAAGTCCCTCTCAGTCTCCCTAGGTGTTTCCTGAGACCAAGAAGCAGGAAGGCCAAGGCACTGCCTCCATAAAAACAACCTGGAACCCCAATGAAGACAATCGTGTACTAATGGTCCAGCGGTGACTGAAGTTTCAGTGGTCCAGCAGGTTAGATCATCTCCTCAGCCTGCAGAGGACCCATGTCAAGGATTCTGAGAGTGGCATCTGGTTAATCCCTGGAATTGGGGTTGCCTTTTTCCAAGCTCATGTCCAGGCAACTGGGGCATCTGCACTGGGTCTCAGTGAGCTGAGAGTGTAATCAGTGCTGAAAAAGTTCAGAATTCGAGAAACCAATGGCTTAAAACTCAGCCCTGCCAGAAGCCTGTTTGCTTAGCAAAACTATACTATAACATAGCTCAGTGTGGGAACTTTCCTTTAAATGGTAAAATCTCTTGTAATCCAGGAAAAAAAAAAAAAAACCATGCAGCAATCACAGAACCCAAAGGATAGCTGGACATGGTTTCATGACTGTTTGAAAACTAGCAAGATACTGACATGTTATCAGCCCAACCCTTGGGCTACCTGTTGGTCAGACCAACCCAATTCTGGGAGGGGTCTATGGAAAGTAACAAAGGGTTGCCTCAGGGGTGTAAAGAGATTGAGGAAGGAGAAGCCTGGGGAGAATGGACTGATGAAGTGGAGAGGATAGAAACAGGATTGAATGGCAGGGCAGCTGAGGAGAGCCTGCTTAAAAGGTTTAAAGCTTAGAAGCCCCTCTTGATGGCTAGGGCCTTGAATAAAGCTGATGTCTCCTGATCCTGATTGCCTGTGGATCATTTCCTCACCACTACACTGAACCCTCAGACCCGCCGGCTGGAAGGGGCGCAGGCACCTGGGCTGGAGGAGAAAGGCCTCACTCTCCATCCATCACAATCCACAACCATCCAGGACTCAATAATTAATATGCAATTTTACACAGGATCATCTGAAAGAGTGAGGGACTGTAGTGGAAGTCTCATGCCCAATTTCTGGAGGAGAGGGATTCTTGATTACAAATCAGTTAGCAGCACCGACACAGGGAAGAATCCACACAGTTTAGGGAGATACAACAGGTTCAGAAACTTCCACCACAAGCTATCTGTGAGTAGGCAAAGACACACAGACTACCTGTGGAGCTGAAACCGAAAGCAGTCTCTCTGACCTGAGATCTTTATTAGGAAGAATTAGGAACCCCCCTATAGGTGGAGAATAGATAGGGGTAGTGAGGGGGCCAACCCAGACGTCTTTGTGCCCAGAAGGGCAAAGCACATGGTAAGAATGATCCTGAACAGAGTAAGAACCAGTTACTCCAACAAAGGACCATGTGGTGCAAGGGTGAAAAAACCTGGGGTTTGATGCTCACCCTGAAATGATGTCTTTAATGACAGACGGACAGAAGGAAGTGAATGAATGAACATGCAGTCCAGGCAAGAGAATCATGAACACACAGTCTGGCAGGGGAGCCGGCTTTCTGCAGAGTTTGACGGACTTGTGCATCCAACACACATCCTGTTAGCCAGCACACCATTCTGGGTGCAGTGTGCGTGTTTGATTCCCAAATCATTTCTATTGAATTTCTAGAATAGAACATCATTCTCAATGTTATAGTTACATATAAAAATATGTTGCTGTTGTTGTTTTTCAGCTAGCATGGGGATTAGTTTTGGATTGGTATTTTAGTCAGAGACTTCTTTTCTCTCATCACTGATACTGTTATTTGGTGATTACATGTGTCACCTCCATGGATACGGACCTCTGAATATTCTGGGGAAAAAAATCTAATTAAAATCCTTAGTCAACCGGATGGGGATCAAATTTTGACAGAAAGGCAGGTTTCTGAGCACTAGAAAGAAGCATCAAAATGCTTGACTGCATGTGGGGAGGGCATGGGGACCAACCTGAAGATAGAGTACCTCTCGCTGGAAAAGTGATTTTTTCATATCAAATGTGTCAGCAGCTTTCCAGAGGAAGGGAGAGTCCCCTGAGCAACCCAGAGAGAACCTACATGTGCCCAAACACCTGAGAGCCTCCTTAATGCAACCAGGGGACCCAGAGTCTCAGAACTCAGAGCCATGGCATCTAGTTATAGGACACCGCCACAGAATCTAGAGTCATGGTATCCAGAGCCACAGGATCCAGAATCACAGAACCCAGAGCCACACGATCCAGATTCATAGGACTCAAGAGTCATATGAGCCAATGCCAGAGAACCCAGAGTCATGGAACCCAGAGCGACAGCACCCAGAACCATGGAACACAGAATCAACAGCCCTAGAGCCGCAGGACTCATAAACACAGAACCCAGAGCCATATGGTATCCGGAACCACAGAACCCAGAGCCAGGTATCCAGAACCATGAGACCCAAAGCCACAGGATCCAGAACCACAAAACTTAGAGCCACAGAACCTCGAACATTCACAAAATCCAGAATTACAGAATCCAGAACCCAGAGTCATGGGCTCCAGGATGTGCCGTACTTCTCAGCACCGAGAACATGCTTGAGTTTGAGCTCTCTGGGTTCTGCTCCTTCTGCCCCGAAACCAAACCTGGGGGAGGCAAACCAGCCCCTCCTGAGCATTATCCGTCACAAGGTGGCTAGATGGGGTGTGCGTGGGGAGCGACACAATGCAGGGAGCAAGACAAGGAGACCGAGAGGGCACATGAGGAGCTGGGGCCAAGAACTCATGTGCCCACATCCTACATCCACTTGCCTCCCTAGACCCCCTTACATTCAGGTGCTAATACTGCTGGCAGCATCCTTCTTCCTATCCCACAGGGCAGAAAGGGTGTGAGGAAAAACAGTTATAGGGGAACACTTTGAGACCTCGTAAAGAAGCTTACAAGTGTCCAAGAGCTTGTCAGCACACCTGGGTTCTGTTGCATTACTCGCTGTTGGTTCTTTGAGTACTCTAAGAGTGAATGCTCAGCCCTAGAATGCTGCAAAGTTCCTCCATCAGCAGCACAATGAGGTCATACATTCCTAGGACAAGGCAGCCAGGCCAGTCTGTGGCCACTAGCCAGTGAGACTAGTCCCTGCCCCTCTATTTCCTCCTCTGAGGGCAGTTCCAATTTGCTCTCAGTGCTTGGTGACGCTTTTTCCTGGCTGATGGACCACATGGGGAAGCCAAGATCATCTGGGGAGCACCACACCTTCCATGGATGGAAAGCAAAGGCCCCTTCTGCGAACATCCCTCTGTCAGGGGGCCACTGCTGACTGCAGCATGTGTGAGGAGATGGCAGAAACCAAGCAGTATTGGTGAAGACAAGCTGGCACAAAGTTGACAGCATGAACCAGGATGCTGGCAGGACAGTGGCTTATTGTGAGGAATGAGGCACCAGGGGCCTAGCAGCCAGGCAAGGACGCTAGAGGGGCCAGTGGTTTCTCCAACTCTGGGATATATGAGCCACCCTGGGACGATCTGGGAGCCACACACTGCAACTGAGGCTGGACTGTTAGAGGGGCCAGTGCATGCCTGCAGCCAATGCCACCTGTGATGGGGCCATGTGTACTCCAGAGATGCCTGGACCACCAGAGGAGGCTGTAGCCAGCACCCCTTTCTGACCATGTTTTCTAGGCTAGGGGAGACTATGTCAAGCATATGCTCCACATCCTCTGTGGCCTCTGGGCCTCAGATGTTCACTGTGCCTGGTGGACAGACCCACAGCAAATCTCTGTGGGACTCTGTGTTACTGTGGAAGATGAGTACTCTCTGTGTAGGAGAGTACTATTTAGGAAGACATTTGTTACTCTGAAGACAAGTAGTAATGAATATGAGTAATATTCCCAAAGACAAGTACTGTTCATGAGCATGAGTACCATTCACAAAAACAAATACTGTTTATGGACCTGTATTGTTCACAAAGACAAGCACCATTTATGAATGTGAGTACCGTTCACAAAGACACATTCCATTCCTGAGGATTGTTCACAAAGGCCAATACTATTTATGAACATGAATCCACTCACCAAGAGGAGTACCATTCATGAAGGTAGCACCATTGCCAGATATGAGCATGACTACTGTGTACAGAGATGAGTACTATGCATGGATGAACACTGAGTACTGAGATGTGGACTAAGTCTCAAGATGAGTACTCTATGAGTTCAAGGGAGAAGGGTACCATTTCTCCAAATCCCAAATTCCCAGGATGCTGGAGTGGGAAGTGTTAATGTTAAAGGATAAAAACTGCACCCAATTCTGGAAAGACTTCAGGATGTTTCTTAAGCTTTATATTTTTCTCCACAGACATTCCGGGAGCCATTTATGTGTGCAGATTAGTTATGAACCAGCAACATTTGAATATGAATGTTTCTTTAAGTAATGCAATTAACTAGCAGAGATAATTACAAAAGGCTTTGGAAAATAGTTGCCAGTGCCTTTCCATAGTCTACAGCTTTAATAATAATTGACTCCAACTATTTTCTAACCATTCATTACTTTCGAGCTCCCTTTCAGGAATGAACGTCTGATTCAGGCACCCTATCACATGGCGGGAGCCTGCAGTTCTCAAGCTTAATGACTTAGCATTTAATCTAAGAACTTAATGAGAAGCTGAAAGTGTTTAGATGATATGAGAACCCACAATCCATCCTATATCACTGATATCTTCGCCCCTCTGGCAGAGTGTGCTGCTTAAGCAAATAAAATGCCTACTCAGGTCCCATGTGATCATTGGTGGGGAAAAATTGGCTCATCACTTCTGCCAAACTGACTAGACCTCGAGCTAAGTCTCCATCTTTGTCAAGGCGGGCAGCACCTGTTGTTCAAGTCTATACTGCCACGGGGCAGTGAGCGCCAAGGTAGCACAAGCTGCCATTTCTCAAAGATCCTAGGGGATAGCGAGGAAGAACAAAATTGCACTGCAGTGCCTGGCATAGAGGTCAGTGGGTATGGAACTGGGGTGGCCACAGGCATCTAAGATGGATGACAGGGAAGGCACCTTCTCCACCAAACAAGACAAGCACATGGGGTGGTGGCCCCTGCAGCTTCGTGCTCTCCAGCCCATCCCTGCTCCCAGGTCACGATTCTCCCAGCTGCTACAGGAAGCCCCAGGGGAGAAGGACCAAGATATAGTTGGGAGACCTTGCAGGGAAGCCTAGACCTGCAGTTCAGGTCTGCCTGCATGTGCCCATGCACAACTGTGCCCGGTACAGAGGTGGGACTCAGGTTACTTGCGCTGAAGCACATCATAGGGACAAGAGGAGGCTGATGCTAGGAAAGGAGACAGAGCAGGAAGAGGAGCACAGAGGATGCCTGTGGCCTGTAGACCAGGGTGCACTGAGGGGGACCAGGGAGGAAGCATATGCAGGAACTCCACAGAAGCTCAGAGCCTGCAACCTCATGAGGGGAGCTGGGAGCAGCCCCTGGTTGTGAGAGTCACAGATGGGGAGCTGCCTGAAGCCAGGCCAGGGCACTTCTCCAGTCCTCTGTGGCAGATAAGTGAGTCCAAGAGATAAAACCAAGGACACCAACAGCCACACACCACATACCGGCAGGCTCAGAGAACCAAGACAACAAGGAAGGTGAATCATGAAGCTGAAATGCAGATATTTTCTGCTCCAAAGACCTGCTTTGGGAGTATGGTTCTGAAAAGTAGAATTAGCAGCAAAAGAAAAGGGTTTAACAACACTGTTTGTTGCTGATTTGTCTTGCATGTAGGACAATGAATGTGCTTCTCTTTATAGAGTCTTTTCAAAGACGATTATCATGAAAGAAAGAGCAAACCATTTGTTTCCTGGTGCCAGAGACTCTAATTCTAATTCTGCCCAAGTCTTGCAAGTCTTGAACTGGTGATGTCTCCAAACAAGAGGGTCTGAGTCATTCCTCTCTTGCTCAGGCACCAGGATTAGTTTGTCCTCTTCCAGCTGCTATGGGAACCCCAAGGGGAGAAGGACCCAGATACAGTTGGGAGACCTTGCAGGGAAGCCATGACCTGTAGTTCAGGTCCACCCGTGTGTGCCCATGGTAGACGGTGCTAGGCCTGGTACAAAGGTGGGACCCAGGTTACTTGCACTGAAGCACACCACAGGGACCAGAGAAGGTTTATGCTGGGAAAGAGGGAGACAGAGTAGGAAGAGGAATGCAGGGGATGCCTGTGGCCTGTAGACCAGAGTGCACTGATCCTGGATGGTCTCGGGCCTTCTTTCCTTCCCCATCAGCTGTAGGAACCAAATGAAATTTTGATCATACTTTCCTGCTCCTTCTGCCAAAGTCTGACTCCCATGAGAGGGTTCTATCCATTTTCCGCATGTTTGAGAATTGAATTCATGGATCCACTTGAATCATTCATCCACATTTCATCTCCAATTTGGTGACATTGTCTCTAATGGAAATGGCTTTAATGACGTCCTGCTGCACAGCTCCCTTTCAGAAAGCACAGTTGCTTCTGAATCTTTACTTTTTGTGTCTTCTTCACATTCCTCTTCAAAATACACATTTCTGCACTGATGTCATATTCATACAAGAGCAGTGGAGAACATGCCTAAGGCTGAGGGAAGGATCAGGCTGATCCCCCAGGCTTAGCCAGAGGGGATGATAAAATTCTGATTGGCAAGATTTAGTCTTTGTATCAGCAGAAATCACTGCTGTGTGTATAGGAGAGATGCATACAGACATGCAGTGAGAACAGAACCCACACACGAAGTACACAGGAAGATGACTGTTCACAGAGACAGGTACCATGCCTGGGTGTGCAAGGCAGAGACACCTCCTACCAGGACACCCAACATTCCCTGCTTGTCTTTCATAGTCATGCACATGGATTGTAAATGTAGATTGCCAATTGACAATTGTTCATTGACTTACAATTGTTCAGTTTTTAGTCTGTTTTTTTTTTTTAATTACACACAGTCACTTCATGACCAAACCCCACCTAATTCTAAGAATAAAACTGGAGCCTAATCTTTGATGGCAAATTCTCAGGATGACACAGTCACCGTGCCAGGGCAGGGCAGGGCAGTGGCGGTGGGGGGAAGGTGCTACATACTGCTGTAGGTGAGCTGGAAGCCAGGTGCCGTGCCCGAGCCATTGGTATTGAATTCCAGCCACAGATGGTTGGATGTGCTGTTCAGGACCAGCCCTGACAGCTCGTTTCGGGAGAAGGAGCCCAGTTGGCGGGCAGAGCTGTCCCTGCCGTCGAACACCTGGGAACAAAGCACAGCACATGCCATTACCCCTGGACTATGGAAAAGAGCATGGAAAGATTTATGGAAAAGACTATATGGAAAGATCACTGTTACTGTTGCTTAACCCGAGTGGTCTCAACAAGACCTTCACAGATGCAGTCCAGGCTGAACAAAGCTCCTGAAGCTACACAGATGGCCAGAATGCTGGACAGACAGACAGACAGTGCCTGTTGCTTGTCTCCCCCTGTACCCCCACAGCACAGGGCCAGGTCTGTGTTATGGGCCCCATCCTGCTGGGCTCTAATGAAGTGGTTTCAGTGACAAGAATTACCACTTTGGAGCTGGCAATCAGCAGAGAATTCCCACCAGAATGGGAATGCCGAGGGCCTTTTTCCATCCCTCCCCAGCTGGAGAAGCTCTGTCAGGTCCCTGCCTCGGGTGCCCTGTGAGAATCCACAGCTCTGTGGCCACATCCCATGTGTTCCTGCCCCCGAGGCTACACATGGCAGCTTCTCTTCAGAAGGTGCAATGGTTCCTCTGGCCTGTGATCCCAGCATTCAGGGCTCTGTTGGCTCCAGGCACTCACCTTGAGAACATCCCCCTCAGAGAGCTGGAAGCTGTCAGCTTGGAGGCGTACACCCTTGCCGGGCTCCGTCTCTATCCTGTAGATGCACTCATGGTTATTGTCATAGTTGGAAGGGAAGTTGGGGGACAGCAACGTGCCCTTGTTCCCTTGGACACTGGCACCACATTCAGCTAAAGGAAACAAGACATGGAGAACAAAATTTAGAAAGTGCCAGGGATGAGTCTCAAACATGCTCAAGGCATGTCACCCTTGCCCTGGTGGCGCTGGAGACCTGAGTTAAGAGCATGGCTGCTGCCGGCATTCTCTAGCCGCAGACTGACCCACCTGCCTCCCCCGATGCCCTGTGTCAGCCAGCAGTGCCAGGCCATGGGTCTGTGTGGACACAGCAGAGGACCCTCTGGTCCTATCTCCTCCCGTTAGGCACATTTCGTCCTGTAGGCATGATGCAATGCCACACCACCCAGCCACCCTCCTCACCTGCCAACTCTAGAAGAATTGTGCCCTCTCCCCTGCAAATGCAGAGCCTGATGTGTCCACACATCAGGGGTTTAACTCAATAAGAGGCGCAAAAATGTTGTAGATCTCCCTAGCCTGGGACAGAGGGGCAGGGCCATGAGGCTGCTGCTCAGCACAACTTGACACCGTAGGGTGCGAGGTGCAAGATTCTAGGGCACTGTGTTTATCTGGTCTTACACATAGATGTGTGGCTACACACATGTGTATGCCAATTCCTCACATGAGGCACACATATGTGTGCATGTGTAGTCTGGCATGTACTGGCATATGTACAACTGTTCCCTTGAGTACAGATGCGACTCGTGTGTGCTTTGCATGTGTTTTACATGTGTGTACCCTCATCTTGAACCCACAGTTGGGGTGAAACCTCAGTCTCTTGGGATGACAAGAGTGGGGTGTGAGGAGTTCCGAATCTCAGGAATGATCCAGTGGACAGCAAAGTCCCAGAGCTCTGTAGTTTGGGTACTTGAGTCCCAGAGATCAGGGAAGGGTGCTCAGTATTCATGGCTGGGGTGGGAGCATTGTCCCCCAACAAAGAGAGACACCTCTCTTTGTCTTTGCACTAGAGCAGCTAAGTGGCTCTTCCCACATCTGCACTGGTACTACCCATAGGCAGCTTGGGATAAGGGTTTCCCAATGACCCCCCATTGGCCTCAGGCTGATCACACTCTCCTTCATCCCATTGAGGAGGAACTGGAGCACTGGGTCCTGCCTCAGAGAACCAGGCACACAGGTTCACCCCAAACAACACATTCCCCAAGCTACCATCAGCACAGAGCTAGGAGCACCCAAACTCTACCAACACATCCTCAACAGCCCCCAACAAATAAAGGTCAAGTGTCTTTCCTCTGTCATACCACTAGTTTAAGTAATTAGGGAATAGAACAATGGCCTATTTATAGCTAAATTAATATTGAATATAACTTATAAGTCATAATTAGTAACGGGTAGACTAGCATCATGAAATAGGATCCAGAAAAAAGCACGCTTTTAAAGATTCTCATTAAAAGCTGTGGTGGTGGGAAAACTGTTGGGATTAACCAGAGATTAGATAAATTTCTATACAGCAATGAGGATATTAACCAACTAACATGATATTGTACAATAAAGAACAGCAACATTTCGTACAATTTGAGAAAATACATTTGCATGGAAAATTACATCAGCTAGATACAGTGAAATTTCTGTACTCGGATTATGGGATTTTAGGCAGAAACATGGTAAATCACACTGATTCAGCACAAGTGCCACCCCCATAGAAGTAATGGGTCTGGGGAAACGGTTGTGAGTTGGCACCGAGGAACTCTATGGGTGGCAACAGTACTGCTTTACATCTGTAAAGATGGCAGCATCCATCCTACCATATGTTCCTCTCTGCGTTGGCTCCTGAATTAAATCCAAGAAAAGTTTTCTCCACATGCCCAGTTCAACCCTTTCCAACATTATTCCAGAGCCCCCAGTTAAGTTTGTGCCCACCTTCCCCAACCCTCAATTAAATCCTGTCAAGTTCAAAGTAGCAAGTTCCCCCACTGACTCTCCATCTCGTACTCAGAGATTTCCTAGCTGCTTCCTGGGCAGAGATGCCAAGCGTGGCTGGGTGGTCGCCTGAGGTACCTGGGTCTTCTACGGATAGGCTCCTGCAGTGCCATCTTTCTGACTCTGTACACCTAACCTTGATGCACACAGAGTTCAGCACCCAAAGTCTCTCATGAACCCAGGGGCCACCGGAGTTTGAGATGAGAGCAGCATCCAGAAGAAAGAGGGGAGCCTTTTGGTAAGCCTGGATGAGGGGCCACCAGTGTGGAGACTGACCTACCAGGAAAACTCTGGAACACCCCACCCTGAGGACATCCTGTGAGCTGAATGAGGCCTGGGCCATCACTGAGAACCCCAATGCAGAACAATCAGCATGGTGGAACAGAGCTGCCTTCAAGTACAGTGCTCTATCAGCCACCAACAGATGCACAAACTTTGAGGTGTACAGGGGCTCATGGCACCATGGCACCAAGGCTCTCCTTGTGTTGAAGACTGTGAAGAGTTACTCCAACAGTGCTTCTGGGTTGTCTGAGGCCTTCCCTCTGTCCGTGGATATGCACGCCTGACCTGAAGGGGATGGTCGGGCAATGGATACAGAAGATTAACCGCCTAGAGTGGCTCTGGGGGAGAAGAGGGGCCACACCCAGAGACCCAGGAGATGTGGACACACTCAGGGACCCCAGGAGAGGCAGATCTCAGTACAATCCGTGACTGCTTTGGTACCACAAACCTCCCAGCCCCAAACACTGTCTCTTTGGGGGCCCTGTTTCCTGTGACAGTTTGATTTGGACATGGCCCTTGAATACCCCACAGTATTGACAGTTGGATCTGTAAATCCGCCCCCCCCATACACACGCCCCTTGAAAATGCCCCCTATTACCTGGGATATAAAAAAAAAACTTGGACTGTTGTGGGGGGGGTAGGCTTGTGACCAGAGCAGTGTCTGCCGGTCTGCTGGGGGCCAGAGATAAAACATTGGTGAGATGCTGCCTGCTTTGTATCTACCCCCCACCTCAGATCCAGGTCTATAGGCCCCTTTGGTCAGTGAATCTTTTCTTCTTCTTCTTCTTCTTCTTCTTTTTTTCTTTCTCTTTCTTTCTTTCTTTCTTTCTTTCTTTCTTTCTTTCTTTCTTTCTTTCTTTCTTTCTTTCTTTCTTTCTTTCTTTCTTTCTTTCTTTCTTTCTTTCTTTCTTTCTTTCTTTCTTTCTTTCTTTCTCTCTCTCTCTCTCTCTCTCTCTCTCTTTCTTTCTTTCTTTCTTTCTTTCTTTCTTTCTTTCTTTCTTTCTTTCTTTCTCTTTCTTTTTTTTAAATATATTTTTATTTAAGTAACATGATCATATTTGGGTTACAGTCATAACCAGAACACCCCCCTTCACCAGTGCAATATTACCCCCTTCCCCCTTCCTATCCCCTGCCTGTATTCGAGACAGGCATTCTACTACAGTAATTTGTTTTTAAGTTCAGTAAGTTGTATTTTTTTCCTTAAAGGATAAGAATAAAAAAATATAGTAATGGTGTGATAGTGACAATCACCAATGTTTGCATCGGTCCAGAAAAATGGAGAAAATGGAAAAAAAATCCTTGACCTGATTACAAAAAGGCCTCACCACAGAAGTTTATTGGCATAAGACAGACTCTGAGTTCCAGGCATACCAGTCTATCCAACTCGAGTCATTCTCAAGGTCCCGATGAAACTTTTTCACACTTTAGCTATTGTTGGTATCAGACTCTTATATTTAAAGACTCTGGATTCTGTGCCTTTCTTTCATCTATGTCAGGCTGATGTGGAGCATCCTCTAGTTTCAGCATATCATTAAATGCGGAGCCATCTGCCCTGCATGCAGACTGTTGCTGAGTCGCCTGGGTGTTGGGAGCACTCTTTGGAGTAAGTCAATGCCAAAGCAGTGGTAGGTCTTCTTTGGTAGAGGCTTGGATCCTGGTAATGTTAAAGACAATTGTGGTTGTTTCCATAGATGGTATCCATTGTTCAGGTGTGTGTGGGTGATGCCCATTCTTGTGAGGCCTGAGCCAAATCATTATGCCAATGTTCAGGGTATAAGGCCTAATTACATTACCAAATTTGTGTTCCCATCTCTATTAGATAAGAACTTGTTTGCATATGTATTATTTTCCCATTTTAATTTGCCTATACAAAAGAGAAGCAATGCCGCAAGATATTGTTTGGGCATCTGGGGGCCGAAGAATAAAGTCCAACATTTCCCGTAACTTGGTATAAACGTGAACTC
This sequence comes from Suncus etruscus, assembly GCF_024139225.1. Lineage (NCBI taxonomy): Eukaryota > Metazoa > Chordata > Mammalia > Eulipotyphla > Soricidae > Suncus > Suncus etruscus. The sequence continues at coordinate 74,954,159 of NC_064864.1, forward strand.
TATACAGAGTTACTCTTCTACCAGTATTGCTTATAAAACGATCTCACAGGGGGAAAATCAAACAATCAAATAACTAATCTAGTAGGCAAAATTGTCACTATATGAGGATATTCAAAAAGAGTTATAGATGTTAAGGGAATACATCTGAGATATACAAAAGAGATACATGTGATCCTTTTATGTTTTTATTTATTTTATTTTATTTTTATTTATTTATTTTTGGTTTTTGGGTCAAACCCGGCAGCGCTCAGGGGTGAATCCTGGCTCTATGCTCAGAAATCGCCCCTGGCAGGCACAGGGGACCATATGGGATGCCGGGATCCGAACTGATGACCTTCTGCATGAAAGGCAAATGCCTTACCTCCATGCTATCTCTCCGGTCCTCCTTTTATGTTTTTAAAAAAAGAAAAAAAAAGAAAACAAGGGTATTTGAAGACAACAGGTGATAGTTGAGTTTGAGACATGTTTTGTGGCATTACGGAACCCTATATTGTCCTTGAACTAGGGGTTTTGCTGAAGCTGATTCCGGTATCATGCAACAGTCCATAATTTGATGGGGGCCTGAAGGGCCACCAAGCATGGGTCAACAGGCGGGTTGGTTGTAGTTATTTGTTGAGGCATGAGTTGGGGACCGAGAGGGTGTCTTTCAATGAGGAGCTGGATGGTGGTGTTGGGGCAGAAGGTCAGTCTTGGTGTCTATCCAATTAGGAACTGAGGATAAGGAGGGTTGAATAAGGGGAAGATAATGGTTCAGGGTTTGGGTTTGAGGAGGTAGGAGAGACACAGGGGTGAGGGGAGAGGCAATACATAAAAGACTAGACAATAAAGGTCAATTTGAGTGTTTTATCAAAATCTTGGGCATCCTGATTCTATTCCTAGGAACAGTCTAGGATCAGGAACGTTTTTGGATAATGCTTTAAAAAGTATATTTGTCGCGCGGGCGTGACAAATACTATTTTGAAAAATAGTATTACTAGCAAACAAAACAGGGGGTCCAATATACATAGGGGAGGAGTTTCCCTCCTCCACCTGCCCCCCAGGGCCCGAGTTGCCAGGGCCAGCCATGAAGACCCGCCTGGCGTGGGGGATCCCAGTCTCCTGGACCAAGTGTTCAGACCAGGAATAAAAAGAATACTCGATTTCTGCTTCTCTCTCCTCTCTCTCAGTCCCAGTTGGTTGCTACAAATTAGTATCCCTGGTGGGCTCAGGCCCCACCTGGCAGCTGGGTCCCATGGGCCCCTGTGAGCCTTGCCAGCCTTGGTCCTCCGTAGCTATGCAGCCCTGGCAGCCTTGGGCCTGTGCAGCCATGCAGCTCTGCAGCTAATTGCAGTCTTGCAGATAACGGCAGTAATAATCTACAAATGACTAAAGTACTGCACTGTTTTATGAGCTCTCAGCTATCCCTAACGGCCCTTCCAGTCCCACTGAAAGGGGCCAATGGTTCTCCTCAGCAGGAGTCAGTGGTTCCTTCCTAAAGAACCTGCTGACAGGATCCAACCCAGCTGCCACTTGCAGTCGGGATGGAGGAAGGAGCCCCTGTGTTCCTGTAAAGTGCCTTGTGCTGGGCCTTGCTCACAGCAGGCCTAAGCTCCATGGAGCACACACAACTCACTGACAAATAAAGGAAGCTTCATGTCCAGAGGTTGAGACAAAAGCTCCTAGGGCCCACAGAACACGTAGCCTCCTACAGCAGGCCTAGTCTAGGCAAGAAGCTGTGGCTCTGAGAGGCTGAAACCCCCCAACCTCCATAGAACTAGCTCAATCCGAATGCTAGATTTGGGGAATGCTGGGGGGTCTGTGGGGACATTGCGCTGAGGGTGTATTTGAGGGAACTACAGATAGGAAGGTCTCTGCTTGGGTCATGGGGAGTGTCTCTCCCTCAGTCAATCCTGTTCTCCTCAGATGTGTGCCATGGGGAGTGTCTCTCAGTCAGTCTGTCTGTCCTGCACACTCTCACCTCCCTCTCCTGACTTCCATTTGCCATGACAGCTCCTTCTACCTCACAATCAGCCTCTAGTTTTGGCTACTCATCTCCTATTCTGTTTCAATGAGCTCTCCATTACTTTCAGTGTGTGATCCCATTTTGCGACAAAGGATCTTACTCAAGAGCCTGCTCCCTGTCTCCGCACGGTCTTGCTGAAATGCTTGTCTCGGAGAACTCCTGAGATAGAGCAAGGCTCCCCTTTCTCCACTCCTTGATTGAATGCCAGGTTGGATTATCTGCTATGATTTGCAGGGTTAGTTCTTTTCATCTTTTCAAGTCTTAAATTAAAAAATAGGAACAATGTGCTCATTAGCTCAGGAAAATTTAAGTTGAACTAAATATGCTAAAATGCAAACAGCATTTATCCTTTCACGTTTTTCTTTTAAATAACAATGAACAAGTCATGAAAGTTCATAAAGTTGTTCTTTGTGAGCATGTTACTGCATCCAAGGACACACCCTTAGTTCAGAAATAAAAATAATCAGAGTTGACATTGTTTAGGACACAGAAGTGCAGCATATGGGGGACACAGTGGCCCAGACATTTGGTCAAGTTTCCATCACTGAACTTTCTTTTCCTGAATCCTGACTATCAAATGCTCAGTGGCTCATTAGAACAAAATCTTGATTCCAAATCTGCGTCTTTTCCTAAAAGCAGCCATTAAGAATGGTGAGTAGATATCCTCTGGAATGCCTGCATTCCTGGGGGTCATTGGCCCAAAGCAGAATTTCTGTGTCATATTGATATTCTAACTTTTCTGAGGACTCTCCATGCTGTTTTCCACAGGGGTTAAGCAGACAACACTCCTACCCCCTGTGGACAACTCCCTGAGGCCCCAATGACGAAGGTGGCCCATATACACAACTGAACTCTGTAGATGCAAGGATGGAATCATGCAGTTGGCTGCAGCCTGGCTGTAACTGGAAAATAATCCTGTTGAGTGAAGCAAGTCAGAAGAAAGACAAATACAGGACAATGTCACTCATCTGGTCTGTCAAATGACTAGATGAGGAAATGTAATGTAGCCAAAGGAGAATGGATGCTTAGACTACCCTTGACACATAGAGCTCAGGGAGAAAAAGGGAGAGAAGGAAAGAAATCCAGGCAGGAAGGAAGAAGATGACAAGGGGGGAGGCTTCAGTTATACTGGGGTGTGGGAGATGGTATAGCTAGAAATCCAAAGCACAGACTCAACAACACTGAAACCATGTGATCAAAGCTGTAAAAATTTCTGTCAAGATGGCAGGCAGAGGTGGAGCATACACTGGTGGAGGCAATGACACTGGTGGAGGGATTGATGTTGAAATATTACATGCCTAAAATCAACTATAGATAACTTTGTACATGGCTTTTGTTAAATGAAAAAATGTCCTTTCTTTCTTTCTTTCTTTCTTCCTTCCTTCCTTCCTTCCTTCCTTCCTTCCTTCCTTCCTTCCTTCCTTCCTTCCTTCCTTCCTTCCTTCCTTCCTTCCTTCCTTCCTTCCTTCCTTCCTTTCTTTTCTTTCTTTCTTTCTTTCTTTCTTTCTTTCTTTCTTTCTTTCTTTCTTTCTTTCTTTCTTTCTTTCTTTCTTTCTTTCTTTCTTTCTTTCTTTCTTTCTTTCTTTCTTTCTTTCTTTCTTTCTTTCTTTCTTCTTTCTTTCTTCTCTTCCTTCCTTCCTTCCTTCCTTCCTTCCTTCCTTCCTTCCTTCCTTCCTTCCTTCCTTCCTTTCTTTTTTTTCTTTCTTTTTTTTTTCTTTTTCTTTTTGTTTTTTGTTTTTTGGGTCACACCCGGCAGTGCTCAGGAGTTACTCCTGGCTCTATGCTCAGAAATTGCTCCTGGCAGGCTCGGGGGACCATATGGGATGCCGGGATTTGAACCACTGTCCTTCGTGTGCAAGGCAAATGCCCTACCTTCATGCTATCTCTCAGGCCCCAAATGAAAATATTTTTTATTTTGAAATTTCCTAAAGTCCCTCACTAATGCAGGTCTCTGTGAAGCATCTAGGAGAAACCTGCCTCTGTCCTTCTCCTGTCCCCTTCCCTGCTCCCCTACCCCTTTCCAGTGTCCTTCCCTGGGTCCCTCCTAGGCTGTAGTGACCAGGGTTACATGTCCCTATGCTACGCCATGTATAAGGCACCTCCATTTTAGGGGAATTCAGCAGGCCCATCACATGTATCTACGGATTTTCCTGGACCAGAGAGCTGATAATTCCCCAAGAAATCTTTAGCCAGCAGGCCCGTTTGTGAACGTTAGTTATACCCCTACATGAATTACTGGCAATATTTCTGAAATTCATGCCATGGTAGTGACATAAATTTTCTTTCATGCTATTTGGCATATGTCTCCCTTGAAAAATCACAGGCCGAAATACGACCTCAGTCAACTATTTTGCTCAGAGGAATTTCAGCACCAAAGTCTACAGAAAGTTTTCCCTCTGGCCAACAAAAAATTTACATCTCTAAAGCAAGTTGGCCAGCTACATGCAAATCCTGCCCTTCGGCTTCAGCTTCTAAATAGTAAACAAACAGTTTCTACCTTCACTATCAGCTGCCATCTGGACCCAACCCCCTAACTGCAGCAAAACAAGTGTTTCACCTTTTATCATAAGATCCTCCTTTCTAATCTAGCTACACCCAAACCTTTTCTTTAGTATGCTCTTACTCCTTCCTAAAACGTCCTCAGGACTTCTTAGAAAGATTCTTTACACCTGTACTGGCTAGATTATATATATATTAAACAGGGCCTGCTGTTATTATTTCTGTTTTTCTATGACTCCCTCCTTTTGTTAACGTGGACATTCTTCTCAGGCCTGAGACTGGGTTGGCCATCTATATATACTACCAACATGGAAGAGTAAAATAGTCTCACGTCTGTGCCAGAAGACGCGGGTCCCCAGATACAATATTTGTGTCTGGTTCTCATTTATTTCATATTTCGCCACCCGTGCAACCCACTCTCCCTGAAGTGGATTCATTGAAATCCCACTGGCGCTGTAGGACAGAAGCCGTCTGCAGCATCCGTAGGGATTTACTCAAGCTGCACCCAGCCAGGGTCCTGCCATGTAGGGAGCAGGTGACTCGGTGGTTGTGTCTCAGGCTCTGAGTCTGAGAAGTACTCCCGAGGCCATGACAGTTCCTCTCAGACAGCTCTGTGCCTGCCTCCCTTAGGCTCATGCTCACTTCCACCTAGAGGCTTCTGGAATGTTTTGCATCGGCTAGACATTTTCCCCAGGACATGCCAGAGGACAGAGGAGTGGTTGAGTTACATCTTGACCCCCAAAGCTCTTTGGACTTGCTGTTGGGACTTGCACACTTGGTCCTGTTCGGGGACACGTGCAAAGGTTTCTAGTGTAGAGACACATCTCTGAGTCATGCACACAGTGTAAATTGGGGGCTCTCAGCTAGGCTCTGATCCCAGCCCCCTTTCAGTAGTTGGCCTATGCCAACTCCCCCTCTGCTTGTACTCAGAGCTTTGAGGGGGATCCGGATGGACCAGCCCCTCCATCCCCCTGGGTCATCCCTACAGCATGGCCAATACTAGCCCACAGCTGCCCCCCACCCAGCCTGCCTGGGCCGTGCCCACAGATGGATGAAATGAAGCGTGTGTCCACCTACCCACACACCTTGGCAGAGGCGCACTCCAAACACGACGGCCCCCACCCAGGCACGTAAGCTTGGCTGCACCTTCTAAGCGGTACCCCGGGAAGCAAGAGAAGGCCAGGGAGTCGCCCACACCGAAGCGGAAGCCAATCCTGCGGCTGAAGGCGGGTACACCTGGGTCATCGCAGGGCTCCAGGTCGTACTCTGTGGGCATAGGAAAGGGGTGGTCAGGGCGGCTTCCAACCTTGCTCAGCCACACACGTGTCCTCAGCTCCCGACAGCATCAGGACCTTCCTTTGGAATTGGAGCTTAGGACAAAGGATTTAGGGATCACTCTTGCTTCCCTTTATTTGGGGGCACACTCAGTAAGGTTGGGGTACAGCTGGCTCTGTGCTGGGGCTCCCATGGTGTTGGCACTGAATGGCCCCCAGGGAGATGCCCTCCCGCTGGCACCTTCCCCACCCTATGGGGTCATTCCACAGAGAAGCGAGTCACTGTACAGTCAAGCAAAGTTTAAAGTGATCTTTGAGTTAATTTTGCCCAAGTGCAGGTGAGAGCTGTTTCTATTCAGTTGTTTGAGGAATGCCCAGTGTGCTCAGGACTGCTCCTGTCTTGGTACTAGAAGGACTCTTTGGTGTCAGGAATGAGATTGATGCCTTCCACATGGAAAAAAAATGTCCCAGATGCTGTGCAGGTCTTCAGTCAAAGCTAAAGGGAATCAGAATTGGGGCGAGGTGGGTGGCTCTGAGGGAGCCCATGGTTTCTCTGGGGGAAATCAGGATCCTGCTCCTCAGAGGGGCTGGGAGAAAAGAAGAGGGGCTGGGGCAGAGCTGAGGCAGGGGGTGCAGTAGTCCCCCCAAAAAACCACAACTGCATCGACGTGAGGTCTGAGGGCTACAGGACAGCTCTGTATTATCACACATGAGTACAAAGATGTAGCAGCGTGCTCGCTTCGGCAGCACATATACTAAAATTGGAACGATACAGAGAAGATTAGCATGGCCCCTGCGCAAGGATGACACGCAAATTCGTGAAGCGTTCCATATTTAAAAAAAAAAAAAAAAGATGTAGCAGCTACTCGGAGCTCCTGCTTGTTCCACAGATGGCAGGAAAGGGGGAGACAGATGTCCCCAGGGGTCACCCCAGGTCAAGCTTATAGACCTTGGAAGACAACTGTTGCCCCTGATAATGATACCTCAGACCTGCTGGACCGTGAGTCAGAGACAGACAAATATTGCACATATTGCACCTGTGTGGACATGTCTGACAGACCTTCCCCAAATTCCATACTCTTTGTCAGCTGACAGACCCTACCCCATCCATGGACACACCCACCCTCCATCCTGCATCCACACCTGGCTTAGGCTCCTGGTCCAGGATGAGCATCTCTGTCTGAGCTCTGGAGTCTTCTTCCTCTGGGCATGCTTGGGGATCACTTTTGCTACTATCAGCCTGAGTGTCTCCACCTTATAGCAGGGACACCCTGTGGCCTCCCAGGCTCCCCCCCACTGTGAATGAGACACTGCCCCCCTCATTGTCCCCACCCTCTTCATTGCCCCATAGCCTTTCACATTCACAAGCCTTTACACACACTCACACTAGCGCACAGACATACACATTTACTCCTACACATTTGCACATGCTTGCACACATTTACATGGTCACACAATGCAGTTATACATAGTTGCACATATTCTCACTGACATGTTACATACACACATGCATGCATACATACATACACGCACAGCCACACAGGCATACTTACACATATACACACATACAGTCGCACACTCACATTCGTAGTCACACTTATGCACATTCATGCAGTTATACATAGTTGCACATATTCACACTGACATGTTACATACACACATGCATACACACATACATACACGCACAGCCACACAGGCATACTTACACATATACACACATACAGTCACACACTCACATTCATAGTCACACTTATGCACATTCATGCAGTTATACATAGTTGCACATATTCACACTGACATGTTACATACACACATACATACATACATACATACATACACGCACAGCCACACAGGCATACTTACACATACACACACATACAGTTGCACACTCACATTCATAGTCACACTTATGCACAGTCATGCAATTATACACTCATCTGGACCACTCACACAAGTCACACACACTCATGGACAGTCATACATTCACATAGTCACAAATACATTCACATGGACACACCTACAGTCACACGGTTATAGTCAAACCCTACAGCCTACACCTACAGACACTCACATAACCACACACATACATCCACACACCTACAGCCACATGGTTACAGTCACACACTACGGCCACACACCTACATCCATTTACTCACACGGCCACATACGTACAGCCACACACTCACACACCTACAGTCCGTTGCACACTCCTGCAGGTCCGCCCACCTGAAAAGGTGACGTTGAAGCCCTCGTAGGAGATGGAGAAGTCGGAGATGAAGCGCAGCTGGGCTGTGAAGTTGCCAAACAGGCCAGCCTTGATGGTGTGAGGCAGTACCGAGCCTGATAGCCGTGCCACGGGCTCCGCGAAGCTGCCTGCCTCGGTGATGAGCAGGTAGTCGTGGGAGCTCTCCAGGTGGAAAGTGTGGAAGCTCAGTTGCACTCCTGGGGGGCAGGGCGGTGGTCACCCTGGCTCATGTGACCCCCCCCCCCCCAGCCCAGAAACAGGTGCAGCAAGGCACCTGACACCCCAGAGTCAGTAAAGCAAATATAGGAACGGGAGAGACAGGGAGGTGTCCAGACAGCCAGGAGAGAGGAACTTGGTCTTACAAAGCTTGAGTCTAGACAGAAGCTGAGACAGTCACAGCTACTGATAGTCACAGGCTCAGAGTTCATATATGAGCACAGACGGGTTTGGAGACAGACAGAGATGAGTGAAGAGACAACAGGTGAGCCAGACACAGAGCCAGAGGCAGTGGAGAAGGGCTGGCTAAGATGGAGGCAGAGAATGACCCAAGAAATTCCAGTTCCACGAGAGGCGCGTGCAGAGGGCCCCGACCTGCCAGCTCACACCCCAAGCCCTACCTCTTTGCATGTGTCAATCATTCAGTCTTGGGGGATCAGTGCTTCCTGCTTACCCTTCCCATGGGACACCTCGATGGTCCAGGTGCAGTTCAGCGAGTTTGGGTAGAAGTCAGGGAAGCCAGGAGAGAGGATGGTCCCACTCCTTCCCTGGATGTAGCCACCACACAGTGCTTCAGGGAGGAAGGAAAGGAGGGAGGGACGAGGAAAGGAGGGGGGAGAAGTAAAAAAGGAAGGAAAGTAGGAAGGGAGGAAGGAAGGGGAAGAGGGAGAGAGGGAGGGAGGGAAGAAGAAAGAAGAAAAAGTCATGAACCTTTGCAAGTAGTGGTGAGAGTGATGCCCTTTCATCACTTTTGCAAGGAGTGGTGATGGCCTCACCCTCTGGGGGCAGCCCTGGCCCCACCCAGTGTCTTCTGCTGTGCCAATACATCAGTTTTAGAAGGATATGACACTCTCCCTGAGCAGCAGTGAGTGGGGGAGTGGAGCAGCCTGAAGGAGCAGCTTCTTGTATGGCTGTGTTTCTCAGGGTCATCAGCAGCCCCAGTGCTGGAGGCCTGTGGGGATAAGGCCATCTGGTGGATGAGGATAGCACCCCCATTCCACCAAGGTTTCTGAGAACCAGAAGAGTCCCCAGAGTCTTGCCAGAACAGGCCCTGCACTGGTGAGGGAGAACTCATGGGGGCAAGGGCTGGGATGAGCGCACACACTTGATCCCAGACTCTGCCTGGCCCCTTAACCACCCTTCAGAGCATACATCCTGGAAACAAAAACAGGCTTTTACAAATCTGGTTTTGCTTTAGTGGAGGACACCTGGTGATACTCCTTGTTTTATGCTTGAGATCATTTCGGCGGTTTTCGGGGGACCAAATGTGTTGTCCCGGTGGAACCTGGGTTGGCTGCATGTGGTCACAGGGTAGGTAAGTATGGTTCACTTCAGAGCACAATTTTCATGGTCCGACATTTCTCAGATACTTCAAACACTAGCTTATCAAGAATTAGTGACAGGTGAATAGTTGCACTGGTTCTAATAATTCCACTAATTTGAAAGTCTAGTAATAATTAGTCTTTCGGGATATCAATACTCAGATCATTTGAATATAGTTGGCCAGTGACTGTTGTCAACACTTGAAACCACCTGACTCTTGCTGAAATTTATATCTCTTTGGCGTGGTACTGGTGGGGCCTGTTACATGCAGGTGGCTTCTTCGTGTCCTGCCAATGATGTGACAATAGGGACCCACAATCCTGAAATGATTTAACTGCAGATAACCCAATGCTCTTGATGTAAAATGGAGAGTTCATCTATCTAGTGATTACTTGAGTCTTGAATGAAAATCTGTATATGCCTTAAAAGCTGCTAGAACTTAGTATCCTGTAAACTTTTAGTTATAAGATAAATCTATCTTTGTTCAATATTCTTCCCTAAAGCCATTAAAATAAGTTGTTTGGTCATATACTTGAGAATTCCTTGGGCAAAAACACATCTAATCACTGGTGTTTATATTTCTAACCAACATTCATTCACCTAACCATCCATTGTCCATCTAGCCATCCATTCATCCATCATTCATCCTTTATCCACGCATCCAATCATAATCATTCAGCCATCCAACCAACCAGCATCCATTGAGTACATCATCATCATCCATTATTCATCCAATCATAATCATCCATCCATTTATCATCTATCATCCACCCAGCCGATCAGAATCATCCATTCATCCAATCGCAATAAGCTACCCATCCAATCCCAATTATCCATCCATACAGCCAACATCTATGAATCACCCATTCAGCCATCAAAACATCATCACTCATGTGAGACAGAGTTTAGAAAACACTCATCAACTGGATCATGCTGCCATTTAAGGAGCAACATTGGACAGAAACTTCAACCTAAAGCAATTCTGCTGCATAATTTTCCCCACATGTGCTTATAACAGGACCCGATTCACCCATTATGGAGAATTTTGAATAAAATAACCATCCACAATGCCAATGATTTTTTTGATGAAATAAAAAGAGATTTGCTGTCCAGAGAGTTGCACCATCATTCTCAACTGAGTAAGAAGAGAGACAGTCACGCTGCAGTGTTGGTATTGTAGGGAGAATCGACTCTTCTGATAGCAACTTCTTTTTTTTTTTTTTTTTTTTTGGTTTTTGGGCCACACCCGGCAATGCTCAGGGGTTACTCCTGACTGTCTGCTCAGAAATAGCTCCTGGCAGGCACGGGGGACCATATGGGACACCTGGATTTGAACCAACCACCTTTGGTCCTGGATTGGGTGCTTGCAAGGCAAACGCCACTGTGCTATCTCTCCGGGCCCTGATAGCAACTTCTTGACATGCACTTCAGTATAACTCTACACAGAGACACTGACTTCTGGAAGCTCAGAGTTCATCAGGACAAGTGGCACATTCTAGAACTTAGTGTCCTCGCTAGGTCTTAAGACTAGAGAGAGTGAGGTGGTAGAGGCAGGTGCTCAGAGCAGCAGGCATGGGAGGGTGAATGGTGCATGGAATAGAACCTGTCCTCAGGTCAGACTCTCCAGTAAACCCAGTAATCCTGGGGCTCAGTGGGCACACCCCCAGCTCAGCTCTGCTCAGACTACAAACCCAGCACACACCATCCTCCTTTCCACTTCTCCTGTTTTCTGCAGTGGCATTTTCTCACGATTGGTGTGCCCTCATTTTGGCTGCTCTGTGCCTCGGAGCCTCTCATTCTGCCATCAGTCCATGAGGACCCACATGGGAAAGTATTGATACATCTTTCTTTCTGCCTCTTGTACTGTTTGGGCCTGAACATTGAGGGAAGTTGGCCCATTTCAGCAGGACCCATGCGAGTCACTCATGAACTCTACATGCCCTGCTAAAGTCCTGGGTTCTGTAGCTTGTGCACTGATCATAAATCATATTCCCAAAGGAACCCTTATCTGAAGCCCCACAACTCAAGATGAGAAAGAAATAGCATTGTGGATGAGGTGGGAGGGTGAAAAGTCCCTGGTCCTGGGAGAAACCAGGATCTCAGCCACAGAAGCCTCATGTCTGGGGTAAGCTCATGTAGTAGAAGCAGCTGGCAAGTCTGGGGCCACCTGTGACCCCTCTGTAAGCCTATGGTCTAGGGACAGCTCCACCTTTGCCCCTGACTTTGCGGGTCCTGTCTCCTACCTCCAATACCTCTCTCAAATACAGCCTCATCTCTGTTTGTACTGAGGCCACACCCTGCTGTTCTTGGGGGTCTTCCCCAGCTGTATTTGGGTTCCCCTATTGCTGCATATCAGGCCAACTTCTGCAGGCACAGACCTCTCTCTCTGGCCTCAGCCTCTATCTTAGACCAGCTCAAGGCCTGCTTCCTTGCCATTCATGGTTCCAACTTTGTTTTTTTTTAATCTCCACAACTTTTTTGTTTTATTTTTGTTTGGGGGGCTACACCCAGTAGTGCTCAGGGCTTATCCCTGGCTCTGAACTTGGTGATAAATCCTTGGTGATAACTTGGTGGGGCTGAGGGGGTACCAGTGATCATACTGGAGGTGGCTACATGCAAGACAAGTGTCCTACTCACTGGACTATTTTTCTGGAGCCTTATCACTTTTTATGATTTCACACTACTGGTTATAATAAAAGCCCTTGGGTTTCTCAGATTGCTTATGATTTGAAGAGACAACAGGACGTTTGAATGTTTAAGTGGAAACAGCCAACCAGGACTGACTAGACTCAGAGCAAACTATAAAATCTTTCCAATTCTGCAACCTTGTAATAGCTTCCTCTTGAAAATCACCATTTTGTAAAGACAGTCCAGAAAAACAAAAGCAGAGAAAAAGTGTAATTCATCTGCTCCCTGCAAAGTTGAAATTTCAAATCAGTATACACGGAGGCTGAGGAACAATAAAATCATGAAAAATATGATGAGATCCTTCGACTTTCTATGGAAAGACCACCTGCATAACTGGTGTTTAAATGCCTAAGTTCCTGCCAGAATGCGGATACTTTCATGCCTGTCCCCCTTCTGTGCTGGGTCTCAGACTTGCCCAGGATCAATACTTGCTCCTTCCCCTGTGATTGCAAGTGTGGCTGCTTCACCAAGAACATACCTGAGACTATGTGTCTGTGTCTACACCTGAGAATGTGTGTCTATGTCTACATTCAAAAATGTGTGCTTGTGTCTGTGCCTACACTCAAAAATGTGAGTCTGTGTCTACAGTCTAGAATGTGTTTGTGTCTACACTCAAGAATGTGCATCTGTGTCTACACTCAAAAAATGTGTGTCTGTCTACATACACTCAAGAATGCTTTTCTGTCTATACTTGAGAATTTGTCAATACCCGAGAATGCATTTCTGTGTCCATGTCAACACTCTAGAATGAGTGTTTGCATCTACACTCAAGAACGTGTTTGTGTGTTAGGTTACACCTTATTTTACCTAAATCTAAGATCATCCCTGGTTCCTTTGTAGGTTTGTTTACAACTTGCATTTACCCCAAAACAGAGATTGACTTACTTGTAAACCTGAGTGGGACTGGTTCAGGATAGCCTGAGTTATCTGCCCAACCCAGCAGTGGTCTCTGTACTCAACAAAAATGACAGTTCAGGTAGGCAGCTGGTGGTGATACGAGGTAGAAGACTGTCAGACTCACCGTGTTTCACCCTCAGCCTGCTTAAATTATTTCATGCATGACCCTGATTCAGACTCATTCACCTGGAATTGGAGATACTGCCTGTGGGGTAATTTTATAGTTTACATTTGAGAATGTATGTCTGTGTCTATACCCAAGAATGTCTCTGTGTCTATATGTGTTTGTGTCTACATTCGAGAACATGTATTTGTGTCTACATATGAGCATGAGTTTTTGTGTTTACACTTGGGAGAGGGTCCCAAGCTTGGCTTCCTCCCATGTGACAGTTCAAACTCTGCAGTCTGGGGGCTCCTGTGTGGTGCCCAGACCTCCAGCCCATCTTGAGCCTACCAGGCTATGGCAGTAGCGATGCCAAAAACACTATACAAAAATCTAATTTTATTGCATCACTATATTCAATAGCTAGAATCTGGAAACAACCCAGATGCCTGATGACAGATGAGTGGCTAAAGAAATGGTGGTACATATACACAATGAAATACTATGCAGCCATCAGAAGAGATGAAGTCATAAAATTTTTCTATATGTGAATGGACATGGAAACTATTATGCTGAGTGAAATAAGTCAGAGAGAGATGGACAAAATAGTTTCACTCAATTATAGGTTTTAAGAAAAATAAAAGACATTATTGTAATAATAGAGATGAGGGCTGGAAGGACTGGTTCACGATATGAAGCTCACCACAAAGAGTGGTGAGTTCAGTTAGAGAAATAACTACACTAACAACTATCATGACAATGGTAATGAGTGAGAGAAGTACAATGCCTGTCTCAAATACAGTTGGGGGGTGAAAGGGGGCTATTCTTTTTATGACTGAGGCCCTATTGCAAACATATTTGAAATTTGCAGACTAAAGTATTATTTAAAAAAAAGTACTGCTCTGTGGGAGCACACAGTGGGTGGGAAGAGCCCAGGGTGGGGCTGAGGTGTGGTGTGGTGGGAAAGGACGTTGGTGTCCATATCAGGGAGATAAGGACACACAGGTGCTCTCTCAAGCAGAACCAGACTCTGCACCACATGCTGACTCCAGACATTGAAGCTTGATGTCTTTCCCGGGGGGACACAGACCCCATGAGAGCACAGCTGGCTGGTCACAGGGCCCTGACAGCCTCCTGCCTGGCTGTAGGGGTCTTCGGGAGAGACTGTTGTAGTAGAGGGGACATGAGCAGGATCCAGGCTGCCAGTAGGGTCACTTACCCTCCCGTGGACACTCATCAAAGATTCCCAGAGCACCTGGGAGGCAGCACCCAGTACTGGCTCAGTGAGAGGACAGTCGACCTGAACACAGGCCTGCCTCTCCAAGGCCACCTGGTCAGCCTAGAGCTGGAGTGTCCCTGAGCTCAGGGGAGAGAGTAAGGGATGAGTTGATGGCAGCAGTCCACGCGTGTCCACCCAGGCCACCAGGGCACTGGCATTGACAGCATCCACAGGCAGGGATATTTCCCTGATGCCCACAACCACCTACCGTCACAGCTGGGAAGCACGCGGTCCCACTGGTGGCTGCTGTCGCACACAAGGGGCTCATCTGCACTCAATGTGTAGCCAGGGTCGCAGCTGAAGGTCACTTTGGACCCAATGCTGAAGCTGCTGCCCTGCCTGTGTCCATTGACAGGGATGCCGGGGTCGAGGCAGGAGTCAGACTCCAGTGTAACGCCTGCAACAGAAAGAGATGTGTGGCTTGCGCATGCCACAGGGCAGGGTGGCAGGTGTGCATTTGGCCACCCCGGGGACTGGGCAAGAGAAGCCCAGAGGCCCACTCTGCTCTCGCCAAACACGGTGTACAGAACCTGTGCCTATTGGGTGGACCCTTAGAGTGGGGGAAGGACACACATCATCCTGATCTCTTTCCTATATCACTGCACATATGTGCCGTATCCACATGCATGGACTAGCACACCTTGACATTCACACTACATGACCAATATCTATCTCCATGCACCAACACACATGACATTCACATATATGTACCAACACATAGGTTCCATCCACTTATATACACCACCACACATGTGACATTCACATGCATACATGACATTCACACTGCCATGCTCACATGCACCAACACATATGTTGTATCCACACACATGCACCAGAACACATTTTGTGTCCACACACATGCACCAATACATGCACGGTGCAGGGCAGCCATATATGCAGACTTTCAGCCTGCATTTGTGTCACACTGGTGCATGACTCTGCCCTTCATGGTTGAAAGGTGCGAGCAGGCGAGATGCCATGTGAAGGCAGAGGCCAGAACCACTTGGTCAGTGGCACCTTCTCCCCAGTTTTCCCTTCTGGTCATGCTGCAGGCAAACTCAGGGCCCTGGGATGACTGTGGGTAGCCTGCTATGACTGCGCACACAGGTCAGGGGTGCTCTCAGGGCCCTGGGACAGAAATGGGCAGCCTGCCATGACTGTGCCCACAGGCGGGGGTGCACTCACTCTCATAGTGGATGAGGAAGCCCACACTGGCCCGGCTGCTGTCGGTGCTGAAGAGCAGGTGCAGGAAGCTGCCGGAGCTGATCAGGAACTGTGGGGCCTGTGTGCCGTGGAACTCGCCAATGAGCGGGGATGAGCCGGCAGGGCCGTCCCGCACCTCCAGAATGTCGTAATTGACCTCGGTCTGAAACCTGTGGAGAGAGGCCAGGTCCACAAGAGGGGCCAGGCTGAGCCTTCCTGCGTTTTAAGGCCAACTCCTGGCTCTGTGCTCAGGCATCACTCCTGCAGGGCACCAAGGACCACGTGGTGCCAGGGATTGAGCCAGGGCCACATGCAGGCAAGAACAGTGCTCTGCCTGTTGTCTCATCACTCAGGCATCCTTTTAACCCATCTCTGCCCTGTAATATAACAAAACAACTGAGGTGGTAATTTAATCTCAGCTAAAATGACTGTGAAGCAGATGGATTATGAGAGGAAGAAAGGAAAGAAAAGAGAAAAGGGAGACAGAGGGTGGCTCGAGAAAAGAATGGAGGCAACCATGAAGCAAATGAAATATTTCCACGAGCAGAGAAGCATTTCTCATCCATCTGCAAAACATGTGCACATGACTGTACATCTCACAAGGTCTGGCCACGGGACCATCTTTCAAAGGCACCAGCCCTGTGCTGAGTGTTTGATCTTTCAAGAAGTCAGTGCCTTAGTTGCTGTGTAAATCACATGTGTCTAAAGACATCAAAAATAATGCTGCTTACATGCAAGACTGAGCTAAGTCACCATTCCAGACTGTTAAATAGACACACTAGAGAAGAGATACACTTAGTTTTGTTCACGCTTCAGAGTTTGGAGAACTCCAAACTGGGTTGTCCTGATTTTAGCCAGGTGGGTGTCTGGACACTTCAGTATGCAGCAGCCTCTGGTCTGTTCCAGAAAGCCCGAGAATCTTTGAGAAGTTGACTTGGATGTGCGGGTGAGCAAAGGCATTGTCCCCAATGGTTAGGGTTACAGAAAAGCTCTATTTTTCAACCCACAGACATCCATCAAGCTTTCAAGTTATATCAGGAGATTTTATCCCACTTGTTTTTTTTTAGTATCTGTCAGAAATAAGTATTACTATATATACCAATTTCAACTATAAATAATTTCTAAGAGTAGTTTCATCTAAGAGCTTTTCCAGTATGGGTGTTATCATCGCTCCTAAGTGAAAGGACAGAGAAGAAGAAAATAGCAGGGTAGTATTCAGCAACTGGAGACAAGATTAAGAGGCACCCAGACTGGCCTGGTCAGAGGCTGCTAGAGAAAAAGCCCAATGGTGCTCAGAGATGGAATCTTTTTTTAGTTTTGGTATTTGGGCCACACCCAGTGATACTCGGGAGTTACTCCTCTCTCTAAATTCAGGAATCACACCTAGCAGTATTCAAGGACTATATGAGACGCTGGGGGTTGAACCCAAGTTAGTCACATGCAAGGCAAACATCTTTCTGCCCTATTTATTGTTCCAGTCCCCAGAAATAGAATATTTGAGGCATGAGCAAAGGTATCTCAACCTTAGTGTGGGTGCATGTGCCCTATGCCCAAACATTCCTATTTTTTCCACCTCCCGCATTGATTTCCTTCAGAGACCTGTGGGGAGCCGTGTAGGATGAGGAATTTAGATACAAGCTTATTTTCACATTATCAATGAAAGCATGAGGAAGTCAGAGCAAAGTGCCCCCTGGAGCAGAGAAGTCCCAGGGGTGCGCCATACATGGCCTCTGCCCAGCCTTGCTCAAGCCTGACCAGAGCCCAGCTGGACAGCACAGCCAGGAGGATGCACTCCTGAACTTTCCTGTGGGCACCAGAGGCAAAGCCCAGGTATCCATAGCACTATGGCAGAATTCACCACAGCCAAAGGGCCCAAGCCATCCCAGAATCCAGCCCTGGGAATTTCTGAGAAGTGGAACCAGGACCATGGGCCCAGCAAGCCCACAGTGCTGATGGACTGAGCAATGAGAGGACATCCTTGGAAAGGTGGAACTCACAAACCATGACCTTTTCCTCCTCCCAGGAACACTGTCCTGTGCCCAGGCAGAAAGCCCCTGCCCACATGCTGAGAGCTAGAATCAGAACTGTACAGGTCCTGGCCTCAGGCCCAAATCAAGAAAGAAAAGGACTTTCTTACCTATCAAAAGTGATCTTGATGGAGTGTCCTGGTTTGGCTTCAATGATCCACTCGCAATTTAAAGAATCTTTATAGTATCCCGGCCATCCGGGGGGCAAGATGACCCCACTTGGGGCTGTCAGGTGTCCACCACATGGGGCTGTAAGGGAGAAGGAGAAGAAGGGGGAGGGGAGGGAGGAGAAGAGGGAAAGGAGAAGGAAGGAAAGAGAGGAGAGGAAGGAGAGGGGGAGGAAAAGCAGTCTCAGGACACCAAGAGTGGCTGCATCAACACCTGGCCATTGTTTCCCTGGCATGGACTTTCTCTTTGTCGCACAGATACCATCTCAAACACAGCACACGAAGGGTTCCTAGAGTTGGAGCTCAGGTATAGACCTGAGCACTCCTTCATTATCTGAGACCAGTCTTCCACCAGACAGGTGGAACAACATTGGCTGCCCTGGAGCCATCACACGGCTCAGAGGGCACACAGTGCCTGAGCTGACCCTCCACCAAACAGCTGTGCATGGGCACATCCTGGGGCTAAAGTGTTGTGAACATCTCTGCATGTGATTGTTACTCCCTCCCCCGAGCTCCTGTTGTCCATAGAACTGGCCACACACACACACTAATGATTGGTAAATCCTAGACAACAAGGCAGACATTTCAACTGGATTCATAAAGTCAGCTTGAAAGGTGTGTGAAGCCTTTCAAATATTTGTGTGATAAAAATGAGGCACAGTTGTGAGCAGAGGTCAGGAAAGGCAATCATACATTTCTGCCTGTGCTTGTAATTGGGGCTAAATACCGCATATCAATCAATGCTCTAGCAATATCAGATATCTTATAGCCAATAACAGTCTCAACATGCCTCCTAAGTTGCATGCCTGGCCACACTTATGCTCAAATTTTATTTCTTAGTTCCCTCAAAACTTTAGGTCATGTCTAATTATACTTGTGAGCCTAAAAGTGTCCAATAAACATGTGAAAATGTTCTCAGTAGAAGGTTGTTATTGCTTTTGGGGCATAAATTCAATCTACGGAAAACATGGCACATAGCATCAAAAAGTTAACCGATATTTAAATACCTTTATGCAGGTCTTAATGGTAGAAAATAAAATGTGATTAAGAGAGGTCTAGAGAAGGAACCAAAGTAGCTTATATTTATCATCAGAAACATGCAAGTAAAAATTATGCAAAGGTTAAGTCACTTCCTAGATGGAAACAGACATTTTGCAAATTTTTGATTATGGACACCTCGATGTGATTTTCCTGGAGAAAAGGTGGATACGTCTTTAGGATTCTACAACCTCCCAGAGTTAAATGGCAGGAAGTAGGAAACCTGAACAGACCAATCTCAAATAAGGAAAAAATTGAAACCATGATGTTAAATCTCCCAAGAACAAAAGCCCAGATCCACCTGAGTTGTACCAAATATTTAAAGAATGCTCACTACCTAGACTCCTCTGGTTCTTCCAAAATATTAAGAAAGAGAAATCCTTCCTAAATGTCTGTACTATCTGTACTATCTCTCTGTCAGAATCCATCAGAACCTTTCTTTGCGTCTAAGGCTGTGGTCATATGAGTCTATTCCAGGATTGGCACATATACACAGTCATGTGAAGCCCTGACATGTAGTGTCTTCCAGACCCCAGAGCTCACAACCAGACTTTCCTTGGAAGTAGGTCATGACAGGTGTGTCCAGCAGGACCTTGGATGGAGGATTTGCACAGGTGCCTGTCCATGAGGAAAGCAGAGTTTCTGCTCCTCCAAGTCACAGGTTGAAGAGCTGAAGGACAATGAGGGGACAGTAGCCGGGGTGTCAGACCTCATCTTGGATGGGCACAAGGACTTGGAGGCTTGAAGCCCAGAAGGACATAGTAGTGAGCAGTGTGATGGCCATCAAGGTTTGGAGTACATGAGCTGAGTCAGGTGCTGTTCTGAAAGGTGTGCACACACCTCACAATGGGGAACCTACCTTTACACTGGGACATGCACCTTCACATTGAAGCACCCATCTTAACACCAGGAAACCCACCTTTACACTGAAGCACCCATCTTCACACCAGGGCATGCACCTTCACACTAGGGCACTCACCTTCACACCGGGGCACGCTGGAGCTCCAGACCACATTCCCATCTTGCAGGGTGCAGGTGATGGACTCAGAGCCCTGGGTCTTTACAAAGCCATCATCACAGTGGAATGACACGGAGCTCCCCAGCAGGAAACGGTCCCCAAACCTCCGTCCATTAACAGGTATCCCCGGGTCATGACACTCATTCTGGCCAAAGGCTGAAAATGGGGAAATGACAGTGTGAGGAGACCACAGGTACATTAATGTTTTTATGTCTTAGGAAAGGAATGTGCTGAGCAGGTTCTGGAAATGAGCTTCTTTCTGTGTCAGGTGAGACAGACAGATGGAGACAAAGATTGAAGGAACATGGCAGGTAGACACCCCATTGTTGACCTCATCTGTGCACCATGAAAGTGGAGAGAAGATGAGGAAGAGTAGAGAGTAGACTCTCACCTCAGGGTCTGCTGTTCTCGTATCTGCAAAGACTTGCCAAGAACTGAGCAGCTATTTGACCTCCGGGGTTGGCAATGCTTAGGCTGGATCCCAGATGCCTGAACACAGTGGAACCACCACTGACAAAGCCTCAGACACTCTCAGAGGAAAGCAGGAAGCCCATATTTACAGATAACTATTACTCACAGTAATGTTATTATCTCACTTTATCCTCTCAATATGTATTTAAGCACAATCTATTTTGCAGTAAGAGCCTGTGACAAAGAGAAGTGCTGTAAAAATTCAACAAACTGTGCTTTTCTGTCTTTCCTGAATTCTTGAAGCTTTCCTCAGAACCCTGGGAAGCGAACCACCCCCCAACTGCATTCTGAAGCTACCCAGTGATCGAGTGAGTGAGTAAGAAATGGCTGGCTGTGGGGGTTGCCAAGTGGAGTGCTGATTGCTCTACCTGCAGAGTCTCTGCCCTGCTGTGCTTCTTCTGAGGAAACTGAGGACCTGAAGGGAGCCCTGTCCTACTCTTCTCTGTCTTTCCCGAATTCTTGAAGCTCTCCTCAGAGCCCTGGGAAGCGAACCCCCAAAAACTGTCACCTAGAGGCCCCAGAAGAATGCGACTGCTCTGCTTCGCTTCACAGCTGCTCACTCTTTCTAACCAATAAACCCCACCACAACACGCAGGAAAAACCACACTACTAGCGTGACAATGGGGAAAATTCACAGGCAAACACCATGCACAGAGAATGAAGACGATAGCGCGGATGACCTAAAAAAT
Source organism: Suncus etruscus (assembly GCF_024139225.1). NCBI lineage: Eukaryota > Metazoa > Chordata > Mammalia > Eulipotyphla > Soricidae > Suncus > Suncus etruscus. The sequence continues at coordinate 74,975,298 of NC_064864.1, forward strand.
TCCAACCATCTGATTAAACTCTCAGATAAGGAGTTTAGAATAGAAATAAGGAAGATGTTTGTAGAACTCAAAGCATAGATCGATCTGAACAGAACACAAAGACAGAAATCAGAAAACTCCAAACTGAAATAGCAGATCTGAAAAACATGGTAGCTCAACTGAAAACCTCAGTGGATGGCCTTGACAGCAGGGTAACAGCAGCTGAAGAGAGAATCGGAGTACTGGAAGATGAGATTCAGAAAAACTCAACACAGCAGAAGAAACTGGAAAAGAACCTTAGGACAAACGATCAGGCAATGGAAAAAGTACTCAAGGAATGCAAACAAATGAAAATAGAAGTCTTTGATAAACTCAACAGAAACAACATAAGAATCATCGGAGTCCCAGAGGACCAGGTAGGAGATCTCCAGGAAGAATCAACTGTCAATGACATCATCAAAGAGATACTCCCAGAGTTAAAGACTACATGCAATCAAATCCTGCATGCCCGAAGAGTACCAGCTAAAAGAGACCCAAAGAAAAACACCCCAAGACACATCCTCATTACAACGACAAATTCCACAGATAGAGATAGAATACTGAAAGCAGCAAGATCAAAAAGGGAAATTACATTCAAAGGAGCATCCCTAAGACTTACAGCAGACATGTCACAAGAAACTCTCAAGGCCAGAAGACAGTGGTGGGGTATTGTTACAAGACTGAATGAAATGAATGCCTCACCGAGAATACTGCACCCAGCCCAACTCATGTTCAGGTTTGAAGGAAGGATACATAGCTTCATGGATAAACAACAGCTCAAAAACTTCACAGATGAAAAAATCAGCCTTAAAGGAAAACCTGAAAGGTCTATTTTAAGACAAGAGAGACCAACAAACACAGCAAACTTATCTACAAAGATGACATTAAATCCTATGACAATCATCTCCCTCAATGTCAATGAACTAAATTCACCAATTAAAAGACACAGAGTGGCAAATGGGTCAAAAAGATGAATTCAACCTTCTGTTGCCTACAAGAAACACACCTGAATAGTCAGAACAAACACAGACTCAAAATCAAAGGCTGAAGGAAAATCATCCAATCAAACAACACACTTAAAAAAGCCTGGGTGGCCATATTAATATCTGATGACACCAACTTTATACTCAGAAAAGTTGTAAGGGACAAAGATGGACACTATGTACTAATCAAGGGATATGTGCAACAGGAAGAAATCAGACTATTAAACATATATACACCCAATGAGAGACCAGCAAATTATCTAATACACTTACTGACAAATCTGAAAGAAGACATCAATAATAACACAATAATTGTGGGAGACCTCAAAACGGCCCTGTCAACACTTAATAGGTCAACCAGACTGAAACCCAACAAAAACATACTAACTCTGAAAAGAGTAATGGAAGAAAGAGGACTAGTAGATATATATAGGACACTCCACCCCCAAAAACATGAATACACATTCTTTTCCAATGTACATAGGTAATTCTCCAGGATAGACCACATGCTGACACATAAAACATACCTTCATAAAATCAAGAGGATAGAAATCTTGCAGGCTATGGGGCCGGGTGGTGGCGCTAAAGGTAAGGTGCCTGCCTTGCCTTTGGACGGACCGCGGTTCGATCCCCTGGTGTCCCATATGGTCCCCCAAGCCAGGAGCAACTTCTGAGCACATAGCCAGGAGTAACCCCTGAGCGTTACCGGGTGTGGCCCAAAAACCAAAAAAAAAAAAAAAAAAAAAAAAAAATCTTGCAGGCTAACTTCGCTGACCACAAGGCTCTGAAATTAGATGTGAACTACAAAGGCCACACAGAAGAAAAACTTTAACAATTGGAAAGTAAACACCCTGCTACTTAACAACCAGTGGGTCTGAGATAAAATCAAAGAGGAAATCAAAACTTTCCTGGAAACAAATGATAATGAAGACACAAACTACCAGAATCTATGGGACATAGCAAAAGCGGTCCTGAGAGGAAAATTATAGCTTTGCAAGCACACATCAGGAAGGAAGAAGGGGCATACCTGAATAATTTAATGACGCAGCTCATAAAATTAGAAAATGACCAATGAAAGGAACCAAAAATAGGGAGACAGAAGGAAATAACAAAACTGAAAGCAGAAATCAATGAAGTGGAAAACCAAAAAACAATCCGAAAGATCAACGAAAGCAGAAGTTGGTTCTTTGAAAAAATAAACAAGATTGATAGACCATTGGCAAAACTCACAAAGAAAGAGAAAGAGAGAAACCTGATAACCCGTATTAGAAATGAGAAGGGGAATATCACGACAGATACTGCAGATATCCAAAGGGTAATCAGACACTACTTTAAGAAACTTTATGCTACTAAACATGAGAACCTAGAAGAAATGGATAAATTCTTGGACACTTATAATCTTCCACAATTAAGTAAGGAGGATATAGCATATCTAAACACCCCTATCACTATTGAGGAAATTGAAACTGTAATCAAACATCTGCCTAAAAAGAAAAGCCCAGGCCCAGATGGATTTACTAATGAATTCTTTCAAACCTTTCAAGAGGAGCTACTACCAATCCTAGCCAGGCTCTTCCATGAAATTGAAAAAAACGGGAACACTCCCAAACAGCTTTTATGAAGCCAACATCACCTTGATACCAAAACCAAACAGAGATGCTGCCAAAAAAGAAAATTACAGACCAATATCGCTGATGAATATAGATGCAAAGGTCCTCAAAAAATCTTAGCAAATATAATCAAATGCCTCTTCAAGATCATTCACTACGATCAAGTAGGTTTCATCCCAGGAATGCAAGGATGGTTTAACATCCATAAAACTATCAATATCATACACAACATAAGCACAAGAAAAATAAAAATCACATGATCATATCAATAGATGCAGAGAAAGCATTTGATAAGGTCCAACACCCATTCTTGATCAAAACTTTCTGCAAGATGGGAATGGAAGGAACATTTCTCAATCTAGTTGAAGCCATCTACCACAAGCCAATGGCAAATATTATCCTCAATGGAGAAAAACTAAAAGCCTTTCCTCTAAATTCTGGTACAAGACAAGGCTGACCGCTCTCACCACTCCTCTTCAACATAGTACTGGAAGTTCTTGCTATAGCGATCAGGCAAGAAAAAGATATCAAGGGAATCCAGATAGGAAAGGAAGAAATCAAGCTCTCACTGTTTGCAGATGATATGATTCTCTACTTAGAAAACCCTAAAGACTCCACCAAAAAGCTTCTAGAAACAATAGACTCATATAGCAAGGTGGCAGGCTACAAAATTAACACACAGAAATAAATGGCCTTTTTATACACCAATAATGATAGGGAAGAGATTGATGTCAAGAAGGCAATCCCATTCACATTAGTGCCACACAAACTCAACTATCTTGGAGTCAACTTGACCAAAGACATGAAGGTCCTATACAAAGAAAACTATAAAGCCCTGCTCCAAGAAATAAGAGAGGACACACGAAAATGGAAACACATACCGTGCTCGTGGATTGGCAGGATTAACATCATTAAAATGGCAATACTCCCCAAAGCATTGTACAGATTTAATGCAATCTCTCTAAAGATACCCATGACATTCTTCAAAGAAGTGGATCAAACACTTATGAAGTTCATCTGGAACAATAAACACCCTCGAATAGCTAAAGCACTCCTAGGGGAAATAAGTATGGGAGGCATTACTTTTCCCAACTTTAAACTGTACCACAAAGCAATAGTTATCAAAACAGCATGGTATTGGAATAAAGACAGACCCTCAGATCAGTGGAATAGGCTTGAGTTCTCAGACAATGTTCCCCAGACATACAATCACCTAATTTTTGACAAGGGAGTAAGAAATCCTAAGTAGAGCAGGGAAAACCTCTTCAACAAGTGGTGCTGGCAGATCTGGTTAGCCACTTGCAAAAAAGTGAACATAGACCCCCAGTTAACATCATGTACGAAGGTATATCCAAATGGATTAAAGACCTTGTTATTAGACCTGATACCATAAGGTATATAGAACAACAGTTCGGTAAAACACTCCATGACATTGAGACTAAAGGATCTTCAAGGAGGAAACTGCACTTTCCAAACAAGTGGAAGCAGAGATCAACAGATGGGAATACATTAAGCTGAGAAGCTTCTGCAACTCAAAAGAAATACTGCCCAGGATACAAGAGCCATCCACCATGTGAGAGAAACTATTCACCCAATACCCATCAGATAAAGGGCACTGACAGAACTTTACAAGAAAAAAAAAACTAATCCCATCAAAAAATGGGGAGAAGAAATGAAAAGACATTTTGATAAAAAAGAAATACAAATGGCCAAAAGGCACATGAAAAAACACTCCTCATCACTGATCATCAGGGAGATGCAAATCAAAACAATGATGAGATACCATCTCACACCACAGAGACTGGCACACATCACAAAGAATGAGAACAATCGGTGCTGGCGGGATGTGGAGAGAAAGGAACTCTTATTCACTGATGGTGGGAATGCCATCTAGTCCAACCTCTATGGAAAGCGATATGGAGATTCCTCCAAAAACTAGAAATTGAGCTCCCATATGATCCAGCTATACCACTCCTAGGAATATACCCTAGGAGCACAAGAATACAATACAAAAACCCCTTCCTCACACCTATGTTTATTGCAGCACTATTCACAATAGCCAGGCTCTGGAAACAACCAAGATGCCCTTCACCAGATGAATGGCTAAAGAAACTGTGGTACATATACACAATGGAATATTATGCAGCTGTCAGGAGAGATGAAGTCATAAAATTTTCCTATACATGGATGTACATGGAGTCTATTATGCTGAGTGAAATAAGTCAGAGGGAGAGAGAGATGCAGAATAGTCTCACTCATCTATGGGTTTTAAGAAAAATAAAAGTCATCTTTGCAACAATCCTCAGAGACAATGAGAGGAGGGCTGGAACTTCCAGCTCACTTCATGAAGCTCACCACAAAGAGTGGTGAGTGCAGTTATAGAAATAACTACACTGAGAACTACCATAATCATGTGAATGAATGAGGGAACTAGAAAGCCTGTCTAGAGTAAAGGTGGGGGTGGGGTGGGATGAAGGGAGATTTGGGACATTGGTGTTGGGAATGTTGCACTGGTGAAGGGGGGGTATTCTTTACATGACTGAAACCTAATCAAAATCATATTTGTAATCAAGATGTTTAAACAAATAAAAAATATACTAAAAAAATTCAACAAACTACACGTTTGATTTCCAAATCCACTTTTCCTGACTTCAAATGCCTCGATCCTCTGCAGTACTTATTTGTTGCTGGGAAGATGGACATATGGATGGATAGATGGATAGATTGATTGATATATAGATGGATGAATAAGTGTATGAATTGATGGATGGGTAGGTGGAAGAATAGATGGATAGGTAGATAGATGGATAGGTTGTATAAATGAATGATAGATAAATGAATAGTTGAATGGTGGATAGGCTATAATGATGGATGGTTATACAAATGAATATAAATAAATGGATGAAAGCTTGGATGGCTGAGTGGATGGATGGATAGATGGGTTGGGTAGATATCTGGTTGGTGAAATGAGTATACAAAGAAGTAATGATTAGATAAACATGTGGGTATTTTACAAATGATGTTTGGGGACAGGGAAATACTGGACGAGTGCCAATTGATGGACAAGTGGATTGGAGAGTAGAAAGATGACTGGACTGTTGGAAAGATGAATTTAAAAGCAGGAAGGAAAAGGCCAGTTATGTGGTAAAGTACACATATTACATGTTTCCTGGAGTTGATCCTTAACACTGTAAAAGAGGAATAAAAATATGAAAAGGAAGAAGTGAATAAAAATATGAAAAGAAAGGATAAAAGAGGGGAATAGGGAGGGAGGGAAGAAGGCAGGGATAAAAGAGAGAGAGAGTGAGGGGAAGAGAGCAGAAGAGAGGGAGCAGTCCTCACAGGACAGAAGTGGCTGAAATCCATATACATGAGTTAAGCTTGTGTCTCTTCTCAGGCACATGTTGCCAACCCGCCAAGGGCAGCCCTGCCACCCTTGTGGGCCCGCAGTGGGCCTGGTGGCTTACTCACTAGTGTATGTTATGTTGAACCCTCTGCTCGTGGTGGAGTGGTCTGACTGGAACTCCAGGCGGATGATGTGGCTGCTACTGGCCAGTTGGGAAGGCACCTCATTGCCTGAGAATGTCCCCAGCACAGTCATCTCAGAGACAGTCTCTTCCTTCACCGCCAGAAAGTCAAACTGGGGCTCCACGTCGAAGTCATTGAAGATGAGATGGATCCGGCTGCCCAGCTCTGCGATGATGAGCCACACGCAGTTCATATTGTTGCCATATTCCTCTGGGTAATTTGGGGAGAGGATGACGCCCGAGGAGGTGGTGAAGTTGAAGAAACACGAAACTGTGGGAACAGATGGAGGACACGGCCAGGACTGCTCAGAACCTCAGACGGCAAGGGGCTGTGTCTGTTGTGTCTGCCAGATACAACCACCTTCCCAGGGCCCGCCAATGCCTTGTCACCTCAGATACTCCCTCATCCTAGTGCTTGCTCAAGGCCCAGTCAACTCAGACATGCTTTCTCCCCAGTCCTGCCCAGACACTACCACTTCAGACATACCCTCTTCCCAGTCCTGTCTAACACCATCACCTCAGACACCTCCCCTTGCCAGCTACCAACCCACTCCTGTCATCTCAAACCGCCCCTCTCCCCAGGGCCCACATGACTCCCTGTTACATCAGACACCTCCCCTCTCTAGTTCCCAACCTATTTCTTGTCATCTCAGACAACCTTCTTCCCAGTTTCTACCCCACTTCAGACCCTCCCCTCTCCCAGGGCCTGCCCGACTCTCTGTGCCCTCAGACACCTCCTTTACCCAGTTCCGACCCTATTTCCTGTCACCTCTGACCCTTCTCTCCCCAGTTCCACCCGATTTCTTATCACCTCAGATCCCTCTCTCCCCAGATTCCACTGACTTAATGTCACTCAAACACCCTTCTTCCCAGTTTCCACCCCACCTCAGACCCCCCTCTTCCCAGGATCCACCTATTCCCTCTCACCTCAGACCTTGCTTTCCCCAGTTTCTACCCATTTCCTGTCCCTTCAAACACCACACAAGCTGAGACATCATCACATAATAATCTATTGAGCTGATCAGCCCCTTTGGCAAATGTTAGCAGTAGTAGATCTAGTGTGGTCCTAGAGAGTTGTTTCTATGCCCAAACTCAGAAGTGCCGCCCCATGGGGATGGGGCTGGACGCAGGGTAGGTGTGGGATAAGTAAATGGGCAGGACGAGACCCAACCCTGGGGTTGGGCAGGAGGTCAGGGCTGTGCCCCCAGTCGGGCAGGAGGTCACAGTTGTGCCCTGGGATCAGCTGGTGAAGTTGGGGCTGTGCCCGCTGTCAACGTGCCCAGTGACACTCACACACGCAACTGGGCTTGTTCCCCGACCACTGGTTGTTCTGCTGGCATGTGATCGCTCGCTCGCCCACTAGCTCGAAGGCCGCCTGGCACTCGAATGTGAGTGAGTCTCCATGCAGGAAGCTGCTGCCTGTCCGTTTTCCGTAGGCAGGGACACCTGGGTCCCCACAGCCGCCCTTCTCGATCTCTGTGGTGGGAGAGCGAACAAGACATGAGGATGAGAGAGCAAGAATGGAGCAGATGGCTGTTGGAGCAGAGCACCTGCAGCCTCGGCTTCCTCCTGGCAGCACTGTGGAGAGAGGATAGAGTCCTCTTGGGAGGAGGGACACTGTGGGCCTGGTTGCTGTGCAAGGCCACCTGTGGTGGACAGTGCAGATGGGACCTGCTGGATGGTCTCCTGGCCACTGTATGGCCCTGAGCCCAGTTCAGTGTTTACACTTAAACTGGCCCGGACCAACTTCCATCTTCCTACTGAGCATCTAGGTCTTTCTTACCCTGACCTGTGTTTTCCCTGAGAGTTCAGGTGACAAGAAAAATGCAAAGACCCAAAGCACTTGTCATGAGGACACTATTGCCATGAAATAGGGCTTTAAATTCATACCCACCTCCACCCTCCCGCTCCACACACACACACCATGTATTCTGCTCTCTGTCCTTCCTTGGCTTAGACCAATTTCTCTTTCATTCACCAACTGACTTTGTGCCAGTGTTTTTTAGCCTAACTAGACCCCGAGGAAGAAAGGCTCTGAGTCGGGGGCTGCTAAGAAGGTCACAGTGGCTGCTGAGGCCCGAGTGTGTGGGATAACTGGAAGGGACAGGAAGCGCAGGAAGGGCTGGACAGTGAAGGGACTGGAAGCAGGAGGCCCTGCAGAGACAGGGTCCATGTGCAGGACTAGGCAGGCAGAGGGGCTGGGAGAGGCACCCAGACCTGTTGTTGTGGCCAGTCAGGACAGCACTGAGCAGGGCAAGGGGTACTGCAGGGGCGTCTGGGGCAGGGCAGAGGCATCTGTCATGTGTATCTATTTCTGAGGCCCCATAGGGCTGGGATGGATTTTCATCTACTCTCCCTCCATTTACCCAAACATCTGTCCACAGCACTGGAACTAGAATAGTCGATCAAGGGCAAACACCAAAGGTTGGTGGGTCTGCACTAACCCTTGAGGGATAATACTTGTGAGGGTCAGAGGAGGAAGGGTTCTATAAGTGCCTTTGGGTGACTGGCCCAGTTTGGGAGGAGCAGCTCTGTGCAGACAATCCAGAGAGGCCTAGACCTGAGGTTGAGAAGCACCTACCTCTGCTTGCAGTGAGAAAGACATTGGAACCTTCAGGGAGGGGACAGGGGACAAAAGAGTGCATATGCACTGGGGCCTCACTCAGCCACAAGGCCATATTTAGGGGGAATAAAGAGATCTGCATAGGAAAAAGAAAGATGTGGAAAGAAATAGAAGTGGAAAAAGTGGCCTTAGTGATGATGCCGGGTGCTCACTACTAATGATGCTCCATTCTCAGCTGATCTTGGGTATTCCCGAGAAGCTACCAGACTGTCTGTGTTTGGGAAGGATGCCCCCTCCTGCAGCTTGGTCACTGCTCACTTTTCGCTGGCAAGTAGAGGCCCTTGGGGGTTAGCAGAAGCCAAAAGGAGATGGGCCAAGCCTGATGTTTAGGGAGTGTGACTGCCTCTCTCTGGAAAAGTGGCCTCATTAGCTCTCTTTGCTCCAGTTATGCTGAGAGATGTGGGTGACATTACAGGGCAGATAAGAACCACAGGCCTCCAGCAGGACAAGGCCTGCAGTGGAGACAGGGTAGTTTCTTTTGACTCACTGTCTTCCTAATCACCATCCTAAAAGTCACGCTCCCAAAGACTCCCCTTGCTCATGTTCTGTACATGTTTTGTGTGTGCGTGCGCGTGCGAGCACACGTGCACGCACTCTACGTGCCCTCCCCTGAGCCTGAGCATGCCTGAGTTTCTTTGTAAACTACTAGAAAATATACAAAGTGCGTATTCACAGGAGTCCAGTGGTGAAGGCATTTGCCAGTGATGAGGGTCAGAAACATGACTCCTAGTTGACGTGAGGGCTTATTTAGTGTTCCATGGAACCTTCTCCATCAATTTCCTAGGACTAAATCTTCCTAGTTTATCTCTGAGACAATGGCACTTTCAGAGCATCGCCTGCAAATATGATATTCAAAACTGTACACACAAAATCTTTAGGAAACTTCTGTTCATTATCTTGATCTCTGTAGTTCCATCTCCCCCACCCCCACCAAACTACACAAAAACCTAAAAGTAAACATTTAATATATTCAGGCTACTAATAATGCTTTTAATCAGCTTCTGAAATAAATGAAGCCACAGCTCATTTCAGAATCCTCCCAGGGGGCCAATTTCCTTCAACAGAGGAGGTGTTTGCGTGTGTCATTGATCACTGTCAACGCTGACGTTCCTTCACATCTGCGATGAGCTGACCTGGTAAACGAGACAGGTGCCCTTCGAGAGACGAATAACAAGCTCACAGAGCTTTCAAACCCAGAACTTGCCACCTCATCAGCTCAGAACCAAGCCGTTTTGTCAGATCCTGTTAACCAGAGCAATGCCCACCACACCTGACCCTGGATTCATTGGGAAACCAGAATCTTCCTTTTGGAGCTTAAAGTTTGACGTTAAATAGATTTCTTAAAAACAACAAAACCCATGCACACACATTTCCAAAGTTGCAAATGATTTGCAGGACTTCATGAGGCCTTAACAATAATGTGCCAGTTTTACAAAATAAGGGATTAACAACCATCCACCATCACTGATTCTGGAGCAAAAGTTCTTGTTAAACACAAAAATAAGCATCCCAGGAGGCAATTTAGCTTCACCTCATAAGAACCTTCCAGAAGCCTCAGTCTGGAGCTTCCATAGTTCGGGCTACAAAAAGACTCGCAAATGGCGATCTTGCTGGAGTGGCCGTGGCCGCAAAGGAGACCAGAGTTTCAGGACGTTTGGTCCCCAGCATGTACAGGTAGATTCCAAGTAACCCAAGTAGAAGTGGGTTTTCCTCTGAGCCTGCTGGGAAGGGCTGTGGAGAGTCTCAGAGAATGTAATCTCTCGTGTAAGACATGCCAGGTTGCTCAGGTTGACACATGGGGACTCAGATCCATCATTCCTGTTACTAAAAATTCCTTGGGCCCCAAGACATGTTTTCTCTTGCTCTGTTCAGGGGCTCCTAAAATGAAAATTAACCCTTGTGATCCTGAGGGCTGAGCAATAGGATATAGCCAGAAGGGTGTTTTCATGCACGCAGCCAGCTTGGGTTTCATCCCCAGCTCCCTGTAGTTCTTGAGCACCACCAGGAGTGATCCCTGGGTGTAGAGCTGGGAGTAAACCCCGAAACTGAAAGCAAAAAAACTATATCACTGTGTTCTTCCCATTACCTTTTCCTCTTCATTAGAACAACCAGTTCAAGGACTCATGTCCTTCTTGGGGAAAAGAAACTATTTTTTTTTTTTTAGTGTGCAAAATGATTTCTTCCCTTCCCCACCTCAAGCAGACCCTGTCTACATAGTTATGAGTCGTGGGTCTTGCTAGAACACTTCCCATTCCCCCTCAGAGTCTGTTACTCAATGTTAGAGCCTGCATTATCAATAGTCACAGCACAGAGATAGTTCATGGTCCTAGCAGTCCAGCAAAGTTTAAGTGGGAACCACCATCCCACTGCTCTCTTTCCCTGCAATACTATTCCCCTGCAATACTTCCAAGATAGGAATGCTCTAAGAAGCGTCAGAGAATTCGCTGTAATCAATCAATACAGTATTCAGAAAACACTAAGTGAGAGTTTGATAAAGCTCTTCTTTGCTTTCCTTAGAGATAGTGCACCGCCATGAAAGCTGGAGAAATTAACCCTTTCTAAGGAGATGCCTGACAAGAGTTGGAGACATGGGGATTTGGCTTAAGTCCTCTTCCCTGACTAGAACCTGGATCTCTTCTGACCTGATTCAGGCTGAGGTCTATGCTGGAGTTGACACATATGAATGTTCTACTTCTGTGCCGCTTCTCATATCATATCAAGTGCCATATTTATATTCTGATATAAAGAATGAATTCCACAGAAATCTGTGATGTTTTCTGTAACTAGACAGACACACAGTGCCTTGGAAATTCTGAGTTCTATCTGAAATTCTATCTATAGAATATCTAAGTATTCTATCATTTTAGGGGGCCACATAGGGCACTTCTTAGGGCTTATTGGTTCTGTCTCAGGGGTTATGCATGGTGGGGTTCAGGAACCATATGCATTATTGGGGATTGAATTGGGGTCTGCTGAGTGCAAGACAAATTTCATAAGCCATGTACTAATCTCTCCAGACCCGACAAGGTACTTTTGCATCCTATCAGTGGTTTCCATTTTTGGAGTAAGTGTGAAAGGGCTTCCCTAGTTAATATGAACACCAGACACCAACTCCTTCTTAATGTGCTCCCACAGTCTGATTCAGGGGGGATGGAGATGGGAATTTGAAGTGAAGGCCACGTCAAGGGCAACCATGGTTCTGTCTCTAGATTCTGTATGGCTTCCTCTAAGACATAGGCTATATGGCAGGAAAAGAGCAGAGAGCAGAGATGAGCAATGGATCAGGGTGGAGTGTGTGTTGTGAGGACTGGCTGCTCTCTCATGTAGAGTGTGCAGCACCATTCTCATCTTGTGCTCGGGCTTGTCATGCCTCACAAAACTTCAAAGACTGAAGGGCAAGCTCATTTTCTTTGCTTGATCCTCCTGGTAGGGAGGGGACAATCAAACGCAATTGTGTGAATTTATCATAAGATTGTTCAAGGAGAAAACTCGTAGAAACTCCATCTGCAGCTCACTTGAGTTGCTGTATCCTCGTCTACAGCCATTGCTCACTAAAGAGGAGAGCAGCTTCAGAAATAGCGTGAGCCACCAGGTGGCCAGCCCACCTGCTTCCTGCCCCGCACCTCTCCTCTAGGGGCTGTGTCACCCATGCACCACTCCATTGGGGGGGGGGGGATCTATGCTCTCTGCCACGTACTTCTCCACTAAGAGGTGTCGTCTGCACTTGTAGTCCTGCTTCCTACACTAGGGGTTGGTGTCTTCTCTCAACCCAGTGCTTCTGAATTATTTTCTCTCAGGCTCCCTCTGAAGAAGAGAACATTTCGACTGTAAACAGTATCTATTAAAAAAATCTTTGACCCGCAAAACAAAAATATATCAATAATTTGAGCTGATGTTTTAATCAGAGGTGGTCTGGATGAATGGCTCCAAGGAGCACGTTTTGCAATGCAGAGCTTTTCCAATCGAAGCGGGGTTGGAAGCAGGACACAGCGACTCTCGGCTCCGGAGACGTACAGAGGCATAAACAGGGGGCTTAGCTTGTGATGACACTGTTTGCCGAGGTCAAAGCGCCCCGCTATTTGAGAACCACTGTCTCAACCCTGCACCTCTCCACTAGGGAGCAGTGCCACCCCTGCGCCTCTTCCTTAGGGTTGGTATTTACACCCTCAGCCCCACACCACTCTACTAGGGGACAGTGTCAGTCCTGCCATGCACCTCTCCACCAACCTGTCCACTAGGAGGTTTATGTTCTTAGCCTTGTATCCCTCTACTGGAGGGCAACGTCTCTCAGCCCTGCACCTCTTCTCTAGAGGACGGTGTCTGTTCTCAGCCCTCAACCTCTCCACGAGCGGGTGAGGCCTGCTTGCTCTGGGAACCCCCTTTCTCCCCACTCTGATGTCTCTCCTGCAGTCAGATTTCTAAAAATGTTGAATAAATACTTATTCCAAGGGATAGAAGAACATAAGATTAACCCTACCAGATTCAAAAGACTTAGTGATTTTAAAAGAATAAGGAAAAAAGAGAGGAGAAGGAAAAAATGCCAGGAAAAGGAACAGCCCCAATAAAATCTTCTGTGCAGGCTTATCCTCTGTGAAATTTATTTGCCCTTTGGAATAGATTATGTTCTTTACACCTTATATTACAGTCCCCACATTTTATTGATTGCACTCACAGTTTCCTTTTCAGGAGCTGCAGAAGGAAAGCAAACATGCAACCCCCTGCCCCAGCAGCAGGGGCTATAGATACAGAAATTAAGGAAGGATTTCCAAAATCAAGCAGGCTCTCCACACTCTTTTGTTTGTTTGTTTTGGTTTTGGCTTTTGGGGTCACACCCATTTGATGCTCAGGGGTTACTCCTGACTAAGCGCTCAGAAATTGCCCCTGGCTTGGGGGGACCATATGGGACGCTGGGGGATTGAACCACGGTCCTTCCTTGGAGAGCACTTGCAAGGCAGACACCTTACCTCTAGCGCCACCTCGCTGGCCCCTCCACACTCTTAAGAATGGCTGATAGAAACCTTCTTCCCTCCTTCCCTCCCATCTTCTTCCCTCCCTTCTTTTTTCCTTCCTTCCTTTCCTTCCTTCCTTCCTTCCTTCCTTCCTTCCTTCCTTCCTTCCTTCCTTCCTTCCTTCCTTCCTTCCTTCCTTTCTTCCTTCCCTCCCCACTCCCTCCTTCCTTCTTTCCTTCCCTCCTTCCTTCCTTCCTTCCTTCCTTCCTTCCTTCCTTCCTTCCTTCCTTCCTTCCTTCCTTTCTTCCTTCCCTCCCCACTCCCTCCTTCCTTCTTTCCTTCCCTCCTTGCCTCCTTCCCTCCCTCCCTCCCTCCCTCCCTCCCTCCCTCCCTCCCTCCCTCCCTCCCTCCTTGCTTTCTTCTTTCTTTTCTTCCGCCCTTTCTGCCTCCTTTCTTCTTTATTTTCTCCCTTCCTTCCCATTCCTTTTTTTCCTTTTTGCATGTAACTAGCTGTTTTTTCCAATACTGATCATGGACTGCCAGGCACCCACTGTTCTGAGCCTTTGTTGGCTCTCAGCAGCACCCCCCCCCCCACCACCACCAGAAGGAGAGGTGTCAAGGCCCTTCCTCACACAGTTTCTGTGGGTAGGGGACAGAGGAGGATCTGCAGCTCAGATGGGTGCTGCTGGCACCTGCCTAATGCTTCTAGTACTGCAGTCTAAAAAGAAAGTTAGCTAGAGAGTGAGTGACTGAGGGAAGGGCATGCCAGAGTGGGCGGGTCAATCACAGTGGTATGAAAAGGGCTTTTCCCCTGGTAGATAGGAATTGGGAAGGGCAGCGTCCATCACAGTGCCCTGTGGAAAGAATAAGCAAGGGTTCCGCACAAGGCCCCTGCCCCAGAACTATCTCCTGGTCCCTCTGTTGTATTTATTTGGAGAGTTTTACAGTATTTCCAGATGCCTTTGTAATCTTTGGTAGATAATGTGAAATGACAGAGTTCTAAAAATGCACCAAGTCCATGTTAAGTCACCACATATCCCGACTAAAGGACATCCAGGGCTTTCATATGATACAGACAAAATTCCAGAAAGATGTACAAGGAAATCCTGAGTGTTTTGCTTTGGGAAGTTTAGCTGGCCAACTTATATTATGGGAGAAGGGACTTTTTTTATTCTGAACCGTGAGTGCAAATTCCAAGACTGAAATAGAAGCTACTCCGGCTCTGGAACGGTCACATTCCCCGCTTAATCACTTAATGTGAGTGGCACAAACAGGTTTCAGGAGCTGTGGGGGTCACTCTCCCCTCTCAAGCAGGAGTACCTGCCTTCCATGCTCTGGGTGGCACCATGAGGAATGTCAGACCCACCTAAGATGAGCTGGGTGGCCCTGAACTTCATAGCTAAAGGCAAGTGTGCCACCATGCCAGGTGTCCAAAGCACTAACCACGTTCCTTTGTCAACACACTCCATAGACAGGATCTGCAGGGGCCAGTGGCAGAAACCAGGCCCTGTGTCCCACATGGGTTCTCATTCCTCTGCTGCCCCACCTTCCCAACACACATGCAGCACCCACACAAACACACCAACCTTGGTAAACAGCCTTGAATCCGGGGGAGGCGATGCTGTCATCGGACTGAAGGTGCAGCCACATCTGGTTGCTCATGCTGACGATGAGGTCGGGGACGCTGGAGCCAGTGAGGCTGTAGGAACCAAGTGAAGGGTCCATCAGTCAAGGCACTGCCAAGGAAGGGGCTTCTACTTAAGCTGGAGGTTAGCAGCAATCCACCTTCTAATCTATTATCCGTCATTCATGTCTGTCCATCCTGCCCCTCAGGAGCTTCTCTCTCTCCATCTTTGTGTCTATGTGCCTCTGAGCACCTCTGGAGTTTCTGCACCTATGTCTGTGCCTCTCAGCATCTGGGATCTATCCATTTACCTGTCACCATATTAGTTTACCCTCTGTCTCTCCATATATGGTCAATGAACCTATTGTCTCTTCATCGTCACCTCTCTGCTGTCGGGAAGTCAATCTCTACTCATCTGATCACCATCACTCACAATCATGTCTCTATCCATTGAACATCTCTATCCATCTTTGTCCACCTACCAGTGACTGGTCTATTAGCTATCATCTATCAATCACCTGCATTTCAGCTATAATTCCTCTGTCCAGATTCACCTTCAAAGAAACAATAGCTAATTTGAGAGTGTCTATTCATGTTCATTGTGTGGCAGAGAATCCGTATCATTGGCATTTTGCTAAAACAATTCGATTTCTTCAATGCAACCGTGGCCCTCTGCTTTGATTAACATGGCCACCTATTGCGGTGAATGCAGAGGATGAAATTCTCTTGTCTTGATGCCTCTTCACCAATTTTTTAAACTTACAATGCATATCTTTTTTTCAGACCCTGTATCTGCTCTGTGTAAACACTCTCTGTCTTTACTACTGCTTCAGCCCATGGCCACTGCTGCTTCCATCTCTTTAGATTCCCTGATGGCGTCTATTGCTGTTACTGAAATATTCTTTGTGATTATGTCTTCAAGTGTTGGTCTCTCTCTAGCTCTCTTTCCCTCTTTCCCCCTCCCCAAACATTATTCTCTGTTTTTTTAGATTTTTTGTTAAACTATTTTTTCTTCTTCTTTTCTTTTTTATTTTTATAATATATTTATTTAAACATCATGTTTACAAACAATGTTTGTAGTTGGGTTTCAGTTATAGAAAAGAACACTCCCTTTCACCAGTGCAACATTCCCACCACCAAAGTTTTTTTTATTTTTCTTAAACTATCTTTAAATGATTATTATTATTAAACTTTTAAACTATTATTATTAAACTATTTTTTATTATTTTGATTTTTATTATTATTTATTATTTTAGATTTTTTAGTAAACTATTTTTTTATTCTCTATTATTTTAGTTCAAGCCATCTAGAACATGACCTTGGTTTCAGATGGTGCACGTTTTTGCTCTCTGACTTCCCTAAAATAGGCCATGGCACATATTCATTTGTGGCAAATTTGCAACTGCTGTTTATTGTCATTGTCATTATCATGATAGGCAGATGTGAGTGAAGCTTCTTCCAAGCTGGTCGAGGCTTCCTGCTGTGCCCTGGGGAGTAGGTGCTGCTCCTGGCTGATGAAGACCAGCACTACCTAGTCCTGCCTGACACCTGTCCTGGCCAAAACCCGAGTCCATCAAGGTGAGGTGACCTCATTGGATGTTATCACATAGCACCATGCCACTCTAGACTATTCCCCAAAAGACCATCACCCCAGCAGCCTTCCCATAGACCCAGCAGGTCCCCAGGTTGACTCCAACCCAATGCTGGGTGTCCTTACTTACGAGAACTTTCCTGAAGGGCTTCTTCTCACTATTACCATCATCCTCACCATCACATCACCATCAACACCATCATCGCCAACCACCACCATCATCATAATCATTATCATCATAATCACCAACCACCACCACCACCACCATCATAATCACCAACCACCACCACCACCACCATCATAATCACCAACCACCACCACCATCATAATCACCAACCACCACCACTATCACCATCATAATCACCAACCACCACCACCACCACCATCATAATCACCAACCACCACCACCACCACCACCATAATCACCAACCACCACCATCACCACCACCACCACCATAATCACTTTCATCACCACCATCACCATCTAGTCATTAACATGACCATAACCATGAGCTTTACTGTCATCACCACCATCCTCCTGCCACTCTGGCAGTGTAGACATGCCGGTTGTGTGCCTGAGTTGCTGCTCCCACTGCCCCTCAAGGAACCATACATAGTGCTGGGGCTTGAAGCAGGGTCAACTGCAGGCAGGACTGTTTCCTGCCCCTGGATCTCGTGAGCTCTGTCTCCGTCGTCACTACCATGACTACATTTTCCTTCTGTGACAACCGTCAGTGAAAGGCAAGGCCTGACATTTGAGGAAGAGCAGGCTGTGAGCTAATCCCTTCTATGTGGCTCAGTTTATTTTTTGTTTTGTTTCTTTCTGTTTCTCTAACAATCCCTAGGCTGTGTAGAGACAGGGACAGAAGATAGGTTCTATTTATAGCTTCTGCAAACAGCTATTTTTCGTACCTCACCTTAATCCAACTGCTCTGGGAGTTGGAGGGGCAAGGAAAGCTGCAATTCTTTACTCACAATCAGCTCACTCTCCCTGCCCTAACCTCCACTGCTCCTATGAGAGCTTCCCATGACTAGGAGAGGGGTGGGAAGGTCCTGGTCCCTTGGGATCCGCCCCCTCCTACTGGGGTATCCCAGACTCCAACCTCTGCACCCACCTGCCATCACGCATGGAGGCCCTGGATAGGAAGGCAGTTGGGAAGCACTCAGATGCAGTGCTTATGAAATGCCTGATTCAGAATCCCTCTCTGCACTAGCAGGTCAGGGCATCATGGGCACACGTGATTGTGTGTGTGCCAAAGTCGACACTACATTCAGATATGCTCAATGCATGTGTAAGAAAATGAAAAGCACACTCTCACTCAAGACTGATTGTGGTATGTGTATGTTCACATGGCTCATGGCCAACTACATGATCACACATGCAAGAGTCATGGTCTGATGAAACATGGAGGTTATACATGACATGACATACATGGCATTCAAATATATTCAAATATACATGGCAGTCAAATAGATCATGTTTGTGTACATGATCACACACAAGTGGCATGTTTGTGACATGACTCATGGCTGCACACATGACTATAAACATAGCTCATGCCTCCACACAACTACTCCTGCAGTGAGAAACAAAAGGCAAGCACTCCAGTTTGATGATGGCGCCCCCACACACTCACATGTGTGTAGCTCATTTGTGATGCAATGAGACATACTTACACATACAAGACTGTCCTGGTGTCACCCACTTTCCCTGCATCGCCGACTGTCAGGGTGTCGTAGCCACGCTCCAGTTCGAACTCCTCAAAGGCGAGCTTGATGACCTGCAGGAGAGATGGCAGGTGTCACCCCTTAGCCAGGCCCCAAGCCCCACTGGCCACTCCGCCACTCCAGTGCTGGCTATTGTCCATGCGCCCGACATGTGACTGACATCTGTCACTTCATAGACATACCCCACTCCACAAGAAAGACTTACCCCCCTCCTCTGCTTCCAACCAAATATCTGTCAAGGATCAACTGAATGTTGACAGAGTTGAGAATAATGAGAAAGAGCTGACGAAAGCACAGAAGGAGCCTGTCCTGATGAGGCTGATCCTACTTTGACCCCTGTGTCCCCGTCTTTCCCTGAGCACTGCCAGGGCCTCTTCTGATCCCTCCAGAGCCAGGAGTGAATACTGACAGGTGCTCCTCCTCTCCCAGAATAAGTGACTCAAAGATGATTCACCAGAAACCTAGTGGGTTTTGATAGATGATAAATGTTTGATAAATGTTTTGTATTTTGAGGAAGAAAAGGACACTCTGAAATATTTTCATTATTTATGTAGATTAGTAACCTCTGTCTATTGACATATAAAAAAGAAACACCAAGGCTGGAATGCTATTCTTTCTGTTTGATCTTTCTGAAATCTTATTTTCTTATTTTAAGGAGCACTGTGAGGAGGAGTGTCCCGTCCTGCAGGACTCCATTATTCCGCGGGTATAGAGAGGACCCAGCCTGAAAAGAGAATGGAGGGAAAGAAGAGATGGAGATCAAGTAAAGTGCCTTATCAAGGTCTCACTTTATTGATTGGTACAGGCTCTTTTAAACACAATTAAACAGGGGGTGGAGAGGAAGCAAAATGGAACAGCCAGCATTGCAGACAGTCTCCACAGGGAGCATCCTGTGAGTAAGCTTTACATGCTATCTTTACACAGGAACCATTTTCACCCTAAGATAGTAAAGCTTCAAAGATATCTCAAGCTTCCTGGAATGTGTGGCTGATAGGATGCTGCAGCATTTCTTTGAGCTCTTGGGCTAGTTGATGGCTAATGCCTAGGTTACATATTCAGGCCACACAAAGTAGCTTGTCTTGCAGAATTCCATATCAGGGTTTGGTCTCTGGCAGAGGAGCCGATTGGCAGCTAGACAAGATGGTTTCTGTCTGTGAGGCTCATGAAAGAGAACTCTAGGAATTTCCTCCTAACAAAATGTTTTACTCTTGAAAGAAGAAATGATTTCTTGGTTGACTTAAATAGTCACAAAGAGGGTAAAATAGATGCCAATGCTAGAACCTTAGTGACAAACCTAAAAGGTAAGATAATAGATGCATAGATAAATAGGGATAGACGGCTGAATAGACAGATGGATCTATGATGGTTGAATGGACAAATGGATATAAGATGGCTGGCTGGGAGACAGATATATGATGGATGATGGACAGATGGATATATGATGAATGGATGGATGGACAGATAGATATATAATAGATAAATGGACAGGTGGATCTATGTTGGATGGATGGACCCATGGATATATGATGGATGGATTTCTGCACGCATAGATAATAGGGGGAATATACATGAATAGGAAGAAGCACAGAGAAAAGGACAGAACAGGCAGATGGATATAGAGAGACAAATAGACAAATGGAGAAAGCCTGGTGTCTGGCTAGATTGATATTTGGATGGATGGGGCATGTCTAATCAATAGAAGGTGGGTGTATAGATCCATGGTTGGACGACAGCTGGTGCCAGACAATAGGTACACAGATAAATGACAGATGTGTGGATGACAGATATATAGACAGGTAAACTGATATATCCATAGGTCTAGCAATTGGCAAGAAGATGCAGAGAAGCAGTGAGGGGGAAGAAAGACTAGATGAAGGAAAAGCCACAGCTTGGAAATACCTTTAAAGGGGCTTATTTGGCATGAATCTTCCTCCAGGAATTTTGCAGAAGCGAATCAGAGAATCAGGTGTTTTGTTATGCTAAAGACAGGAGTGACTGGCCCAGAGGGGAGGCTCTGGAGAAAAGGCAGCTTGACACTCCTTGGTGAGCAGCTCAGCAAGTCCTCCTCTGAGTAATGCTAACAGGAGAGGTTCTGCCACTCTGTAAAGTCCCCACTACACACAGTTGATTGCCAGGATGATTTATTTTCAAAGTCAGCACTGGAAAGCAGTAGCACGTGTGTGAAGGCCTAGTCTAAACAGATACTGAGCAAGTGTGGGCAGGACGTCGCCCAGAGCAAAACCCAGTGCCTGGTGCCTGACAGGGGTGGGCTGGGGGCTCTTTCTCAGGGCTGTGGGCACTGGCCAAGATCTACCGCTGGCTGTGGTGAATAAAGGGCTGAGGAACTTCCACACTGGTGCTTCCTTCCCTGCTTGGCTTGATTCCAGTGTCCTGGCCTGAGTGAGGATCCAGCACGAAGCTCAAAGACTGTCATGCCTACACATGGGCCCGGCTCTTGTGATGATAGGGACACTGAATGTGTGGACAGGGTCATGTGGTCTCATGCAAGGTGACTGCTCGTGGCTTGGGAGTCTCTCAGCCAGAAGTCAAAAGTTCCAACCCTTTAAATTTTAAAGTCGGAATAGGTCAAGTTATTGGTGGATGGGATGAGGCACTCTTGATGATGGGTACGGAGAAAAAGCTTGACTGGAAATTGAACCAGAATGGACTCATGGGAGAAAAGGACGGCCCGATGCCCAAATTCCTCCAAATGCAAAACTTACTTTTGAAGTGGAATTAGTGGATATTGACTGAAATTTAAGTGCTTCAGATCTAAAGGCATCAGCAACAATAAAACAAGCCTTGAAGAAGCCTATATAACTAGAGTTGTTTACTTTTTAAGGAAAGCTGGAGAATTCAAGAAGTTAGAACTTATTTACTTGATCCCAACTTTTAAGAAATTCCCTTATAAATTCCTCTAAGTTTAAAACATTTTACTTCAGTGTATAAAATATTAGTTTAAAAATTGTGTTTCTTTTACCACATGGAGCAAATTAAAAGCTCAATAAAAATATATTTAACTTAAAAATAAAAAAATTGGGGCCAGAATAGTGACGCGAGTGGTAAGGTGTCTCTGCCTTACCCCCGCTAGCCTAGGACAGACCACGGTTCGATCCCCTCATGTCCCATATGGTCCCCCTAGCCAGGAGCGATTTCTGAGCTCAAAGCCAGGAGTAACCACTGAGCATCACCAGGTGTGGCCCCAAAACCAAAAATAAATAAATAAATAAATATATAATTGCCGGGAAGGGCCGGAGAGATAGCACAGCGGTAAGGCATTTGCCTTGCGTGGAGAAGGACGTTGGTTCAAAACCCGGCATCCCATATGGTCCCTCGAGCCTGTCGAGGCCGAATTCTGAGCGTCGGGCCAGGAGTAACCCCTGAGTGCTGCTGGGTGTGACCCCCCCCAAAATAAGGTAATTGCCTGGAAGTGAAAGTGAGGGTGAAGATGAGCTGGAGTATGATGCTGCAGCTTGGAGCCCCAGCCCGGCAGCGACTAGGCTGTGTTCTCTGGGCTCACTTTGAACTAACTACCTGCCGGTAGACTGAGAATTGTAGGGGGTCTCCCAGGCCTCCTGGGCACTACTCGGGAAAACCCAACGAAAGAGCAGCAAAACCAGCAGAGTAAAAGGCAGTGAGATGCGGCTAGGAGAGATACAGGAAACGCTTTGCCTGCGTTTAGCAGGCAAAAAAGCCCCGGTTCCAGCAACTGCCCAAAGTGACCACCATGGAGGAACCTGGGGAAACAGACAATGCGATGCATCTTCCGGCCTCACCTGTGAATCCAGAGAGAAGCAGCCAAGATCCAGGTGGAGCCAGGCTGTGTGGACCAAGGCTTTTTGACCAGCCTTCCTCTAGTGCTGGATCAGTCCCATGGCACCTTCTCCAGACTGTGATACAGCACAGCGGGGAGGGTATTTGCCTTGCACACGGCTGACCTGGGTTCAATCCCCAGCATCCCATAGGGTCCCCCAAGCCTGCCAGACGTGATTCCTGACTGTAGAGTCAGCAGTGATTCCTCAGCACCTTCGGGTGTGGCCCCAAAACAAATAGCAAGCAAGCAAACAAACAAAACCAAAGCAAAAGCCTGCTAGAAAAAGCCAAGTCTGTGAATAGTCTGAGTTCTCACTCTCAGCTAGCAGTGACGACAACCCCCTCTCCCCCCGCAAGTCAGGAAGGGCACCCTGCTCACAGCTGAGTGCCAGGGGAGTGTTTGTGAGGTGAATGAGGTTTCTGGGGAGGTTCTCAGGGCTGGCATTTTTCGGGCCTCCACAGGTGCCCATCCAGACCATTTTACGCCCCATTTAACCTATAGCAGTGGATCCAAAAACTGGATGAAACATTCCAATTTGAAAGAAATGATGAGCTTTGTTTCCCCTTGGGCAGTGTCCTTATCCTGTGACTCAGAACTTCACATTGGCTTGAAAACTTGACGGACTGAGACTGTGGGTTCTAACACACACACACTGTGGGCTGTTTCTCTCTCACACACCTGGATAAAATTATTTCTGGAAATAGGTTTCGATTGAAATAGAAGGATGCCGCTGACTAAGACCTTAATACTATTATAAATGCGCATTAGATTTGCATTTATCTATGAAAGTTTGAGCAATAACAGAAACCTGAGAGAATCTCTCCTCAGCCTCTCCGAGACTCAGCCCTGCGATGCCTACACAGTAACATAGTCTCCCAGCCCCTACATCTGTGACGAGAGTTGACAACATGGAGTCCACATCACCCTGGAACCTGAGGGTGGGTATTGGAGCTGCCTGGGAAGGGGCCTGGGTCCGTATGAGGGTGGGATGGTGTCCTGAGTATCGGGGCCTGGACCCTCAGGTCCATCCCCAGATTCTGGGTGCTGGGCTACTGAGATGAGCCAGTCTTCACATTCCAACTCGTGGCACATCTCCTGTATCCTGTCTCAGAGTGAGCTCTGTTCATCATGGTAGCTGCTTGGCCCTGGCCGCACCCTCCATGGCTCCTTGGGCCAATGCCGTGGGACAGGATACAGGAGCCACCAGGAGAGGCAGAACTAGTAAAAGAGCTTGTTGGGTCAACTCATGTGGCCTGGAGGAGACCCAGGACCACAGTGTGGGTGGGTGTCACCATCTAGTGGCTGAGGGAGGAAATGGAGCCACCAAGACCAAGTCACCATCACCTTGCCTGGTCCCAGCATGGACAGCTCACTCGGAGGGAGAACAATGGATCCAGTAGGGCCCCCACAGCCCCATGTCACACCTAGCAGGGTCTCCACTGTACCTTGGGGGTTGGGACTCCTGGTTGGAGACAACAGATGTCCCTCAGCAGAGGGTACCACGACATGATGTTGGCGAGGATTAGTGTGGGACCCAGAGAACAAGGCTGGTGCCTAGTTCATCCCTGCTCTGAGCGTCCTGGATCTCTCACCTCCACCGGTCTAAAGTGATCCCACCTGGGGTCTGCAGGTGGGTAGTGGACCTGGAGACGGTGTCGGTCCAAGGATTGGAACTGTGCATGAACTACTTCAGAAATTCCACATCTGAGAACTTCTCACTTGCTTCCCTCAAGATTTCCCATAATTGTAGCTCATTTTCCTCAATCCACCTCAAGGAAAGTTTGTATGTACATATACATACACTTCCTTGTGATCATTTTAAATCCGCACATCATTTTTTTAATATATGACAATCATCATTCGAATCCCTTCTGGTTATCTGGATCATTTGTAGTAGGCCACATGTACATCTACGTATGATGAATCTGTTCCAAAGTACTCACAAGTCTCACAAGACTGGGAGTTTCCATGTGGGCTCTCATAAAGCAGAAATACTGTGGCCGGGCACTCTGAGCCTTCAAGAACTCTGTTCAAGGGGAATTTCAAACTGTTTCTTAGGAACATGCTTTGACTGGATTTTATTCTCTATTATTATTGTCTATTGTTTAGAAGACAATAGATCTGGCAAACAGGGACTCTACGACAGACTCCAAATCAATTGGTTAGGGGATACCTCATTGCTTCTCAGCTAATCAGATGCTGAGTCAGCACTTAGGTCCAAGATCTGGTGCTGTTTGGGCCCAGCTGTGCTTGGGACTGCACCTGGAGTGTCTGGGCAGAGCCCAGGTCAGACACAAGCAGAGGAAGAGCCCAAACACCTCCCTATCCATCTCCCATCCAAAGTGGGGCTCTTCATCCCACTTTGCAAAATCACACCAGACATGTGTGCAACAAGCAATTTAATCTGCTCCAAATGCTTCAATCAGCTCAGATTTAGGGTCTGAACCCTGGTTACAGATGAGCCACCATTCTACAAAGAGTTGTTAGAAGACCCTGAGAATCATAAAGAACCCACATGAATCTGACAACCACCATACCTGGAATAACTAAGTGGTCCTGGGAAGAGACAGAATCAGTTCATTTCTGAGCAAAACACAATCGGCTTTCTTGACCAAAACTTGAGCAAAGAGAGATTCTGGACCATTGCCCAGGCCAACAGAGGCCACACAGATACGAACGGATATGGCCTAAGGCTCTGAGGGATCACAGGGCCACCTCTTGGGCATCCTTTTGTCCAGGACCTGGGGGAGATGTCAGGGCCAGCACACTCACCTCGAGGCACCTCTCAGCCCTCCATGCTCCATGGGAAACCCAGAATCCATGTAGAGCTACCTCCCAGGGCATGAGCCAGGACCTTGCTTGTCTCATCACCAGTAGGGACCAGAACTACATCTGTCTCCTGCATCTGACTGTCCCTCAGGGTTCCTCAGCATCTTAGGACTGTGGTCTAAGAACATGACTTTTCTGAGCCCAGTTTGAATCCAGGCAGGGGACCCAGTCCAAACACACAAAACTCTTGTGAGCAGTGAATATCACACTGCCCCTGCCTGAGAAAAATCCGACTGTCCATGTCTTTGTAAATGAAATCTAAATTTATCCTTCATGTTTAAGCTTTTATTAATTTCCTACTAGGATAGTATAACAGTTACAATCAATTATAAATCCATTCTCCACTTACACATTGAATCTCCCTTAGCAGAGCAGGGAGGGTGCTTGCCTAGCCTTAATGTACCATTTTTGCTGGGTTTTGGTCCACACCCAGCAGTGCTCAAGGGTTCCTCCTGGCTCGGCTCTCAGAATCACTCCTGGAGGGATTAAGGACCCTATGGGATAATGGGGGTAGAACCCAGATCGGCTGCATGCAAGGCAAATGTTCTCCCCGCTGTGCTATCTCACTGATCCCTGCCTTATTTCTTTTTTCTTTTTTTTGGGGGGGGGGAGGTTGGGCCACACCCAGCGGTGCTCAGAGGTTCCTCCTGGCTGTCTGCTCAGAAATAGCTCATGGCAGGCACTGGGGACCATATGGGACACCGGGATTCGAACCAATCACATTTGGTCCTGGATTGGCTGCTTGCAAGGCAAATGCCGCTGTGCTATCTCTCCGGGCCCCTTCTGCCTTATTTCTTAAATGTTTGCCAACCAGCTCAAAAGTGTCCCAGGGCATGCAACCCTTTACTCCTGCCACATGGCAGAGCCCCCTCCTACTTGCTCGCCCCTTTTTTGCCCCATGCACTCCACTCTGTCCCCACATGCCCAGGAAACACCTTACCTGAGATTTTCCCCACGGAATCAAATTAATTCTAATTATGCTTAATGGCAATGGTTGCTGCTTCATTTCAGTGTAATTGAGAAGCTGTCAGGTACTGGGTGGGGTGATCAGCCTGACAAGCTCTCACCTCAAGTCTCACGGGGACATGGGCAGAGAGGATGTCCTGTAGAACCTCATGGGGTCCAATGTGGGGACGGGGCACACAGACTCTACACACAGCCCCATGACGTGCATGTGCACACACACACACACACACACACACACACACACACACACACACACACATACACAAGCAGGAAAGTGACTGGTCAAGGGGCTGAGCTGGGAGGCCCACCTGGACAGATACCAGCTGTCTCAACCCGCTCTCACACCCACTACTACAGGGCAAGGTCCCAAAATCCTAAAGATGCAAACAGTTCTCATTATGGTGGGAACCGGAACTTCTCCAGGGCACAGCAATCTTGGCTCTTGCCCTGCCAAGGTGGTGAGATTCTGCAGCCCAGAGCCAATGGCACATTGACCATCACAAGGCTTGGGAACAACCATGTCCTATTCTTTTCATGGTAACACCATGCATCACACCTAGCAGTGCTCAGGATTTACTCGTGGTTCTGTGTTCAGAAATCACTCCTGGCAGGGGCTGGAGTGATGGTGCAGTAGCAGGGCATTTGCCTTGTATGCAGCTAACCCAGGACGAACCATGGTTCAATCCCCTGGCGTCCCATATGGTCCCCCAAGCCAGGAGCAATTTCTGAGCACATGACCAGGAGTAACCCCTGAGAGTCACCGGGTGTGGCCAAAAATAAATAAATAAAAGTCACTCCAGGCAGGGTTGATAGACCTTATGGAATGCCAGGGATAGAACCTGGGTTGGCCACATGTGAGGTAAATGCTTTCCCTGCTGTGCGTCACTCCAGCTCCCACGGACCTAATGGTAATAGACTATTTATACTTCTACAATAAATGTTCCTTGGAGTCTGCAAAGACTACCTGCAAAGGGGACCCCCTTTGGTTTCAGTCTGGGGTCTGAAACCAACACGCATGAAGCATGTCAGACCAAGAAAGAAAAACGCCATGCGGCCTGGTTCTGCTGGAGCTAAGGACAGGGGACCCAGAGAAATGGCAAAGAGGTCAGGCAGTATTGGGAAAAGAGCCCCCAATGCAGCCTTTCATGTGAGAAAGAGTTCTGGCTGGGCAAGATCAGAGGCTGCATCACATGGCTAGAAAACGGGACACTCGAGTCCCATGTATGCATCACACGGTGGTGAATGGCCATATGACAGTAGTCTGTCATATGTAGTAGTCTATGTCTGGCTCTCTGAACCTGAGCCTCAAGCCCTGAGGCCCAGGCAGCCAGGCCTACTAAGTACCCCAAAGCTTGGTGAGTTCTGGGGGTTCACACACAGCACAGAGCAAGCGGGCAACCCTCAGCTCCCCTTGGAAGTCCCAACAGGGCACATGTGCAGACTCACGTGGGGGACAGCTGGGGCTCCAGGTGAATTGCATGGACTAGGTGGACACCCCAGAGGTCATACAGTACTTGCTGTCAATCACATCTCAATAAAACCCTGGAAACTAATCCTGGCTGGACTATGGGGGCGGTAGAAGGTGAAGCACTGGGGTCTTGCTTCATCCCAAGTCCCGACTATTATCCACCAATGGGACCCTGATGTATCCTGCCCCTGGAGCTCAAGCACCATCGCAGACACTGTTCCTGCCCCACCTGAGGGAGTGCCTCCTCAGCCTGTGGGTGTCCTTCCTCCACCTAAGGATGCTCTTCCCCTACCTCAGTGTGCTCTTCCCCACCCCTGTGTACGCTTCTCTCCCACCTTTGAGTGCTCCCTCCGCCTGAGTATGGTCCTCTCCACCCTTGTGATGCTCCTCTCCCCCACCCTTGCAGTTGCTCCTTCATATGCACCCCTGCAGTGCTCCTGCCCCCATGCTCACCCCTGTGGGTGCTCCTCGAACTCCTCCTTAAGTGCTCCCCCTCCATCTCCACCTACCTTATCAGGGTCCGAAGTGGTGATGACCCATACACAGTGTGCATTGTCCTCATACTGGACGGGATAGTTGGGGGAGGTGATGATGCCACTGGGCCCTCGAAGGTTTGACCCGCACGTCCTTGCTGCAAACACAGAGAGCGGGTTAGAGGCTCCAGGCCCTTGGTCACCTATTGAGCCCAGCTGTGTGCGGCTCTGACTGACATCTGGGTCAGACAAGTGTGCTGGTGATCTCAGGTGGTGTTGGTGTGTGGAAGCTGTGCCAGTACCCAATACCTGATCCCCTGGCATGGAGCTGAGGTGTCGGGAATCCCTGTGCCACCATGGATTAAGGCAAAGAAGCAACTGCTGTCCATTCACACAGAGTGTGAGCAAGTTCAGTGTTTGGAGGCCACAAAATAACCCCTATCCTAAGAGGACACAAAACTGGGTTCATTTTGCAGTCAGTGACATAGGAAGCATGGACAGGGACCCACTCATCAACACTCATTCCTAGGACATGGGTTGGTCAACAGTCATCCCAGGTCAACTAACAGTCATATCCAGCCATGGGTTAGTCGACAGTTGTTGGAGTAACCAATTTTTGCTCTATTTAGGCTAATTCTTTTTTGCTGGTGCTTCTCACTCATGGACTAGCAATACCTCTGGATGAGTCCTCTACCCTTACCTGTTCTCCACCCATGGGGGTGGTCTTTCTCTTCCCTCAAAAAACCTCAGGTCACAGGAAGAAGCTGCTTGAGATTTTCTTTCACAGCTAGTCTTGTCTGTTGATTTCTTTGCCTGCTGGTAGATAGCTTGTGGTGGGAGTTCTCCTGAACCTGTTCTATTTTTTCAACTTTGTAAGGATTATTTGCTTGTGTCAGCATTGTTTCCCATGTTTTCCCAATCCTTTGGGATGGGGGGTGAGACTTCCACTACAAACAGTCATTTCCAGGCTATGAGATCTGTCAACAGTCATTCCCAAGTCCTGGATCTGGCCTGTGGAGACATTTCCAGGACATAACTGGGCCCTGCTCAATGCTATGTTGACTTGTGTAAGACTCTTAAGCTTTGGTCACTGCTAGTGGAGCCTAGGGCTCCAAAATGAAAATATGGTGAAATTAGGGTCTGGAAGCAAAAATTGATGTGGTGAAAGGTACAAGAACAGGTTCAGAAAATCCAGCACTCAAGCAAGGAATTCAACTACCCAATCTTTCCTCTCCTCAGAAGGAATGCAGTTTAGTAGAAGAAAACTTGAAGAGCATCTGCCTTCCTCAGACCCTTGCTTTTATTGTCAAGAACCAGGTCACACCCTAGGGTGGGAGAGTTGCACTGGGGAGGATTCACGGGACTAGAGCCAAGGCAGGCACAGGGTCTCCCAATGCCCAGAACACACCCACCCATAGCTTGCCCGACCCTCATAAACCTGTCCTGTCTCCAGAAAAGCTCCAGGCTGGCTCAGGTATGCACCATGAATTGAGCTTTAATTGCACTATGGGCCAGGAAACGGGGGATGTGTGGAATTTCGAGGCATTGAAAAAAATGCTTGAGCCAGAAGCCAGAGTCAAGCACAGACGCTGCACTAAGTCACTGCGTTAAGTCTGCCATACGAATAGATGATGCCTCCTCTTCAGGTGACGCCCCAGAGGTCACTGAGTGCTTAGGTAGACTCGAGAGCACGTTGGGCTGATGTGAGGCTGCTCTCAGGTTTCTGTGACACCCTCACACACCTGTGCCTCCAGCACCACAGCCCCATGTGCAGCTTACCTCTGTAGGGTAGAGCTTCTCCACTGGGGTTGCCCCAGGGGCCCTAGGAAATCCCTCAGGAACCACCAAGAAAAAATGCACCAGTGGGGGCTGTGGCATGAGACTAGGGGCCACAACATGACTAGGAAGTACAGCATGAGACTAGCGTCCGGGGAGGATTGGGGGCACTGGAAAGAAGCCCAGGGGCAGTAGGGTGAAGCTGCCCCATTGGTCAGTCATGATCAATCCCGAGCTGGAGTGTCAGTTATTGTCCTTCCAGGTGCTGTACATGAAGAATGACTGTGACAAGGGACAGATACCCAAAGAAAACAGACAGTAAACCAGGCCATCTGCTTCTCCAGACCCAAAAGGGCCTATATACAGACCCCCAGAACCTCACTTATTCTTAGGGGTGGGGTTTTCAGAAAGAGTTGGGAGGCCCATGGATGTAGAATCCTACCACTCTGGCTGCTCAGGTCCTTATAGGACAAGTCTATAAGGGTTGGACTTGAATGCCTAGGGTCTAGGTCCTACCTGGTAAATGTGTGTGTGTTTGCTGCACTGGGGAGTGTCTGTTGACCTGGTGTTGAGAGGCCTTATCCTGAACTATTCCAAGGACTCTAGACCTCAAAGACCAGCAGGTCAGCAAGTCCGTGCTAGCCCTCACCTGCAGCCTCCCAACCAGCATTGAAGCCTGACCCTGAAATCAGCTTATGAACATCACCTCTCAGTTTACTGTGAGACCCAGCTCATCCCCTGCTTGGGGTCAGGGATTATCTTTCCAGAGAGAAGAGCAGGAGTGAGAGAGATATCTCCATTGGCAGGAGTGAGATATCTCCAGGGATCGACACATGTCCATGCCCAGCCAGTCAGACCATGTGCTGCAGCTCAACAGCACCAGGACCCAATATCCTAGACATAGATTTCTCAACAGACAGTCTCTCGAGTTAACTCGAGAAAGAAAAGGGTTCCCCCCTTTTCCTCCCCTGAAAATAAGCATCTGTCTTTGTACACTTTTTCTAATCAATTAGAAATCAGAGCACTTACTTTTTTTGTTCCTGCAATTTTAATGAAGCTACCAAAATGACCAGCTGAGAGAAAATAAGTGGGATGTGTGTGTCCTGCTGGCTTGAACCACAACAGATGGAACCATCTGGGACATTTATTTGATTGTCCCTCCCAGAAGAATCTGCAGCTTTTGAGTTGCTGGAAGCTTCAAGAACCTCAGCTAATTTTGTTTCTGTTTATGGGACACATTGGGAGGTGCTCAGAGCATACTCCTCTCTCTGTGCTCAGAGATTACTCCTGGTAGTGCTCTGGGCTCAATGCAGGGCTGGAGACTTTGTGTGCAAGTGTGTGCAAGGCAAGCACCTTAACCTCCATAGCATCTCCTGAGGTTAGTATTCTATCTTTTTAGCAGGAAGGTAGAATTAATAAAATAAGAATTATAGCTGTGTCCAGAGAGAAATAGGATGGGGAGGAGAAGGTGATCACTAGGCTAATCTATGCTATTTTTCATTGGATTGATGAATAGTTAAACCCTATATTTCCATGTATTTGTCTTATATAATACAAGGTAATAATTTAGCTATTTATGTAAATTTATTTCTAGGGATCTGCTGTTTTTATAGTAAACCACTTCATCATATTAAGTGAGTAGAGAAACATTTGTATTGAATACATTTAAAATAATATGGTATTGGAGCACCAGGTTTTAACAGGCCGGTGAATTCTGAGTGCAGAGCCAGAGGTAAGCCTGAACACTTTTTTGTGTAGCTGTCATGCCTCGCCCACACACATAAAATTAAAGTGCAGGGGTTGGAGCGATAGTTCAGTGGGAAGGGCACCTGCCTTGCATGTGGCTGGCCCAGATTCAATCCCCAGCACCCATTTGGTTCCCAAGCACTGCCAGGAGAGGTCCTTGAGCACAAAGCCAGGAGTCAGCCCTGAGTAGGTGGATGAGTTTTGTGTTGACTAGTCTTCATCCTAAATATTATTGCCATCTGCCTTAACCCTCACATATCTGATATAAATGTGTATATATATATATATATATATATATATATATATACTATGATGGCTTCTTCTTTTACATGTCATAGACTCACCTGGGCAGAAGAATTTCTAGATAGGCTCTTTACCTTCGTTCCCCCCCACCCCCCACCTATGAGGTAGTCCTATCTTCCCAATAAATAGTGCAGTCCCGACCGACTTCTTGATCTTGCTTCACATGGTAAGAAAGGTCTCCAGACCAGTGTTTTATCTCTCTTCAGCCTGGCTTAGATTATTTCCTATAGTGGCCTTGCTCCAGACCTGCTTCCCCCTTCCCTGTAGTGTATGACATGTGGATTTTTCCACACATGAGCCCCCAGATGAAAAGTGCATATTTTTAATTAAGCTCCAAGCTCTCTGAAAAATCCCAGACAGAGGGATTAGCTTGGCAATTTCTGATTCTAATCTTGCTCAATGAAAAACCATTTTCGTGTACAAAAGGCCTTTCACTACGATCGGAAAGGTCAGTTCTGCATGAACAGAGAACATGGGCAGAAAGGAAGAAGTGGAAATAGGCTTAATAAATGACAAGTTCATAGGCTGAGGAAAATTCTTAGAGAATCGAACCTGAACCCAAGTGAGCAGACTTTATCCTGGGACCCCCACCCCCACCCGGTGGGTCTAATTGGCTCCCTCATCACTGCTGTTATTTGCAAATTGCAAATAATCCTCTTCAGGTGCCCTTTCAACTCTGCAAGGAGGGACATTATTAACTCCACATTAGCATTAGCATGAAAAGAAGGCCTCTATGTAAATCCTCCCTAAATGTCGACAGACTAAAATAACCACTAGGGTATTTTTACTTAAAAAACAGAACCAGCTCCTCATTTCTTCTGTGCTTATGGGCTTATGTAAAAGATATCCACTCTGTATCATGCAGTTCCTAATATTGTACTTGGGAAAAATACCAAAATAGCTGATTTCCTATGCCCGAAGGAAGTCAGAACCATTTCCACAGAACCATAGGTCTAATTGCTGAGCTGTGCAAACCATAGATGGTGTTTTCAGTTTGTGAGGAGGAAGGAAAGTGAAGCTTCTGTATCCCCCAGCTGATTAGCACGGGATGCACCAGATCATGACAAGGAAGCCCAGATAGGGGAGATCTGCATCACTCATCATCACAAGCCTCCACAGCCATGCTTGTCCGGGGATCAGGAGCATGCAGAGAGCAGCTTGCAGACTGGGTAGTTCTGCTGCCCTTGACGGATGATTATGTGGGGTCCACATGATTGGATGGTTCCTATCACTTCCTTGAAAAACTTGGATGTGGGGCCAGAGAGATAGCACAGCAGTAAGGCGTTTGTCTTAGACGCAGAAGGATGGTGGTTCGAATCCTGGCATCCCATATGGTCCCCCGAGCTTGCCAGGAGCGATTTCTGAGCATAGAGCCAGGAGTAACCCTTGAGCACTGCCGGGTGTGACACCCTCCCCCCCCCAAAAAAAAACTTGGTTGTACTCAGGTACCCAGGTGACGGCATGGCTCTCTTCTTATTTATTTATACACATTGTGGCATGCAGGGGCTGCCACAGAACTTGGGCATTTGCACTCTTGTCATACTGTTTGGGGGACATAGTTTGAAAAATTGCTATGTTGTATGTCAGCTGCTTCCCTGTACATTGCACTTTCTGGAAGCTGCTATCAACATTTTCAGAAATGCTTCAAAAAATGTCTCCACTGGTCTCTAACAAAGGGCGGGGAAGCTATTTAGAGGGAGGAAGAAGACTTGAGGTTTAATCTGACAGCATTTTGGGGAGGTGTCTACAGAGAAGGACCAGCAGGTGGTGGCTGACTTGCACCCTGTCTTCCCAGCACCAGAAGAGACAAGAACAGATCCGGTCACAGCTGGGCTCCTTTTTGTGCTGATGTGTGTACTGTTGTATGGATTATTGTGTGTACTGCTGTGTTTACTGCATACATTGCTATGTGTATGATGCGTCCTGGGAGTGTAGAGACACATCCAGGGCTTCTAGACAGGCATGGGGGTGAGGGATGAGTCTGTGTGCTTGTGGTGTCTCAGGAGGCCCGGGAGGAGAATGTCTGTCTCAGGCCTGGTTCCAGAGCACAAGTTAGAGAACAATCTCGTCTCTTTCCTATTTCCTTTCCTGTTGACTTCTGGGCAAGAGTTCCCAGACACGTTCGAAGGACAAACCTATATGGTTTCAGGGCTGGCTTCACCTGACTGCTGCTATTATTGTGAGAGACACCCCAATGGGTACATTGTTGGGGGGTTTGCCCAGGACTTTCTGAGTGCAAAACACATGCTCTGTATCAAGGGTTTGGACCAGTATTTCAGGTTGGTGGAAAGCATAGAACCTGGGCTCCTTCAGAGAGGCCATTTGTGGGGACAACCCTCTAGGGACAGGCTTTGTCCCCTCTTGTGGGTAGTGAGACCAGTTCCAAGGGTATAACTTCCATGGTCAGCAGGTCCAGCACCAACCCCCAGCATCCTGTCCTGCCATCTAGCATTGCTCAACAGTGTCCCCATCCAGTACCACCCCATCTATCTCTGCTATCCCCCTTCTATCTCTGCCCCACACTCAGGGCTCCTGTCCCCCACCTACACCATGCCTGCTCATACGGCCCATCACTCATGCACAAACGAAGATGGGCCATGTAGTGACCCAGCCCCGTGGCTCACCTCGGCAGATAGGTCGGTGGTCACTCCAGGCAGCCAGCGTCTCTGTCACCCTCTGGCATGTTATGCTTTTGGAGCCTTGGAGCACGTAGCTGTCCTCACAGGAGAAGTGGATGCTGGCCCCGACCCTAACAGACAGAATGGAGGGAGCAGGTTAATGCTGGCCCCTGTCAGCATGGCCAATGGCACAGACAGTGAGGCAGCCTATGGGGAGCTGGGTCTGGGGATATCAGCTGGAGCTGGACAGAATCAGAGCCCCAGCCTGGGTCACACTCCTTCCTCCTTTCTGAGGACCTTTGTGAGTCTCAGTCTCATGGGGGGGGGGGGGTGCTTTGTGAGAGAGCCATTGTACTCCCAAAGCAGAGCCTATGCAATTCCATGCCAAACTCTTACCAAACCTTGTCCACGAGGACTTGAAATGCTCACATTTGTTTACTGTATTTTCTGGCTTATAAGACAACTTTTGAAACGAATAAAAGTCAACCAAAAATCAGGGGTATTCTTATATGCTGAGTATATTCCAAAAAATGTTTCAATATGCCGCTAAACGAAAACTGTCTGAATATTGCCACAAAATGAATTTTCCAACTCAATCCTGTACCAATCACTGCCAAGCTGCTCGAACCACCTCTCTAACTCAGCCAGTCCAAGCAGGCTTTTGATGCATGCAAATAAGACAATGTTCTGGACCCGAATCTACACTGTCAAAAGCTGCTCAGATCAGCCAGAGTCAGAGAGGAAGTCTATGACAGTAGAACCTTTGGACCTTTGCTTGTTGTGACTGGCTCACTGTGGTACATACAGTTGCAGCACAGGAACTTTCTGTCTGATACAGCGAACATAGGCCTAAACCTATGTTTTAACTGCAAAATTAGGGGGTCGTCTTATACGCCGGAAAATACGGTACATTTCAAAGACTAGAAAGAGGATTTCTAGTCTGTGGGTAGGGAAGATAGTGAGATAGATATGGAGTTGCTTCTGCTCAACTTAGGTCAGGTGAATGCACAGCAGATCCTGTAAATAGCTTTCTCTGCATCCATGATACAACCACGGCTTTATGTTGGCGTCAGTTTATGTGTACAGCCATGGATTTGCAGAGATTGAGCCTACTTGCAACGCTGGAATCAACCCCACTTGGTCACAGTGCAGAGTCCTTTTGTGCTATGAGGGATTTGAGCCTGCTGAGTTTTGCTGAGGCTCTTTGGTCTCCACTGATGGGTTTAGGCTGTGTTGGAGGGGCCGTAATGTAGCACCTGAAACACAGCACCATTAGCATGACTATAAGCCCTCTTGCTCCATAATGATAACCCCACAAAGGCAAGACGAGTGCTCCAGGGATAGACCCATGCGTGAAAGTGGACACTGTGTGTGAGTCAGAGGGGTGGCCACTGGTTAAATTTCTCACCATGTTTTTTGTTCTTTCTTTCCTTCCGGAGAAGACAAAAAGGCAGAACCAAGTTCAGCCAAGACTTGACATGAGGAATATGGAGCTGGAGAGGGGACTGGGTACACATGGGTTTTGGGCTCTGCGAAAGCCTCAGCACCCCAAACTCAGGGCAGCAATGTCCTCGGATAAAACCTGGTTGGCTGAGAATCACCAGGTGTGCATTAGGGCATGCTGAGCGCCACAGGCCTCCCCCCATCTGGGTCAGCAGAGCCTGCGCTCCATGCTTAGGACACAATTCTGTTCCCTGGCACTGTGTGGCCTCCTGGATATCATCAGGTGTGACTCCCGAGTGCCTCTGGGTGATCCTATTGATCCACGTAAGGCAGAGCCTACGGAGCATCATCCTTTGTTCATCTCCAAGCATATCCAGGAAGGTTACTGAGCCCCCTCAAGAAAGCTTTGTGGTCAATTCAGGTTCAGAATGGGAAGGTCAGAGCTGGAGGAAGAGCATTATCAGACCAAGAGGAAACCTCACCCAGCAGTGACATGATGAATGGCTTTGACTCTGGTCAAAATGACTGGTTGCACCTTAAAATAGGAAGCCCCAGGCTGCAACTCTGTGGTGGAGAAATTCAGGGACATTTCCGGAAAAGAGGGGAACAGCTCAAGTCCAACCTGATGCCTGGGATTGTGTCGGGAGAGTCATTAATTCACCCCAGCAACACCATCACTGCCATAGGGAATTTTCATGCTTTCCTTTTGGAAAGCCCCAGGGTTCGTTTTTAAGAAAATAGGAGTTCAGGGATCCTTGAAGGAAGACATTTATTACTCCAGTGGAAGGAGAAGATTTGTCATTCAAGGAGAGAAAAGTAAACAGTCACTTTCCTTTATTTCTTATCACAAAACCCTCTTCTACGATGTCCCTCTACAATCTCAAATCGAATATTACAGA
The DNA here is from genome assembly GCF_024139225.1 of Suncus etruscus. NCBI lineage: Eukaryota > Metazoa > Chordata > Mammalia > Eulipotyphla > Soricidae > Suncus > Suncus etruscus. The sequence continues at coordinate 75,012,286 of NC_064864.1, forward strand.
GCCCAGCATTTCACTTGCTTCTTTCCAATATTATCCCAGAATGAAAACTCAGGGGGAAAACCAGCTGGAAATATTTTCTGGAAGAGACTAATTTAAGCCTCTTTTTTATTATAAGGAAGAGAACCTCTATATCATTAACATTTAATATGGAAAACTTTACTTTGCCTACTTATAAAAGCTCATTTATCTGTCTGGGAATATCTCTTCTACCAAGAATTTAGAACAATTCAAATTCTATGAAATTTATTTATTTATTTATTTTTGGTTTTTGGGTCACACCTGGCAGTGCTCAGGGTCACCCCTGGCTCTATGCTCAGAAATTGCTCCCGGCAGGCTTGGGGGGCCATATGGGATGCCGGGATTCGAACCACCATCCTTCTGCATGCAAGGCATATACCTTCCTCCATGCGATCTCACTAGTCCCTGAAATTTATTTTTAAGAACAATTCCACTGCAAGTTAGTTCTGCAAGAAGCAGAACTTACAAAAACAAATACAAAAATCATATGAGTTTACAATGACAATTCTAAAGGAAACTATACTCTGTACACACACAAATCCCTCTGCAATCTCCACAAACTGGAGTTTTGTTTAAAATTCTAGAGGCACCCTGGGTAAAGGAAATGAACCTAACACCTGTCACTGTGCACTGTCCTATCTCTGGAATTTCTGTTCCAAGCACCTTTTCTTTCAAGGTTTAGACCTTCCATCATCAGCTCATCCATCCTCAAGGACTGTTTATCAGAGACCATAATCTAGTCTAGGTACTAGTCTAGGTACCAAATATGCAGAAGATACAGAGACAGAGTTCCAGCCTAGGTACCAAACATATGGAATATATAGAGACAGAGATCCAGTCTCCTAGAAGCCAGCCTCAAGTTAGTGGAGGAAGCAATAAATACTGCAGACAGGGGCGGTGTGAGAGGGGTTTGGGCGTGAGGCAGACACTGAGGACAGAGAGAGCTGGAATTCAGAGGTGACCAAAGAGAGCTAAAATTCAGAGTGTGTCAACATTTTGTGTGAGCACAGGAATGCTACCCAGAATTTCTCTGGATGCGAGGGAAAATGGGGTGTCCTTGCCCTTAGTTTAGTATTTGGAAAAAAATCTTAGAAGAAATGCTATGAAATATTCCCTTTGAAGCTTCCTATTTTATGAAGAGGGCAGTCATGACAATTGATAGCTATGAATCTGGAGCCATAGGACAGTAGCACACATCTGACCCCGACTCAATCCCCAGCATCTCATCTAGTTCCTCGAGCCCCATCAGAAGTACAGAACAAGAAGTGGCCCCAAGACCAAACAAAAATGTATTGGAAATGCTGAGTTCAGGAATTGCCTTTGTGTAAGATGGGAAATTTATGTAAAATGAACATATAGAGACAGCGTTTAAGTGAATTTGTTGAGCGGCATGCGCTCTTCTTTTAATGGGATGTGTACTTTTGTCATACGTTGTGTTAAATATTCTGAAAAAGTTATGGTTCTCTTTTACTTCTTTTCTTCTTTTCTTTTTGTTTTTTGGGCCCTACCTGGTGATGCTTAGGGGTTACTACTGGCTATACACTCAGAAATTGATCTTGGCTTGGGGGACCATATGGGACAACGGGGGGAATCAAACCACGGTCAGTTAGCGCGTGCAAGGCAAATGCCCTACTGCGTGCGCCACCACTCCAGCCTTGGTTCTCTTTCTGGATGCCAAAGAAATCGCAACACCCCCATTGTCTGTGGTGTGAAGTCACACTTTCATGGCAACAATAGTTGCAAGATGAAGTTATTGTACCTACATGACAAGGAGTGCAGAAAATTACAGTGGAAAGGTTCTTTGGTCTATCCTCACAGGGATGGTGGATGTTCAATCCTGCAAGCTCCCTCCACATCCTCAGTTTCCCCTGCCTCCAATGATGTGATTCCACTCAATGGCCTTTCCTTCACACAGGGCCAGAAAGTTACCGGGAATAGAGGCCAGTGTTCGAATGGGGATCTCTGGATGACAACGGTGAGTATTCAATAGTCACTCTCCCCCACTCCAGTAATCACTCCTCCCTATTCTAGCTTTCCTGTGCCAAGGTCAGGTCTGAGAGAGCTGCTTGTACCTGGGGCAGCTCTGGCTCACATAATTGGTTTATCTGGTTCCAATGAGGCATTAACAGCTTGTCTCCAGGCTTGTTAATGCCAATTTGATCCAATATCACAGAAGAGGGTGTCTACCAGAACTGTCTCCCTCCCCTCTTAAGGCCTGGCTCCTCCCACCAAGGCTCAGTTCGGACATGAGTGGAAGGTTGCTTTGTCTGTTTCTACCACGCTGGGATTCTGACATAGATAAGGTAGCCAGAACCAGGCCCAGTGCTAGGAGAGATGGGAAGGGTTGGACAAAGCAAGCGAGAGAGACCCGTCCTACCCATGGGCACCAACCTAAAGGTGTATTTGGAGATTGTTGGCCTTGGAGAGATCGAATGAGGAATTACAGAGAAGATGAGGCATATTTTAATGTCTTGATCATCAGTGATGACCATCAAGGCATCATGAGGGCAGCTGAACACTAACAATGCCATCATCTGATACCCAGCCACACCACTTAACTGACATTAACCAAAGCTTTCAGTCTCTCACCTAATCACATCTGAATAGCCTTCTCTTCCCCAGTACTTGGGGTTTTGGCTAAGGGAGCACAGAGTTGAGGTCAGAAAATAATTTGTAATAAATTAGGAAGGATACAAGCGGTATCCAAGTCAATTCAGCTGTGTTCTCTAAACAAATATCCTTGGGAAACACCCAGGTAATTAGGGACTAAATAGCACACTTGGAAATAATCCATGAATCAAATAAATGAGTAGAGGGGAAACTTGAAAGTAAAACACAAAATCTAGATCGATGGGAGAAGCAATTCTGGGAGAAGCAATTCTGAAGCATTCATTTATAGCACGGAACACCCACTTAACAAAAAGAAAGTCTTAAATTGTACCTCTTATTTTTAGAAAAAAGAAAATAAAATAAGAGGAAATGAATACCAGAGTAATTAAGTATTGAAAATAATGACAAATCAATGGCGTATGTGACAAACAAATTCATAAGAAAAAAATCAACAAAATTAAATGTGATTTTGGGGGTTTCTGGAAGTATACCTAAATATATATGCTCAGGAACTACTTCTGGTTCTGGGCTAAGAGATCACTCCTGGGGGGGGGGTGTGCTCTGCTGGAGATCACACTTGGTGTCAATGATGAAACTCTGGTGTGCTTGAATGGAGAATGAGTGCCCAATCTACTGAGCTCTCTCCAGCCCAAAATTGATTTCTTTGAGTTGATAAATAATAATGGTATGTCTCTAGTCAAATCAGGTAAGACAGAAAATATAAAATGCCAATTATCAGGCATTAGAACTGTGATATAATGACTAATATTAGGGCTTATAATACATAAATGTATACATTAAAGTTGAAAAATTGATAAAAAATGTTAAATTTTTGAATGATATAGCCTAGTAATATTGAAGTAGAAAATCCTAGAGTGATAGATATATAGAAATGAAGTTGAATTTATATTTTAAAATATTCCTGAATGAAGTCAATCAGAAGGAAAGGGACAGATGCAGAATGATTCTTTCTCATATGTTGGACTTAAAGATTCACAGGGCCAGAGCAATAGCACAGCAGGTAGGGCCCTTGCCTTATACATGCAGCTGACCTACGTTTGAGCCCTGGCATCCCATATGGTTCCCTGAACCTGTCAGTGTAATTCCTTAGTGAAGATCCAGGAGTAATCCTTGAGGGTCACCAGAATGGCCTCAAAATTACCCTTTTTCCCCAAAATAATTCAAAGTAAGGTAGCAAAAAAGGCCCAAAGACAATATAAAAGGGGAGCTGACCCATGCAACAGATTTGGGGAGGGGTTTGAGGAGGGGTATTGTCCTTCAGGGAGTGATACAGGGACACTGATGATGGAATTATGTTCATGAGAAACCACTACTCAAATTTAAAAAGGACATCAATTCAAAAAAAGAACAGTTCTACTTCCAGATAGATTCATGGATGAATCTTCCAAAATTTAAGGAAAAAACATTACCAACTTGACTCAAAAATTTTTAGGAGGTTCGAGATAAAAATATCCTAAATATTGCATGAGACCAGTATTGAAAAAGAAAACCAACCAACCAAAGAGCAAGCCATCACATAGACTATCATCAATATAGGTCCTGAGCAAAATGGAAGGAATGAAGGAAGAATGAGCCAATTGAATGCAACAGTGCTTGAAATAATGATAGTGCATGACCAGAATAAGGTGATTGGGTTAGCAATGGAGAAATCAATGGGATTCATCACAGTACTGGATCAAACAAAAAGGGGTGGGCAAGATTATTTGAAAGATTATTTCTGGGCCTGGAGAGATAGCACAGCGGTGTTTGCCTTGCAAGCAGCCGATCCAGGACCAAAGGTGGTTGGTTCGAATCCTGGTGTCCCCCGTGCCTGCCAGCAGCTATTTCTGAGCAGACAGCCAGGAGTAACCCCTGAGCATCGCCGGGTGTGGCCCAAAAACAAAAACAAAAACAAAAAAAAAAAAAAAGAAAGATTATTTCTATAAATGCAGGGAAAAGTTTGGACAAAAGTACAGGCTTTTCTGAGAAAAAGACTCTTCTGGGTGCTGAGGTAATTCAGGGGTCAAGGCACTTGTCTTAGGGTCTATCACTAGCACCACGTATGGTCCTCTGCGCATTACCAAAGGGTACTCCTGAGCACAGAGCCAGGAATAGATGCATACAAACCAAAAGCTCCTTCTGAAAAGCTTTTACTCAAATTAAAGAATCACATTGACTTGAGTTGGAGCATAACTAAATCTTGAGAATAATGTGTCACAGCCACTTAATATGACTGCCCCTAATAACTTTAGATGGCATCGGACTAATATTGGTGATATTTTAAAAACCTTACTCAGACGTTTCTAAGGAACATGTCCCCAACTAAAGCTGTAGACTTTATTTGTAAAGGAAAAAAATGAGAATTTATTTTGGGTGATTCAGTCTAAATATTCAACATCAATAATTTATCTCTGCTATTCTTTACTTGGTCATGTATAGGTAGATATTCTTCACACCCTAAATGTTGATATATTGATGACTTTTAGGACTTTTAAAGTGGTTTTCATATTGGCACTTGCAGTGCCCTGATAAGAAGGCTTTTGAAATTTGGGCTAGTTTTTCTTTTGCATTTGTTTTGTTTTGGTTTTGATTTTCAGGCCACACTGGTGCTGCTCAGGGCTTACTTCGAGCACAGTGCCCAGGAGTCACTCCTGGCAGTGCTCAGGGGACCAAATGCAGTGCGAAGGATCAAATCAAGGTCTGTTTTTGCAAATGCATTATCTCTTGGCTCTCCTTTTTGCTTTGTTTGTGGTTTGTACAATCTAAGATGATCACAATTTTTATAGTTCATAAATTTTCATTTGATAATCTTCATTGGCTATACTGAACTTAATGAGTATGATTAATATTTTTATCTTCACACACAAACATAATTCCAATGAAACTCCATAAAGAAGCCCACATTTTCAACCTAACTAACGACTTTATAAAAAAATTTACAAACAATATCACTCTGAATGATATAATCCAGAATGTAACTGGCTAAAATAAGGAATAAGAGTATCCTCCTTGACACTTCTAATATGTTCTTGAAGTATCACTCTAGTGCCTTCAGGCAAGGAAAATAAATAGAAAAGAACAGCATATTCATGGGGAAAAAATCTGTTAGTTGTGGTTGACTAAGGCTCTGGATTTGGAGAAGAAAGTTCCAGGAAATCCACAAAAAGGCTAAAATTAACTTTGAATTGTGCTGTATGTACACCTACACTCATACACACATGTTGTGCTGTATATGCACACACACATACACACACCATGTTCACACACTCACATACATATGTATACACATTCACACCCACTGACACATTCAGCTCTGACTTTGTAATCAACTCCTCATTTGAGAATTCTTGTGTATTCTTTGTGAGGCTAAAAATACTCATTTTCTGGAACTAATGGAATGCAACACAAAAATCCAAATGAAGAGTATTCTTAGCTTCACCACTACATTCAGAACACAGAGAAAGCAGGCTCCTCAAACCACAAATCATAAATTATTTTTAGATAAATTGTATTGATAGTCTCTTGCATTCATCATTATAACATTTTACTTAATGGAAAATTTGGAAATTATTCGAACATTAATTAAAGTGTACGAAAATATTAGAAGGCCATAAAATAAATACAGAAAATAAATTCCTGAAGATACATGTTGAGTGTATCTATAGACATGTTGAGTGTCTATAGAGTTAAAGTTTAGCTCTTACCCTAAAGTGAAAGTAATGAATTCAACAGAACCATATTTTTCATACATATTTTTCATGTTGTTGGCTTTCAGAAAATAGTAGAATTTCTTGAAGACAGAGACTCAGGGACAGGTTGGACACACAGAAGGAAATGGCACACCTGTATGCTGGAAAACTGTGTAACTGTCAAAGTTCAGCCCCTCTCCTACCTGAAGTCTGAGCCAGTTCTTCGGCCATATTCTGGGGTTCCTGGATCTGGACACATGTCAGAGACTAAGGCCACGCCTCCCTGGCTCACTGGAAAAGAAAAAAAATCACGGCATGACTTCACACAGCTGGGGAACCATCCAGAACACACTTCCAAGCCAAGGTGAAGAGGTTCTGGAATGAGGATTGGATCAAATATCAGATGAGAATGAAGAGAACTGGGGCTGGGGGACAGAGACTACAGGGAGGACACACTCACATGAAGACAGTCCCAGGCCAGGGACAGTACAGGGGAGACATGCTACATGAAACCACTGTGTCCATTATCAGGCACTGCTGGGCCCCCTGACACCATATGCCAGAGAAGTGCCATGTCCTCAAATGCTCACCAACTGGCTGGCCAAGAAATGCCAGGACTGGACCCCAGCACTGCCTGGAAGCCTCTCACAGAGACGAGCAGGATGACTCTGACTCCCTGAAGCCACCGATACCCAGTCTGCTCTGGAAATGGCAGAACCAGCTGCTTAAACTCTGAGATGGATATTAGACCAGGCTATGCTCCTAACAATACCCTGGTGGCAGGGCACCGGTGCTCTGACATCCTGGGATGTAACACTAGGAAATGTGCCATACTCACATTGCCAAAGTCCCACTGGCACCCGCAGTAATGGGGAGACAATATGCTCAGTGCTGAATGAGAGCCACAGTGCACGATCCCACCACAGAGGGACACACACATGTCCAGTTCTCCCATCTGTCCCATCCCAAAAACTCCTCTACTCGCATCCCCACAGAGGCAGAGTTGGGGAAAATGGGAGCATTTAAGCACTTGTCTGGTCATTACCAAGAGCAGCTGCCTTCTACCATCCCAGCACCATGGAGTGAGTCAGAAGCAAATAGGAGAATCTTACTTTTCTCCTGGACATGGTCCATGGTCAACTGTGCTAATCCTGTTCAAGAGGGCAAGGAATGGAGGAAGGAAAGAAAGAAGGAAGGAAGGGAAGAAAAGAAGAAAGGAAGAGAGGAAGGAAGAAAGGGAAGGAAGGAATGAAGGCAAAAAAGGAAGGAAGGTTGAGAAGGAAGGAGGAAGGAAGAAGGAAGGCAGGAAGAAAAGGAAGAAAGGGAAGGAAGGAAAAAAGAAAAGAAAGAAGGAAAGAAGAAAAAGGAGAAAGAAAATAGAAAGAAGAAATTGAAGGAAGAAGGAAGAAAAGGAAGAAAAGGAAGGAAGGAAGGAAAAAAGGAAGGAAGAAAAGAAAAAAGGAAGGAAGAAATTGAAGGAAGAAAAGAAGGAAGAAAGGAAGGAAAGAAGATAAGAAGGAAAGATGGAAGGAAGAACAGATGCTCCTGAGTACCAAGGAGATGCGTCATGGGCTCCAGAAACCACCCCTTTCCCTCTGTGCCCTGAAGTGTTTGGATGTGGATGGCAGAATTCCAGGCGCCATTTCACTGTAGCCCCAGAGAGGCCTATGTGGTCAGCAGAGTGGACACAGAAACACATTTTCAGAGCAGAGAAAATCACTGGGCCTGAATCTCTTTCTAACTCGAATTTTGTTGAATTATCTCTTTTCAAGCCACCTAGTAGGACACATGCCATAGATATTCATAAATATATTCAACTTGAGTAAATCTTAGGGACCTGAGCCCACACTGGCAATATCCAGTTGGCAGACTCATGCCCTGTCATCGGTGAATACTATGAATACTTAATACTTAATCACGCTATAAAATTATGCACCCATGGAACAGACACGTTAGCCAGGATGTGAACAACATGGAGAGGGTTGATGTAAAATGAATAAAATGATCTGACTGCATGCAGAATTAAGTGCATTTTCCGAAGCATGTTGGATGAAGGCATCAGCCTAATCTCTACCTAAGGTGCCTAGGATGTATGTAGAGTCAGGAGATGCTGGGTCTCTCCAGGGTCTGCTCAATGAAGACATGCCTGGAAACAGTCTATGGAAACTTCATGAGTTTATCCAGAGACTTTATCCAGAGACTAGGGTTTCTTCACTAGGGTGAAGAAAGCACCCTAAAAATATGTCAGGGTGGGAGGCACATGTGAATGGCCTGATCAGAAAGTATCAGCAACGATATGCTGTGAATTTAGCTTCTCACAGCAACAATGACAAGAGAGAACCAACCACAGACCCACAGCAAGACATGTCCCTAGCAGGGACATGGGCATTGGATAGTCTCACAATCAATGTCTCAGGGAGTGTTACTGAACCTAGTTTATAAGGAAGAGTATTGGGGCCATCAGTGCTCTGAATAAAACCTTGCCTACCTAAAAAGCATTGGGCTCATGGAGCGCATCTAGTAAAGCAAAAGAACAACGCAGGTTGTAAAACTCTACTTAATGTATGATTAAGACACATTTTCTTTATAATGAAAAGACAGCATTGAAAAGTGAAGTGAAAACCCAATGCCCGATCAAATATGCATGTGGGATGCCATCTGGTTCACACGGTGGGACTGTAGTTCAAACACCATCTGGTGGTAATTTCCCCATCTCAACACAGAGGCTCCCTCACACTGCTCTGAGGCCCTCTCTACCCCCAGAGTTATGATGCTATGGGCTGGCTGGAATACAGGCCTGTCATGGAAAATGCCACCATTTAAGCTAATATTTAGCTGGTGTGTCTTGGCAATAAAAAAAATCTAAAAAAACAACCATGAAAATGAGTCCACATGTTTCTGCAAAATTGCTCCATGATTTATTAGAGCATGCTTTTTTGTTGATACGTATTTCTTAAGAGACTTAAAGCATATTTTTCAGCCAGATCAATTTCAAGTCTAATTCTGACCACTTGAAGCCTTCAGCAAGGTTTCATATGTTTTGGTCTGCAGAGCAGGCATGTTGTTCTACAAAACACGTTGTGCACTTTCCACAAGAGCCTCCAATTCTAGGAGTGTGTGTCTTAGGGTAGCCTAAATTTCAGTCTCTCCTACTAAATTCATTGTGGGATAAGTGAGCCTTGGTATCTGCTCCATCTGCATTCATAGAATTCCCTGAAACAGAAGCACTTGCCGTTTCTGAATTCATCCCCTTTCCTGGTGGTAGAAGGCATTTTTCTTAACAAGAACCAAATACCCCTACCCCATCTTCCTCGAAAACCAATATCTAGTTTATTGCCAGAGTCCATGACCACATTTTGTTATTATAATCCTCTTTCATCTCACTATCACAGGATGAGTTTGACTTAACAGAGTACTGCATGGAAAAGCCCCTTGCCATAACAGATTCCTGTCAATTTTCTTGGTTTCTACAAAATATTTGCAACATCTCTAGCTGTGGTTGGTTCTGATCCCAGAACAATAAACAAATATTTACAAGCTCTTTAGAAATGAGCTAATACAAGGCCTTCCAAGCTGTGGATGATACAGTCTCATTACCAACAAAATATTAGAGTTCCATGGAGAGCTTGCAGGAAGGTACGGGCAGGTTCACATGCCACTTTTGCGTGTGCTGCTGGAATTTCACTTTAATGGGTTGTTAATGAAACACCTTCTCGGTAACTGAACCTGCAGATCTTTACAGCTTGTGCATGTGTAGAGGCTGAATTTCCCCAGTGTTTAACTAAATCTAATAACACAGTGCCAGAGTTTTTGCTCTGGTTCCCTCCTTGCTCACTCTGGATGCCTTCATTTGCCAGCTTTTAATGCTGCATTCGACTGCCCATTATTAACCCTTTCATCTTTATTTCTCTTCTCTACTCCTTCCCATGCCCTCTGTTCATGGACAGGAACCCACTGTGAAGGAACCCATCTGGGCAAAAGCTCATCTAGGCAAGGGCTCACTTAGGTAAGAAAAGGCTCACTTGGGTAGAAGCTTACCTGGGCAAGGAAAGGTTCACCTGGGCAGGGGTTCATATGGGTAAGAGCTCACCTGAGCAGAGACCAACCTGGGCAAGAGATTACCTAGGCAGGGGCTCACCTGGACCTCTGTTGGATCCAGATACAAGTATGCCAGAAAAAAAGTGCATTCCATAAAATGACAAAGAAACTCTGATGTACTCCCTGCATGCCAAGGCTGAGAGTCACAACTCTGAGTCATGACTCACCCTTAGGATGATGGCCTTGCCATCTAATAAAAGCAGGGGAGACCAAAGGGTGCTGTTCACATAGAAGAAGGTGACTTTAGCTTCTGCTCCCATCACACTTGCACCAAGAGGGCCACTGTAACTGTCTGACACATGGCATGAGCCATTCACATGTTTCTGCAGACTGCATCCTTACCTGTGAGGAGCTAGTGACTAGACTCAAGGTTTGTTTTCCAACATGCTCAAGAGATCTCTATAGAAATGACACACAGAAACAGGAATGAGTGAGATCACCCCCCTCCCCCACCTAGCTTCTTCTGCAGAATTTCCGTTGGGGAATGGATATCCAAATCCACAGCTGCTGCATCTATCTGTCTATGGGACTGGAGAAGGGCAACAGGAATAATCTCAGCACCAGAAATTGAGCGATACGTGAAGAAAAATGGAAAGTGACTGGGGACCAGAAGGGAGCAGGAGTATGAGAGCAGAAGACTGGTCTCTGAAGGGATGACCTGGAAGCCACACTGAAGCTAGACTAGTCTGCTGCAACCATCAGCAGAAGTAACTGCTTAAAAGGGGCATAGGTAGAAAAAGCTGCCCTACCAAGGTGGCCACGGAAGGGAAGATGTATGGGCAGAGCCATTGAGGTTCAGAGAGGGTCTAACTGGGGGTTAGGGGGAGGACTTTACAGGGGGCTGACTATGGCTGTGCCAGATGCAGGGAGACTGAGGCAGGCTCCATGGGTAGGTGAAGGATGGCACCCTCATCTGTGCCATGGCTCCTGCCTACAGACAGTCCCATGGCTTTGCCACCTAACACATGGTGTTAACATGGTCCCAGGGATCAAAAGTACTGAGCTTGCTGTGTGGGCTCAGGGGTCACGGGGGTGATATGGAAGGAGTATGTGGCCAACAGCCTCCTCAAGAAGAATCTGTGTCTTTCCTCATCCCCAGGGGCTCATGGTCCCCTCAGCACAGACTGAGGGGCCAATCCTCAGCTTCACTGTGCCCTGCTTTCTGTAGGCCACTCTATACTCACTCTCTGACTTGGACTGCACTTGTCTTTCTGGGAGCTGATTCCCCAGTAATGCGCACAGTGGGGCTTGACTCTGCAAATCCGAGACCCAGCCATGGCCCAGAGACCACACCTGCCCACAGAAGGTCAGGAGAACAGGTTCTAGGGTCTAGCCAGGAGCTAAGGCCCACAGTCCAAGGTTTGGGGTGTCTGAATTCTGAGATCACATGAGCCCAGGGATGAGTGCCTCATCCCCCATGAGTGCAGGGATGAGGCAGCCTGAGGTGGGAAACAGATGCTGCTTCCATCGTTTTCCTCATTGGCATTTCTCATTTTCCCCTCTTCCTCTTCCTACTTTGCACTAAGGAATCCAAGCGAACATGCTCACTGGGCCCTCTCCGCCTCTATGGAAAAATGCTGGAAACAACTTAAACCTTCATTGGACAATAGAATAAGGAAGCAAATCCATGTGGCCTAGAAGCACATTCCCTGATGGGCTCTCAAGTTTGACTTCCTCAGAAAGCAAACATGGGAACGAGATTGACCAGGAGGAGTGCATGGTGGCTGTGGCGAGAACGTTGACCTCAGCAGCATGCTCCAGTAACAGTACTCAGCTCAGAGATGGCCTCAGCACTAATATTTACAGGAATGGAAAGTCCTGCATTCCTTGTCTCTGCCCTGCCTGCACTTGAACCTGCCTGCACTATAACTAGAACAGAAGGCACTTCATTGTTAAGTTTCCATTTAAGGCGAACAAGGTTAAGTTCCATTTAAGGGCTAAATTCCTATCCCAATAATAATGACGCAGACCCCAAGGGCCTATAAACCACAACATACCATCCTAGACATCTAGCCATAAAACAATATGATAAAAACACACTTGAAACACCCTAGCCAACAAGCAATTAACTTAAAGGTCAAGCCTTCCTGCTTCTAGTTCGGTCTAACCTGGCTTGTGATTTCCCAGGTGGGATAGCCTCTCTGGGAGGTGACCTTGGCCAGTCAGTTTGTTGCTTGTTGGTACATAGAATAAAGATTTGCTTTATTTCAATCGTGCGATCTCATCCTTTGACTCTGGACTCTAACAAAACCTGCCTTAATGCTCCCTCACTGACTCCTTCCAGAGACAGTTCAGGTTCATGGCAAAATTGTGTGCAAATATGAGAATTCCCTTAGGGTACTGCAGATCTCCTTATAAACCCTTCTAAACTGATCATATCTGCTGTCTGAGCCCCAGAGCCCTAGGCCCTCATGCTGGACCACATGAATAGGAACTGTGGGATATGACAGAACATGACTAGGAGGCTCTGCATCTGTTCTCCAGAAGACAAGGAATGAGCCCTTGTTAGGCGGAAAATGTTGGTGATTCTGAGAAGTCACCAGAGACAGAAGCTCCCATCATCCTGCTGCTGATGCTGAGGAGGAACAGGAGCTGAAATGATTTGCTCACCTGAAGTGAGATGAGATGTGCTACTGTTACAGGTAGGGCATGAGATTGGGGCAAAGTGCTCTAAATAACTCTTATGTGGAGTCTAGCAAATTGTGCCTGAAAATAAGTAAAATGGCAGTTTCGTTGGAAAGAGAAATCACAGCTTAAGTCCCTTTCAGAGCTTACTCAGGACAGGATGCTCTGGGGACCAACAACAGCTCAGAAAGGAAACACTTCTCCCACCACGGTGCATCAAGATCAACTGTCCTACTTGACAGCAATCTACTTGATCCCCAACTCCATACAGGAGAGTCACTTCATGTATGTGCAATAATCTGGTTCTTCCTTGTTTCCGTTTTTATTTTTTGGGGGACACACTCAGTGACACTCAGGGGTTACTCTTGGCTATGCACTCAGAAATCGCTCCTGGCTTGGGGGACCATATGGGACATCGGGGGATTGAACTGCAGTCAGTCCTAGATTAGTGCATGCATAGCAAATGCCCCACAGCTTGCATCACTGCTCTGGCCCCTTTTTTCTGTCTTTTTAAGAATAATAAAGAAATCAGGTTTTCAAAAAAAATTTAGCACACACACCCTACCCCTCCTCCTGTGTCAGAACGTGTAATATTTTTGTTAGACTTAGAGATACACAGGTGTGAAAGGAGCTGGTTTTCTTGGACAGTTGGGAGGTATCACATAATGTAGTTTGAATTTTAATTGTTTTGGAGGGAAAGGAACATCCAACTGTGCTCAGGAATCGCCTCAGGGATCGCTCCTGGTTCCGAGTTCAGGGAGCACTCCTGAGTCTGTGCTCAGGGTTGACTCCTGTCTCTGAGCTGGAGTTCACTCCTAACTCAATGCTTGAGGCTCACTCCTGATTCTGCACTCAGACACCATGCCTGGGTATGTGGCCAGGGATCACTGTTGTGTCTGTGCTCAGGGCTCACTCTTTGTGTTGTTGGAGGGAATATATTTCGTGCTGTCAAGAACGGGGTGGGCTGCATGCAAGGCAAGTGTGTAAGCTCTGAACTAGCTTTGCATCCTGAAATTAGAGTGTTGTTTAAAGCTCTGGTTTTCCTGGACACCTTTTGTTTCTTGGATACTTCATGTTTTACTTGGTTTGAATGGCCTTTAAAACCCTGATTGAAGACAGGGTTCAGCTGCCACAACACGGTGGAAAAAACCCACTCCATCTACACCAGGGAGTCTACAGGGCCTTCCTCCCTAAGCCCACTTTATCTACATCAGGAATGACTACAGGGTCTTACCCCTCTACAACCTTTCTCCCCATTTTGTGCTCCACTGTCTTTCCCAGCCCATTTCCGCTTGATATATTTTCCCTGCACATCTTAAAACAGAACTTATTTTTCTTCTCTAGTAGAATGTATCACTTAATGCCTTTCGCCATCTGCTTCCTCTTTATGAAAAAAATGAATGTATTGAACTCATGGGATATGACCATATGAGTACTACACCAAGTAAATATAATAATTTTATTAAATTAAATGATCTAATTTAGTTCAATTTGTGGGGTGATGAATTTGGATAAATCAGTACAAAGTGTGGCAAACACTTTCAATGAGAAAAACCTCTCCATTATCAATTTTTGGGTTGCGATTTTGGACCACACCTAGCAGCTTTCAGGAAGGAGATAAGGGTGCACATGGGTGACATGTTCACGGTTGGTTGGCACTGAGGCACCTGAGTGTGCTGGAGAATCAAACGCTGTCATCCAGGGGTGCTACACTAGGTGATTAACCAGGGTGGACGTGCCTAGTGACCAACTTCCCAGGGTGAGGTCCTTGGAAGCCCTGGGGTGGACTGGAACACAGCAGGAAGTTTCCTCTGAGGATACTGAAGACACAGAAAATGTGACTCGGGCATGAGAGTGACACTGAGCTTGGACAAAGGATGGAGACACAGGTGTTCAGGGCTTCTCCGAGGCCTAAAGACAGGCCACTCTCCTTCGGGGCCACTGGTCCTGGGCAAAGGCAACTATTTTCCCTGTTTAGTATGTGGTGCCCCCAAGAACATACTAAACCCACATGCAAATGCCTTTCTTCTTTCTCTCTTCCTTTCCTCCCTCCATTCCTCCCTCATTCCCATCCTTCTCTCACTCCTCTCCTTTCTCCCTCCCTTCTTTTGTTCAGTCTTCTTCCTTCCCTGATCCCCTCTTCCTCTCTTTCTAATTATCTAGGAAGTTTTTCAGGGAACCATGTGCTTGGTAATGGATAGCCACTGCTGAGTCTCCTTCCCAGGGTGGCTTGGCATTTCCCTGTATATCCAGTGAGTGTCTCACTGCACTGCTCTCCCGAGCGTTCAAGGGGATATTTCAGCTCCTGCCGCAACAAAGGCCTATTTAGAAACTGCGAGTATAACTTATTCACCTGATTTATGAAGCAATTTATACATCCTAGTGTATTCAGGAGGTATGGGAATGGATCTTTGTTAAGAAAATAAGGATCTTCAACAATCACAAGACTCCATATTATTACATTTTATGATGGAACAAAGGAGATTGGGCAATTATCGCTCTTGTTTTATTAAATCTTTATACAACTGTTAGAAGTTAATAGGACGATTATTTTTCCTCCTGTCAAAACCTGCTTCAAAGCATGATATTGTATGCTCTGTGCCAGGAATGCACTTGGAGGAGCCTCGCAGCTTTGATTCTGTAGCAATCTAGCAAAGTCCCCGTGGCCTGCTGCCTTCCAGATAAATCCTACATTAAGAACACACCAATCACGTCTTCTCAGAACTCAACCTGAAGCCAAGCAGCATTTCTGGCAATTTAATAGAATAATACTATTATAAACATCATTTTTTTTGGCAGATGGATAAAGTATATCATATCAATGACAGAAGATTATTCCCAGGGGGACAGAGAAAACATCTCACAGACTTGTGGTAGGTCTAGAAAGGTCTTTGGAGAAAATGACTGGAGTGTCTCCAGGTGAGGGTTCAGATGCTGACAGCACCCTTTGGTGTGCGTCAGACTGACATTCCCCATCGTGCGGACCAGCCACTGCTAGCACATGGACAAGGCTGGAGCCTTGGTCCCCACCGAAAGGCATCCCTGAGTGTGTCCCCCACCACTGTGTGTCTTATGAGGCTGCAGCCCGCTCCAGGTTGGCAAAGGGAAATCTGTGGCCAGAGGCTAGTGCAAGTCCTCAGAGCCTCCAGGAGCAAGTGAGCAGGCAGAGTTTGCATGTGGAACAGCAGGACCTGACAGTTCCAGTAGGGCCAGCAGAGAAGGGGTGAGTTGCTGAGGTGCATTGTTCAGGCCCAGTCGGTGAGTCCTGCCAAGCGATTCCAGGCCAGCCCGGTGCCTGTGGAGCTGTGTGAATGGGAGTGACTTATCTGCAGGGTGCAACCACTTGGGGGTAGAGTGGTGGGAGTCTTTGTAGACTCTACCACCCCAGCAAATCTTTGCACATTCTTGCATCTCTGCATATCCCTGAACATTCCTGTACACCTCTACACACTTATGCAGACCTCTGAATATCCTGCACATCCCTTTAGACCTCTGCACTTCCCTGCACACCCTTACACACCCCTGCATATCCCTGTACACCCCTTCACAGTGCATCAGGCAGAATGAATCCCGCAGCCAGCACTAAGAAACAATGACTGACTTGGGGACAGAGATGGACGGACTTATGAGTGGAGATGAATGGAGACATACACACAGAGACTGGGAAAGACTGGGAAAGGGCTTCACTATAGACAGATAGGAACAGACACACAGACAGAGATGGGGACAGACATACAGATAGAAACAGGGACAGATGTACAGACAGAGGCGGAGATAGATATATAGACAGAGAGGGGGACGGACAGACAGACAGACAGAGAAGAATGTGCAGATGGGGCTGGACTTACAGGCAGAGATGGGGACAGATGTACAGAGATGAGGACAGAAATAGATAGGAATGGCCATACTGATGGCTGCACTTACGGACAGAGATCTTGTGGTTGCTGTCCTTGCCTGGTGGCAGCTTCACGCCCCGGGACTTGAGCTCAATGGCCTTTTTCACTGTGGAGAGAGAGGAGATGTCAGTAGCTGGGCTGGGTGCTGCCTTATGGCCTCTATGTGCCTAACTTTGGGGATAGGCCAGCTGAGGATAGGCTGCATGCCGACGCATGGTAGGTGCACAGTATGAGTGTCCCTTGCAGACACGGGGCACCCACAAGCCACAGCAGAATCTCCAGAGTGTGTCACAGGGAGGGCTGGCAGCCACTCACCTTTAGTGCCTGAGCCTCTTCCATGCCTTGCTGTGTCCCTGCTCAGGATACAGAGGGGGCACGCAGGAGGATATTCTCAGGCTCACTCAAGCCTCAAGGGGTATCACTGGGGAGCCGGTGTGAAAAAGCATGTCCCAGGTGGGCGCTGATTCACCTTCTCAGATGTCTTGGGGTGGGGCCTCGATCCTTACAGGACCCACCAGACCCACACTCCCCATCTGCACAGACCAGGCCCTGCAATCCCCTCTCTCTCTCTCTCTCTCTCTCTCTCTCTCTCTCTCTCTCTCTCTCTCTCTCACACACACACACACACACACACACACACACACACACACACTGGCATCAGCCCAACAGAATGACGCTTGAGAATTTCTTTTTAAATTTCTGAACTGCAACTGTATTTTTAGTGTAAATGGGGTCCCTCTTAGACTTTAATGATTCTCATTTTGCAAACTCTGATATTCTGCTGTTTCCTCCAATGCTTTTTGAAAAGCCTAATTAATTTCATTAAATGGTATACTGCATCAAATTTAATGTAGTGACACAGCGGGGGGATGGGACACTCATTTCATGGGAATCATAAAAGTCCTTCAGAAGAGGATATGATGTATGGTTGTAAGGAGGATCCTTAGAGGGTCCTTGTCCTCAGGTAACCTTGCATAAAACTGGCTCAGATTTGATCCTCGGCATCCCATAGGGTCCCCTGAGACTGTCAGAAGTGATTTCTGAGTGTAGAGCCAGGAGTAACCCGAGTGCCGATGGGTATGGGCCAAAAACAAACAACAACAACAAAGAAAAAAGAAAAAAAGAAAGAAAAGAAAAGAAAAGATGACAATGTTGGAAACACTGTGCAACCCCGTGTGGTCTTTCAGCTTCTGATGTTTTTAGACCCTTGGAAAGAGCAAAGCAGGAAGGTCCACCTTTAATTCTCAAGAATACTGCATCATTACAGCATCCTTGGAGCTCAATAGAAATGATCCAACCAGGATGGGTTGGTGACTTGGGAGACAATAACACCTGAGAAGTGTCAGGTCCTGCCTAGATTATCTAATCATCTCTCAGATCTTTATAAGGCTTTATACAATTTGATTGGTTATCCTACTAAGTTTATTTGCATGAGAGATTTCATTGGTTGCATACTATTCTTTCAAATCAGATGACCTCAGAAGACTTAACAAATCACACAGCAGAAACAGGAGGCAGGGCTTTTAATTTCTATTAAGGGTTGGGGAAGAGAGACAGAGACAGAGACACCAGACAGAGCAGGAGAGACCAGGGCAGATTACTTCTACTCTCCTCACCAAGTTACACCTTCCTTATTCAGTTTCCAGGCCTAGAAACATACTTCGATGCTTCACAAGAGAGGCTTCCGCCCTGCCCTGTGGCACACTGAAAAATGAAATTTATATTGTGCTGAATATTAAAGAGATCATCTGGTGGTGATAAGAGAATGTTCTTCTAGTTCTTCTAGTCCTTGTTAGTAGAAGAATAATTTATGACCTCAAAGTCTCATATCTTACTGAGAGTTGTTTTGCCTTTTTCGCATAAAAAAATGATGCTATGGATAAAAGGAATCTCTGAGAACCCACAGACATAGACCTATCATTCAGCTGTTCTCAATTAGAAAACCCTTAATTCTTCCTTCCTTCCTGTATCCTTCCTAGGCTCCTCTTTAGATCATTTGGAAGCAAACTCTGGCTGCAAAGTGAGGCTTAGGGCTGGAGCTGCTTCTAAGAAAACATATCTGAGCAGACAGTGCTGTTGGGCAGCTTTCCCTTCCCTCTGGGCAGAGCTCTTCCAGAATAATCTCTGCTCTTGTTCCTAGAACAGCGGCTGCCCCTAGCAATGAAGATTGGAGCCAGGAGTGAAAGGAGCTGGTGCTGCTTAGAACGGGGATTGTGCAATTATGAAAGCCTGGGAAGGGAACTGACTCTCAGCTGGAGAGTGCCGGGAATGGAGGTAGCCAGTTTCCTCTGCTGAACCCTCCAGTGTGGTATCTGGGTAGATCCCCCCAACACAGCGCTTGGTGACCCACACAACCCACGTGCCCTAATGCTTTTGCCTGGCTCTGAGTTGGAGGTGCTTCCCTGAAACAACAGCGCCTGTCCGTCTTGCATGACAGAATCCACTGGCACATCAAATCCTGGCTCAGATTCTGTGTGTCCTGCTGCAGAAGCACTGCGGGTGTCCGACTTGAAATGGATCTAGGGAATGCCAGTATGATAGTGATGGCTATATCACCTGGCCAGGGCTGAGAGGTACCAGAGAGATGGGAGAGCTTTGCTTCTTTATGCTTGTAGGAGATGTGAGGATTCAGAGTTGGAGGAGGAAGGTGTCGTCTCACCAGCATAGTGGGCACTGGCCAAGCTTTGAGAACTCAAACGATGAAGAGGTGGAGGGAGAGTGAATGAGCAGTGTGGGGAGAGGCACATTAGCCTCCTCCTCCCTCTGGCTCTGTGCACAGCCTGAAAGACCACACAGCATTCACAACACAGCTCACATGCCACACATCTCAATGCTCAGTCAAGCTAACAACTGTGGCACTCAATCTCTCTGTGCCTCCCTTCAGCCATGTGCCTCTCCATCATCAATTCAGGCACCTACTTAGACATCTAACCACCCACCTTCCACTCATCAGTATACCAGACAACCCTTCACCTAACTCCATATATCCATCATGCACCCACACACTCACCGATCCACACATCACACAGACCCTCATTCAACTATCCATATACCCATCATGCACCCAACCCATCCACTCATCTATACACTACACAGACCTTTAGTCAATTATCCATATACCCATCATGCATTTTCCCACCTGTACATCTGTCATTTACTACTCATCAGTGTCTATCCATCCCTTGCCTATTAATGGTCTATTGCCTATTATTTATCTATTGATCACCTATCCACCTTTTGGATGGAGAACCAGATAAATGCATGATATAAAACTCTTGTAAGCTCTGAAAATACTCAGGGGACTCTATGGAGCACCAGGGATGAAACCCTTGTCAGCTGTGTGAAAGACAAGTGCCTTACTCTCTGTACTCTGTCTCCCAAATCTACATATTTAAATTTTAAAAAATCATATAAACTTTGGGGTCATGCCAGGCTATTTTCAGAACTCATGTCATTCTGCTCAGGGATCACTCCTGGCACTGATTTGGGGGCATCTGATATGCTGGACTTGAACCTGCATCTTCTGCATATAAGTTAGGAACTTTACCTGCTCCCTATCCCTCCAGCGCCCTAGTGTATATGTTTGGAAGTTGGCTGGCTAATCTGCTCAATCCTCACTTTGCTGCTCAGTTGTCCCCTTGGACAAAATGTTGGCTCAACTAGCTCGTGCACCCCAGCATGCCCTCAGGCCAGTTGGCATTCAACATGGTGACAGCACACAGCTTTGAGCACACAGCCCTTATGATGCTATCATAGACTAGATGCAGGCCCCTCAGTAATCCTGCCAGTCTCATTTGCCTCAACCCCTCTGCTAAATATGAACTGATTCCCTGATCACTCTCTGGCCTCATACTGAGTTCTGAATATTCGAAATTCAGCTGTGATTCTCTTGTTCTCCGTGTAAAGGCACAAAGATAAAGGAATTTTATGGATCAGAGCCAAATGGGAATCAGGATGGGAATCCAATGGAATCAGGATGTCGTGTGAAGCAACCAAAGGAGGCAGAGGTGGCAAATAGGAAGCGATGTCACAGAAGAACCAGGGAATCATTCCAAGAAAAGAACTGTGCACTGCAGAGCCAATCACAAACCATGAATCTTCCTTGTTGGGGTAGCCCTTCCACACCTAGCAGCTGGACAAATAAAGTAACAAGCCGCTGGGGCCCTGCCTCAGTTCAGGGTTGCCTCCTGCCCACTCATTCAGGATAATGAACTGCTAGTTACTGGTATGGCTCTTACGTACTTGCATTGCTCAGTAAGTCATGGGCACCTGGTTTCTACCACCTGCTTCAATTCTGTGTCTTAGGAAAGTGGCCAGGGAGCCACTCCATCTCCCCTAATGATGAGGTGAGTTGGAACAGTTTCATGCAATCAGAAGGATCTGATCGGATGGTCAGAACTATGGAGGAGGAATGCTTCTTTAGGTCCAAGGAGGATTTTGTATCATGAGTCCACTGCTAATTACTTACCCACCCCCATCCCATCTCCAGTTCCTGCTTTGCCCTCGGAACCCCTCTTCCTACTGGGTTGCTTGGCCCCACTTCTCCAAATGTATAAGAGGAGGAGCTGTGAATCGTGTCAGCCTTCCCTGCAGACCTGGTGTCAAGCTTCTGAAACTCATCTGTCTGCAAGGGGCTCTTAATGAACTCTCCTGGGAGCTGTGTCTTGCCCCTACACATCAGGGCACCTCTGAGGACTATGGTAGGCACTGGGGAGTGACCTTGGAGTGACTCTGTGCTGGTTGGTCTGTGAGATCTCCCAAGATTTGGTGCGGAGGATGCCTACTACTGGACTGCTGGGGCGAAGTGAGGTGAGGTGAGGTCCCGAAGGATTCCTGAGAGGCCAGCCATGGGGCTAGGGAAAGTGATTCGTCATGGGCATGGGGCTAGAGAAACTGCCAGCTGCAATTTCCCAGTTCTGTGTCTCAGTTCTGTGGGCACTCGACTTTGATGGGGCAGGGCCTATCACTGGAATGAACATTGCTTTGGCTTTGTCCATCCCTGTCACAGTGATTTCTGTGAGCGTTCCCATCACAAACAATGGCTGTCGAAGAAACTCCAGGAGCCAGTTCTCTCTGGAGAAGGTTGGTGGACAGGACTAACCCACACATGCTTATCTTGCTCGGGAAATCTGGGAGTGGCTTGGCTTCCTCAGGAAAGATGCAAGCTGATCTTTTTCCCAATTTATTTTTCCTTCAACATCCTATTCCTTGGGGACAGAGCAAAAGTACAGCAGGGAGGACATTTGCCTTGCAAGCAGCAGACCCGGGTTTGATCCCTCTCATCTAATAGGTGCCCTGAGCACCACTAGGAGTGAATACTAAATGCAGAGCCATGAGTAATAACTCCTAAGCACCATTGGGTGTGCCCCTCACCCCCCTAAAAAATCCTATTTCTCATGGGCAAGAGTAGGGATAAAGTATGTTTAATGTGTATGAGTATTTTACCAGCAAAAAGTTGGGATTCTGGGGCCGGGCGGTGGCGCTGGAGGTAAGGTGCCTGCCTTACCTGCGCTAGCCTAGGAGAAGGACCGCGGTTCGATCCCCCGGCGTCCCATATAGTCCCCCAAGCCAGGAGCGACTTCTGAGCGCATAGCCAGGAGTAACCCCTGAGCGTCACCGGGTGTGGCCCAAAAACCAAAAAAAAAAAAAAAAAAAAAAAAAAAAAGTTGGGATTCTTTGAGAAGTTGATGGGGGCTAGAAACAAATTCTTCTAGGCCAATGTTTCAGTCTCTTGGTTGCCTTGGGTCTGACTCTCCTAGCCTGGCCCTAGGCAAAGACCATTATTTTCCAAGTCATTAAAGCCACCAAACCCATCTTGGGAACTAAATTTCTGTTATGCTCCCCCACCCCATGCTCTACACATCCTCTACATGATGGCACTTCCCAGGAAAATGAATTTGTCTCTTTTCTTCAGGTATCCTGCTCATAATGCAGCTGCTGTTCGAAGAAAGACTTCCTGTTTGCTTGCATGTGAGCTCTGAATATTCATGGAATCATTTTTCAATGAGAACAGAAAAAGAAAGGGATGGCCAGCAAGGGAGTCTGGAGACATACAGCCTTCCAACTTCAGGTCAGTTTGTAGTTCATATTCATATTTATATTCATAGATCCCATGATTGACCAATGACTGTAGGGGAAGTTGTTACAGGAAACAACTAAATGCCCTGCAAGGTGCTGCAGCAACACTGACTGGTCAGCGCAGTGGACTTGGCAGTGCCAGAATATTACAGTTATTACTAACGTGACTTTCACAAAAGTTCATCTTTTCACACACCATTTCACAGGTATGTAAGAAAGTCTTGGCCTCCATTCTCCAGGTTCTACAAGCCTAGACATGGATATGGCTCTGCATTTCATGCTGAGAAGGAACTAGAAGAAACTCACTGTAGCTGATGGTTAGCTTTGCTTTGACTCTAAAACAGTTCCAATACATTTTTTTTTTTTGGTTTTTGGGTCACACCCGGCCACACTCAGGGGTTACTCCTGGCTCCATGCTCAGAAATCACCCCTGGCAGTCACAGGGTACCATATGGCATGCCGGGATTCAAAGCACCGTCCTGCATGAAAGGCAAACGCCTTACCTCCATGCTATCTCTCCGGTCCCTCCAATGCATTTTTTAAACACCAAAAGAACTGAATGTGTTCTAAGTGGAAACATTAATTCCACTTTTGGCATGTGCTCACAGTCTTAGGTATTTCTCCATGTTCTGACAGATTTTAATCCAACTTTTCTCTGTAGAAGCTCAGAATGTACCATTCCTTCCCTGAGGCAGGGAGAGAGTTAGGCAGGATAATGAGCTACTGATGAAGGGCCCTGGCTTCTGTTCCAGGCCCCAAAGGTACCCTGATCACCCTAAATATGAGTAAACAGATGGAAAAATAAGGCCCCTATGATCTGGGAGACACAGAGTTCCCATCTTGACTGTGTGATCCTTGGTCTCAGCTGTCACCCCCGGAGAAGCAGGACACCCACAGTCCAAGTATGTACTCTCTACACCCTATATTCAGGGACTTTTCAAAGGCTTCTCACCTCTCAAACTTGTGCAGGTCATATTTGAAGCTTAGATGTGTAACTGATCAGTAATTTAGAGTTGAATTTTGATCATGCATCCAAATGCATAGATATCAGTGCTCCTGTCAATTACAAGGAAGCCATGTCCTCCTGGAGTGCTGGACCAGGCACCTGGAAGAAGTCAGGCCTTAGCAATGGGCGTACACAACTTTCCCTCTACTGGACCTCGCTATGGGGAGTAGAAGGGGCAGAGAAAGGGGCCAGAGCAGTGATGGGGCCATTTCTAGTTGGCTAATATATGTTCTATTAGGTTGTGGCATCTTCTCCATCTCTCAGTGGTTTGCTGAGACCCTCTAGCCACTGTTTCTGGTTGTGGCACTGAAAGACTTGGATATGCAGGGCTGAGTGTTAATGACCCTCTTGTTACACAGGCCTGTGCTTGTCATGCTCAGTGAACGAACATCTGTGTTTGTCCACCTCCCTCTGTCTTTCAGGAGATTCATGATTTATGATCTTTCCTTTAAGTCTCTGTTGTGTCTTTGAGTCCAGTAGATCTCTGTAGTTGCTGTTTTGTGTGTGTGTGTGTGTGTGTGTGTGTGTGTGTGTGATGGATCTTTGTGTGGACATTGCTCCCCCCCAGACCATTTCTTGAATTTGTTCTAGCCTTGTGAAGGAGTGGGGCTGGTCTTGAGAGGTGGCTGAGTGGTGGGGCCCATTCCTGAGTTCACTCTATTCGTCACTCTTCACTTTGAGTTCCTTGTTACTGATTCCTATTGCTCATCCCAAATCAGAGGACAGGGAATAACTTTGTTCTGAACAGAGATCCCTTAGTTCCAAGGGCTCTTTTGCCATTTTGTAAGAACTTTGTTTTGCCTTTGATTTTCTATTTATCTAAAAAATGCCACTGGCCCTGTGATGAGAGTTGCAGAGAGTGTGGAGGACTCAGAACGGATGCAGACACTGCTCACTCTTCCTACAGGAGCATGGGCCTCTTCCCTTGTATCTGGCGTTCATTTGCTTCTTCAGTATTGGAAATGTTCAGTGTCCAAAGCTTCCAGTCAATATTGAAGAGCGTGGGAAATACTGTGTTCCAAGTGTCTAAGAATTTTTTTTTTTGGTTTTGGTACACACTTGGTAGCACTCAAGGGTTACTCTTGGCTGTGTTTTCAGAAACCACTCCTGGCAGGCTTGGGTGGAGGGGAGAGGAATCTATGGGATGCCAGAGATCGATCAGTCATATACTAGGCAAAATACCTTCCCCACTGTGCTATCAATCTGGCCCCTATGTTCAGTATTTTTAGTGTTTTGTAAGGAAAGCACTCTTAATTTTTTTGAATACTTCAGTTTTAGTGTAAAGAAATGCAAGTAATTTTTGCATGTGAAAACCTCACTGAAATTGTTTATTAGTTGTACTATCTCTGGTGGCATTTAGAATGCCTGTCTGGAAAGATCCCCTCACTGGTAGATGATTTCACTTTTGTTTCTTTCCACCCTGGCAGATTTTCATTTGCCTTTTGGTCTAGTGACACGTACGGTTCTTCTGTCACTCTGTTGATTCCAAGTGTCGGCATTGACATTCATTGTCTTCCTGATCTTTGAGGAAAATCTTTGTGCTTTCCACAGTGATGTGAGCTGTGAGCTTTGCATTCATGGTCTTTATTATGTTTATTTGCTTTTCTTCTAGAACTAATTTTCAGACAGTTTGCATCATCAATAAAGGTTGTATTTTATCAAATATTCCTTCTAAATTTGTTGAGAAAATCTTACATTTTTTTCTCTTTTTTTCTGAAGTGTATGTATCC
The DNA here is from genome assembly GCF_024139225.1 of Suncus etruscus. Lineage (NCBI taxonomy): Eukaryota > Metazoa > Chordata > Mammalia > Eulipotyphla > Soricidae > Suncus > Suncus etruscus. Next base: position 75,038,036 of record NC_064864.1, read on the forward strand.
CATTGATTCATTTGTGTTGAGTCTACACTGTAGACTGTGCTCTTCCAGCCTCACATGACTTCATCTGAGAGGATGCTACATTAATTTGTATGTTTAATTCAGTGTGTTGGTATTTTGCTGAGGTTATTTGCATCTGTGTTCATGAAAGTAGTTGACCTGTAATTATTTTCTGAGCACATTTACCTGCCTTTATCAGTCAGGTTTCTGACTATGTCTCCATGTCTTCCTGTTCCATGCTCATTGGCACTAATTATTCCTTCAATGTTTAGAAAAACCTCTAAAGTGAAGCTAACGGGCTTTTGAGAGGTTTTATTATTATTATTATTATTATTATTATTATTATTATTATCATCATTACTATTATTATTATTCCAATCTCCTTACACATTATTGGTCTGGTCAGTTTTTCTATTTTCCTATATGTCCTTCTTCGTAGGTGGTTATCCAGTTATTTTTGTTTCTTCACATTTTGCGGTTTGGATCACACACCTCTTGTCTTCTCTGACCTTTGCTGCCATGAAGTCTCAATGGGTGAAATTTCTGCTTTCCTTTCTTCCTTACATAGCTGACTCCAGGAATTCAATGGGGATGCCTGCTTTGATGGGGGTGGCTGCAGGTTCAGGCCAAGTGAGGGAGCTCAACTAGACACCGGGACTGGGGTGTGCAGCTAAGTAGAAGCCACCATCCTCCCTTTCCAGGGACAATTGTTTTCTCCTCACTCACTGCTGCTTTTGTTGGTACTATTGTTGCTACTACATCAGCCTATTAGACAAGCTCTGATTCCCTTCCCAGCATGACTTCCACTCAAGGACACTTGATACACTAGATGGCAGGACCAGAGGCCAGAGCTTCTGCTCTGCCAACTCACAGACCAAATCTTTAAATTTCACAGAAATATCTGTGATCTCTGGTGTATTTTAGATGTACAAGAAATGATTCCCCTGTTTCCCCCTTTCCCTCAGCCATTTTCTTCTTCTTATCCTCTGAAACTCATTGACTCTGAGCTGGCCAAAGGGTCTTGGAAATGCTGGTTCAACACCCTTTTGTTTTTCCATTTTTTAAAACTTGACTGATTGATTGGTTGGTTGGTTTTTTGGGGGCCACACCCAGTGGCGCTCAAGAGTTAACCCTGGCTTCTACCCTCAGAAATGCTCTGGCAGGCTACAGGATCATTTGGGATGCTGGGAATTGAACCATGTCTCTCCCAGGTTGGCCACATGCAAAACAAACGCCCTACCACTATGTTATCTCTCAGGCCCCGCTTTAATGGCCAAATTATCCCAATTAGCATTTTCCAGCCCTTTAAAACAAACACATGTGCAGAGCCAGAGCAGGCCATAGTTAGATCTGTGAGTCTTGTAAAATCTTACATGCTAGTCTTGTAAGGTTGTGCCATATGGTTGGTGAACTAGTAATTCAGACATTTTGTTTTTCTCATTTTTATGAATTTCATTCATCTGTCTTACAACTGTCCAAGACCCCAGTATTTTCATTTTATCTCATCTTCCCTTTGTTTCTGCTCTTCTCTTCAAGAGAGATGCAGACAGGGGAGAATCAGTGGGCAGGACATCAGAAGCAGGACTGGAAAGTATCAACAGCTGATAGAATGAGAAAAAAGAGAGAGAAGAGAGAGCATAGAAAGAGGTCTAACACCTGATTCCTGAGTCTGAATTGAGCCATTGGATGTGCCTATACAGCATCAAGAAAGGACAGATCCAATCCTGTCAAGTAGATTATTCTCTTGGAGATACTGAAATATGGAAGCAAATTTATCTTGAATTCAATGTAATAAAGTGGAGGGTACAGCTGGTGGAGTGGAAAGGCACTCTGTGTTTATTTCAAGGGAATATTTTCCACTGAAGTTATTTGAAATAGGATTTTTTTGGCATGTGTTTTTCTAGAGTGGATTTTTTTTTAAGTGAGCCTTTTCTGAGAGTGCCCTTTAAATATGCTAGGCGTGAGCTTTCATCTATAAAACATGGCCTGCTTTCTGGATGATCAAAGAAGACAATGCCCGCCCTTTAATAATACTTGGAAAAGTGAGATTTTAATGAATATTTAATTAGCCATAATTCTTTATATATATTTGCCATTTTCAATGTCTGTCATTCAAACTTCAACTTGGTGAGATGCACAGAGGACCTTCTCTGCTCATTACCTGAATACCCGTGGATAAGAAAATTACACGAACTTGCAAAACTATCAGCTTCCTGCCTACAGCTCATCAGATGGTAATTGGCTAATGAAATAAGATGAAAAATCAATCCCTGAAGAATCAATCGAGTTATAACTTCATTTCACAAGGAACAACTTTGAAAAGAGTTTCTCAGGCAAAGAAAATTACAAATCCTTTAGGACCTGGAGAGAGCACCCTGGCAGGGGCTGCATGTGTTAGTGAGTATTGCTATTGATCCGCACTAATCAAGAGGATGTCAATATCCATTGCCGTATTGATCCACTTGTATCAAGATGATGTCAACTGAATTTATAACTGGCTGAGATTAAGGGCTGTAAATGCTAAGGTTGCCTCAAAAATGTTTTAAAATGCTTGTATGAAAAGCAAGCCTATGGTACGTGGGTTCTTAAGGCGACTTTAAGAATTTTAGGAGGTAAATAACCCTGGTGCTAGTCTTTAAAAAAAACCATTGATTTTAAAATCTGAAGAAATGCCCAAATTATTGTACCTTCAATCAAGGTATAATTAAAATTCTCTTAGACTCTTTTGGGTATCATTGAATAAGTCAATGAATTTTAAAGGATATGCACATAAATAAAACCATTACAAAATGTTACTTTTCCAGGTGAAAAAAAATCTCACAAAGGTATTAATTTCACTGAATTTAAACTTAATATTATTTCAGCTCTGCTTTAAATAGTAACTTTAATGATTTCAACAGGGAATTTATTCACAGCCAGGCTAGGACAATTCTTGTCAGTTAAGAAAATCATATCCCATGGGGGCCGGAGAGATAGCACAGCGATAAGGTGTTTGCCTTTTATGCAGAAGGACGGTGGTTCAAATCCCGGCATCTCATATGGTCCCCGAGCTTGCTGGGGGCAATTTCTGAGCGTAGAGCCAGGAGTAACCCTTGAGCGCAGCTGGGTGTGACCCAAAAACAAAAACAAAAACAAAAACAAAAAAAGAAAATCATATCCCTAGTAGGATTTCCCAGAAAAGGGAATGTGGGAACCTTTAGCCTGCGAACTTCACGGGGGGGGGGGGGGGAATCACCTACAGCTGAAGGGGGTTTCCAGGGCACATGAAGGAAGAAGGAGGGAGGGTCCAGGTACCTAAGCTCAGCCGCACTGCTAGGACAAACCTGTCCCTCAGCACCAAGAGCTTTCATTTGTTAAGGCTGAGCTTCTGGAACCTTTTTTGGTTCCTCTCTGCACACTTCCTTTAATTTATTTTAGGTATCATGGTGTAAAATACTGACAATGTGACTGTGGGAAACTGGGAAGCCTTTATAGGGATTCTGGGTCATTAGGGGGTGACATGGCATGAGTGAAGTGAGGAAGTGAGAGTGGGTGGGGGAGAGTGGGTGGGGCAGAGGAAGACGGGAGGGAAGGTTTGATAGGGGTAGAAATAAAGATTTTGGGGGAAGGTTCTGTACAAGGTTGTGGTTGGATTGGGTTTGATGGAGGGAGGGATGAAGGGGGAAGGGAGAGGCTGATTAGGGGATGGGTGGGGATTTCATGGGGGAGGAAGGAGATTGATGGGGAGGGAAGGTGTTTGAGGGAGGGACTTGATTGGGGATGGGAGGGGATAAAATGGAGGAGGGAGGGGTTAGCTGTGGGAGGGCACTGGATCTGAGCGTGTTCCTAGGGTAGAGTAAAGCCTGCCTCTGTATCCACGTATGACAGTGGCTACCCCAGTCACATGACTGTGAGGACAGGGACGAAGGGAGACAGAGCCCACCTGTGCCCTGTGGACCTGCCAGAAAGGCTTGGGACTTTCAGCAGAGTGGGATCCAGTACTGTCCGACTATGTGGTGACTTGGGGTTAGGATGTTAATAAGGAACTGCAGCTCATGCAGAAGCACTCCCCAGAGCTCGTGAAATAAGCATCGGCCACTCTGCTGTATCACTTTTCGGCCTTCCAGAACATTACAAGAGGCAGCTGCTCTCATGCTTAGCTATGCTGGACATGCCAGGGCACTAGCACTAGGTGACAACAGGAGCTTCCTGGAACCGTCAAGGCAAGGCCCAGCAGCCCAGAGACTCCAAGAACATTTTTCTCCGAGGGCCCAGCTCAGGCACTTGGTAGGCATTTGGCTTCTGAGAGAAGTCAAAAGATCCTTTTAGGATCCTGAGGGCCAGAAGGACTAGTCCATGATAGGAAGCTTGTCCCAAAGAGTAGGGAGTGCAGTGAAGGCAGTGTGGCAATGATAGTTGGAAATGATCACTCTAGACAGGAACTGGGTCCTGAAAGGAGGGAAAGTGAGAGGCATGTTAGCCCTCTATAACAATATTGAAAATCACAGTGTCTAAAAGGAGAGAGGAGAGAGAGAGAGACAGAGAGAGAAAGAGAGAGAAAGAGAGAGAGAGAGAAAGAGAGAGAGAGGAGAGAGGTAAAGGGAGAGACAAAGAGACAGAAGAGAGAGACAGACACAGAGAGAGAAGGAAAGAGATAAAGGGAGAGACAGAGAGACAGAAGAGACAGACAGACAGACACACACACACACACACAGAGAGAGAGAGAGAGAGAGAGAGAGAGAGAGAGAGAGAGAGAACTCTCTCATAGGCAGGCAGTGGGAAGGGCAGGAAGAAAACTGGGGACCTTGTTGTCAGGAAATGTGCATTGGTGAAGGGTATTGGATGTTGGATGACCGAAGCTCAGCCTTGAACAACTATATAACTGTATTTCAGGGTGATTCAATAAAAGGATTTATTATAAAAATAAAAGCTAAGATTTGTTAACAAAAAAAGACCATTACAGTGCTATTTTTGCATTTATGGGGTTTAGGATGAGGAGAGACTCAAATGAGTTTTGCCAGTGAAAGGTGGTATTGGCACGACAGGATTGGCAGGAAATCTCTCTGAGCAGGAGGCGGGCGGGACCATCAGCCCTTCTGAGCTCTGCAGGCAGGAGCAAGCCCCGATCTCAGCTGATCTCAATGTACAAGATGCAGCTTCTGCCTTAGCTCCCTTCCTAGGGGTTGAGCTTCTGCTCTGTGGTAGAAATACCCAGGCACGGGCAGACCCAAGTGTGGACTGAGTAGCCCTCAAAAGCAAGATGCTGCCCTCGGACACTCAGCTGCAGCTCTGAAGGCCGGGGAATGGGGAAACGCAGAGGCCACCCACATTTGAATTAATCTGCAGAGATGAAGCTTCCCATCCTCCTAAGGGCATTTTAGAGAGACACGAGAAGTCTCTAGTTTAGAGAACTTTCACCGAAGAGACGAACTAATTATTTGTGTCAACACAGGCCTGGAATCCATGCTTAGCTTCCTCCTTGATTTATGATCCAGGTGCTCTCGATAGAAACTGGAACTTTATTACAAATGCCATCACAGTGATTTATCCGTTACAGGAATCAATGGGAATTTCATTTTGGGAAAATCGTATTTTTATAAATAGCCAGGTAAACATATGTAACACTTGAGCTAGCCTGTGCATGGATACTTAATAGAGAAGAGGCGTTGTTCTTCAAGATTAATATTCCTTTAAAAATTCACCCCAAAGACACTAAAAATGTCGTGATGATGGATTGCACTAACAAGGCACTTATTTAATTATAATTAATGGTGGAGGCAACATATAAAGAATGGGCTCAATTTTCAGCTGATTTAAAGAAATAATGAATCCTACATAAATCTATCATCCTGCAGAAGCCCAACAGACACAAGATACTGCAAGTGTCTGAGTGCCTTTCTGCAGAGGATTCCTCTTTAACTGTGGTGCTGTTTTTGGGAAGCCACTCCAAAGAGAGGTTTTTATTTATGTATTTATTTATTCACTCACTCACTCGATCTTCTTGCTCCTCCAGTGTCTGGCTGTATTTGTGGCTTAGCTTGATTGTGCCATAAAGAGACAAACATCAGAGAAGAAATCACGATAGACAGGGACAAAATAATTGACAGAACAACATTAAAGACATGAAGAAAGAGAAGCAGGGATATATATTGTGCTGGGGAGGGGGCCTGTTTATTTGGCCAAGAAAAGCACCCCGTTAAAAAGAAACTATTCCATGGGGCCAGAGCAATAGCACAGAGGGTAGGGTGTTTTCCTTGCACGTGGCCAACTCAGGTTGGATTCTTGACATTTTCTAGGGTCCCCTGAACCTGCCAGAAGTGAGTGTCACCAGGTGTGGTTCTAAAAAGTGAAAAGTGTTCCTGGATTATGGAGGTCCTGAAAGTCCCTGCAGGTGAAGGATCCTGGACAGAAACTTGGTTTATCCTGAAGAGAAGCCACTGGGCTGTGACAGAGACTCAAAGTCTCCAAGGCTCTGGGGCCCGGAGAGATAGCACAGCGGCGTTTGCCTTGCAAGCAGCCGATCCAGGACCAAAGGTGGTTGGTTCAAATCCCGGTGTCCCATATGGTCCCCCGTGCCTGCCAGGAGCTATTTCTGAGCAGATAGCCAGGAGTAACCCCTGAGCAACGCTGGGTGTGGCCCCCAAACAAAAAACAAACAAACAAACAAACAAACAAAGTCTCCAAGGCTCACAGAGGGGTCCTTGTCTGGAGTGTGACTATCAGTGGTGAGACCATCATGCCCACCATGTGGGTCCAGGACCGTAGAGGCAGGATAAAGGGTCCCATTACCCCGTCACACAGGTGACCTGTATGTGCTCAGCACCAGGAATGTTTCCCCATCCTAGGTGAGGCTGAGCATCCTTCCATGATTTCTAGAGCATTCCTCTATAATGCATCTCTTCTTGGCACAAAACAACAAGCTTGTTTCCTGAGCTTCTTGATTTACAATAAATGTGTACACAGAATAGGACCCTGTACATCTCAGCTACACATGTATGTACTTGCACATGTATGTCCTTGCACACTTATACTACTCACCCATCAGCAGTTGGTGTTAGAACTGTGACACTTTTGCATCTAGTAGTGAATCTTCATGCAGCAGCGACATGGAACCATCCCTTCTGCTCCCAGGTCCCATCATAGACAGATGATCAGGTGGAGTGGGAGACACCCAGTCTCCTTAAGTGTAGACAGAGCTCAGGAGGCCTGTGGCCTGCCTGCCCACCTGGTGCCTCTGGGCACTGATTCTGACGCCTGAACCCCAGAGAAGCTCCAGGTCCTGCAGTCCCCACTTATAGCTCAGAGGGAGGGCCTGTCTGTCTCTCCACAGTGGCAGGGCAATCTCACTAGCCTGGATCCTCTTACAGACACCTGGGCTCTAGAGTCCTCATTCACCCTGTCTCCTCCACTCACACTGTCCCTGAGCCAGAGAACAAAGGCCAGTACCATGGAGAAGGAAAACATTGGCTGTGGCTGGGCCCCAGGGCAAACCCATCTGCCTTCCCCAGGGCAAATGCTGAGTTGTGCAGCCTCAGAACACAGAACTGGGGGGGTCTCTGTTGCTCCTTGTATTGGGCAAGATGGGACCCTGGCCAGCCAGGATTCCAGGGCATTCCAGCCCATCCTGGCCTGTGAGCAGCATGGTTTCAGGATGGGCAGAGCTGGCTGATTGGCACCTGGTGAGATGCCAGTGGCCTTGGGGCCAGCCAGGGTCCACCTGGTGGCAGCACACTGCCCTCCCCTCCCACTGTCCTGGTCTTGAGGCCTGGGCACCTGCTGAAGGGACCTGCATTCTCAGGGCAGGAGTCCAGGAGAGACCCCTAGATGCTGGTTTTATTTGCAAACGGAAGAGGAGTCATTGGCACAGGATCTTTTTCCAGGCAGGAGAAGGAATGGGTGCTGAAGATCAGTAATCATTGGGGCATGAAGCGCACTGGGTCAGTAAAGCACACAGGAAATTGGGTCAGAAGGGAGGCAGCACCGGGTCAGACACACACACCTGAAGCAGCTTCTGCTGTCAGTACTAACAGTATCTTCGCTTCAAGATTGGGACTAGGAGCTTGAAGCTCTGGGGATGCTTCAGTTGGGGTCTGCACAATGCTCTCTCTCACGCCACATGACCCTCCTCAGAGCAGGTGAGCAAACTTCCCAATATGGTGGGCGCCTACCTATACCCTGATCAGCTGTTTTCTCATCAATACATGGCAACAAATACTGGTGATGTGAGACGAGTTGCAGCACTTTGGGGAGGGCCCTCGCCTTTCCAGGGCCAAACCGGGCACCAGTCCTCATGATACATGATCCCTGGACACCAGTGGGAAGTCACCGCAGAGGACAGAGGCAGGTGTGACCCCCGAGACCTCCCCATGAAACCCTCAAGACCTTACAAAGAGACTCAGAAAATGGACTGAAGTCATCCTAGTCGTATCCAGGAGCTGTGGCCTATTATCTGTATTTCCTAGGGACCCTCTCCAGGGCACAGAAAGAAATTCTGCTTTTCTAGCCTGGTTGATCTGAGCAAGGAGACCCAAGAGCCTCAGGAAAGGCCCAGCCACTTCCCACGTGTCCCCTGCCATTTCTCGAACCCTTCCCTGAGCGTCTTCCTGCATCTCCCCAAGTCTTCTGGCTCACCCTGAAACTGTGCGGTGAAGCCCTTTCGCCGGTGGTTGCTGTCACTGGTAAAGTGCAGACGCAGCCAGTTCCTGCTGCTGATGACCGGGGCTGGCAGAGTCATGCCTGTGAGCCTGGAACAGAAAAGGAGTCCCTGAGAATAGTGTCCACTGACCCACCGCCATTTCCACATGTACACCAGCCAACTGAGCCTCAGTTTCCCCAGAAGTGAAGGTGACAGGGCGGTGTAGCCCTCATCACTCAAGGGTCAGCTAACAATGTCTCGCTCACTACTTCCACAGGACTCAGCCACACTGGACACCAAGCAAGCAGGATCCGATTCTACCTTTTGGTCCTGGGCACTGGTGCTGCCTGCAGTGAGGACAGGACCAGCCAGGGGTGCCCAATCACACTGCATGGTCTCCAGCCCCTGGCCAGAAGGGGCAGCAAGGATATACGCCAGGAGGCCATGTATTGGTAAATGGATCACAATCAAGTCTTTCCACACAAGACTCAGTGATGTGGACTAAAGTGTCCCTGGGGAGCAGGGCCTGCTGGCCCAGGGGATCCAGCTGTCACCTAGATTCCCAGACTTGCTTCCTGCCCCAGAAAGATGGGCCCAGCTGGGACAGCTACAGGGACCATCTTTCCAGAGAGGCCTTTTCCTTGGCCACACTCATGGCCACATGGCCTGAAGGACACAGAGGTTTTTACGTTGATTATTTTGTTTTGTACCAACATCCCCTTTATAGGAGGCCTTTTCTCCTTCAACTGCTCAGCAAAGTATCAGTGATTCTTTGGGGGATGGGCCAGTTTGACCTGTGGGCTGACCTGCACTTGAACATTCAAGATGTTTTCCAACTCGCAGAGCAGAAAGTGAATTAGGTGGTGACAGACCTCAGACTTCTAGGAAAACCAGGGAAAGTCTGCTTGGAAGGAAAACCATGTGTGAAAGTCTTAAAATGGGGTAAAAAGACAGAAGGGAGAAAAGAGCACCCAGAGAAGGCACAGAAATTCAAGGTGCAGAAATGGAAGGGTCATGAGCCCAGAGCTACTGCTGTGAATGTCACAGTAAAATATATATATATATATATTATATATATAATAAATTATCAAGAAGAGGCAAAAGAAGGCTGATTACCTCATAAAAGTTAGACATCACAAAATAGAATAAGAGGGAAATGCTAAAGCCATGATGATGAACGGCACAACCACCCCAAATCTTCACAGAACAGCCAACGGATTCGCTTCAGTCAATAATCTCTGTAAATGTCAGTGGAGTGAACTCCCTTATCACAGGACACAGGCTGGTCAGGTGGGAACAAAATCCCACTGACAGCTGCTGGTTGGAGCATACTTAGATACATGGTAAATGTAAGAGCAAAGAGAAGGCTGGAAATGTTTGTGTAGGACCTGGGAGATTGGTAAGAGCAGGGAGACTCCCCTGCCTAGTGCTCAAGCTGGGGAGAGCAACCAGGAACCAGCTTTTTTTTTTTTGTTTGTTTGTTTTTTTTGGTTTGTTTTCAGTTTGGGGGGTGCACATCTGGTGACACTCAGGGGTTACTCCTGGCTATGTGCTCAGAAATTGCTCCTGGCTGGGGGTCCATAAGGGACATCAGAGATCGAACTGAGGTCCGTCCTGGGTCAGCCGCATGCAAGGCAAATGCTCTATTGCTGCACTATCACTTTGGCCCCTGGAACCAGCTTTGGCATGAGGAGAGGCTCAGTGTGGCCACTGGCTCCTCATTTCCATGTGTAAGAACCCACCAAGTCACACAGTTACACCCAGTTCACACTTGGGTAGGGACTCACCATTTGCATCTGAATTTTAATTTTAGCAAGCACTTAACACACTAAAATGGGTCTTATCCAAGAGCCCCCAGCAGTCCTAAAGGAGACACTGCTGGCTCTTTTTAAGCAAACTTTTTTCCTAGCACAGTCTTTGTAGATTTACTTAGTGACATGGTCAATAGACTCAAGATTGACACAGTTTATGACAGATTATGGGAGAGAATTTATGAAAAAACTCAGAGGTTTATTCAGATTATGCAATTATCAAGAATGCAGAATAGAGTTATTGCCATTGTTATTTCATACTCTTTAATTCACTTTTTAATTAAGGCTATAGTTTCCTTTTTCATATCTGAATGTGGGAGGCAGATCAAAGGTCTAAATCAGTGCTTTCCTGTGGGAGTTCTTGGTTCAAACTCTGGCAGTGCTGAGGGCTCACTCCTGCCTGTGCCTAAGTCTCACTTAAGCTCAATCTTCACTCTGTGATCAAGGCTCACTTCTGACTGTGTGCTCAGTCAGACACTTCTGAGCCAATGTTTAGGGATTACTCCCATCTCTGCTCAGGCATCACTCCTGACTCTGTTTAGGGTTCATTCCTGACTCTGTGCTCAAGATTCATTCCTGGCTCTAGTCAGGACTCATTTCCGAAGGGGCTGAGGAACCTATTTGCAGTGCTGGGTATTAAATCAGCGCAAGGCATGCACCTTAACTCCTACACCAACTCTCTGACCCCCAATCAACATTTTTTTGAGTTTTGGTTCTAATTTGCCTCTAGATGGGATATAAGCGAAGACTTTCCCATGTGTCAGAAATGTCAACTTAATGAATGTCATGACAAAAATGGTGAAAAGCAGTAACTAATGTGCTGAGATTCATGTGTCCTGGATACCTTTACAACTTAAAAATAAATCTAAATAAAACATTTAAAGATCACTGGGTCAGCGTGATAGAACAGCTGTAGGGCGTTTGCCTTGCATGTGACTGATCCAGGACAGATCTTGGTTCGATCCCTGGTGTCCCATACAGTCCCCCTGAGCCAGGAGCGATTTCTGAGTGCATATCCAGGAGTAACCCCTGAGTGTCACAGGGTATGGCACCCCAAAACAAACAAACAAAAACCATCGGCTCAAAGTCTAGTCCTCACAGAAAATACATCCATTGCTGTAATTTTTTTGTGACATCATTTGGGAGGGTGCCTGGATCAGAGCTGATGTGAGTGAGGATAACAGTGTGTGAGGCACCAGAGTAGATTCTGCTCGGGCTCTGAAGATATGAGGCTTAAGATTTTTCTATCAATTTTTAAATGTATTCATCACAGGGGCCAGAGAGATAGCATTGAGGTAGGGCATTTGCCACACATGCAGAAGGACAGTGGTTCGAATCCTGGCATTCCATATGGTCCCCCTATTCTGCCAGGATTGACTTCTGAGCATAAAACCTCGAGTAACCCCTGAGCGCCACCGAGTGTGACCCCCCCCCCAAATAAAACAACAACAACAAAATATATTCATCACTTAAAAATAGCAGCCTATAAATTGTAATGACTACAGAGAAAGTGAAATGGGTGAAGACCAATTAGGATCAAGGGGATTATTTAAGTTGTTATTTTTAAAGGATTTTATAGTCTTAAAAACAATCTTTTTATAGCAGTCCCTGGTTTCACTATATCCTCAAAGCAAGATTGTCTTCTTAAATGAGACATGCAAATTAGGAGTAAGATATATGCCAATATCCAAAAGCAATTTTGTTGGTAATTAGGGGTTAATATTTGAGGGGGCATCCTATGATGATGTGGCTTCAGAAATATGGAAAAGAAACTCAAGAGATTAGCAGAACATATCTCTGTATACAGAGAGCTGTGTGGATAACATTTCATGGACTCAGTTCAGTTTCATGCATCAGACAAGATTAATGTCCATAAATGTCAGGTAGTCACATGTTCAGATATATTTAACACAGAAAAAGAAGATGATTCACTTGGGCTGTTCTTGAATATTTGGGAATTTTATATTCCCCAAAACTTTACTTGAAAATGAAAGAATATTAAGTATTTTCCTCACTAGCAGAATGTAAGAGAGCACAGATGCAAAGTGCATTGTACACAGAAAGCCAGAGTTCAGTCTTTGGTACTATACGGCCCTCAGAACACCAGGAGTTATCCTTGTGAACAGAGCCAGGAGTAATACCTGAACGCAGCGCAAGAAATCAGCCTTGAGCCAGAACCAGGAATGAGCCCTGAGCAGAAAGCCCAGAGCAGCATAGAGCCAGGATTGAGTCCTGAGCAGAGCTAGAAATGAGTCCTAAGTTGAGAGGCAGGAGCAGTCTCTGAGCATACAGCTAGGAGCAATCCCTGAGCACAGATCTAGGAGTGGTCCTTGAGCTAGAGCCAGGAATGAACCCCAAATATTGAGCTAGGAGTGAGCCCCAGGCATAGATCTAGGAGTGGTCACTAAACACTGCCAAGCCCTTCATAGTATAATTTTGAATCTGTCCTCTCAAATACACATACCAATCGTCCACATTGGTGAGAAACATTCTTTGAATCATTTAAAGCTTGTTTGAATCACTGGTCAGCATTAATATGATTGTATTTATTTGCTATAAAATGACACAGTCTCTTTATTCCTCTGGCATCCTCTGCTATGCATGGACCAAAGGGTCAGGTGCCAGGGGGATGGGATTCCCTCTTCACCTACCCAGAGGTCAGCACCTCTCAGACCTGCCTTGGACCATCCAGAGGGGGTGAGGCTATTCACTGCTGTGAATAGGCCAGGGGAAGGGAGGACATTGAAACCTGGGGAGCTGTTCAAAAAAAGAGCCTGCCTGTTCTTAATTATCTCCTTTAAAAAATATTTATGGAGCCGGAGAGATAGCATGGAGGTAGGGTGTTTGCCTTGCATGCAGAAGGACAGTGGTTCGAATCCCGGCATCCCATATGGTTCTCCGAGCCTGCCAGGAGTGATTTCTGAGCACAGAGCCAGGAATAACCTCTGAGTACTGCCGTTTGTGACCCAAAAACCAAAACCAAAACCAAAACAAAACAAAAAAAAACCCTTTATTTAAGCACCATGATTAAGAACATGTTTGTAGTTGGGTTTCAGTTATAGAAAAGAACACCTCCCTTCACCAGTCAACAGTAGGGCCACACAGATGTACTGAGGACTTGTGTGTAAAAGCAGATCCTGCGATGGTAATGGCTCAGAATTACCTCCCAAAGCTGCAGCAGAAATCATGCCATTAAGTCCATTTGGTGGTAAAATTGAATTGTAACGGTAACGAACATCCACAAGCCACTATAATCAAATTCGCAAATACTAAAGTGCATGAAATAATTTACTAAATCGGGTGCCCAATCGCACTTTTTCTCAGCCACCTTCTCAGAATCTGTGGCTGAGCATTTTTTCTGACAGTAGAGAGCAAGGCCTGATGGGAGTTGCCGCTGACATGAAGCTGACTTAATCTGCCTGTGACACTTCTAGATAGATCAATCCCAAAGAAAGTGATTCAATCTTTTGAGCCCTGTGTTTCCCTCGGAACAATTTCCTCAAGAATTTTCTCTGATTATTGTTTAGTTGGAGACTTAGAAATTTAGGGAAGGTGTTTGGGCTACTCTAGACCAACAGTTAGATAAGATCAAAGCTTTTTAAACACAAAGGGCTTTGTCTACTTCTCTGGGAAAGGCCCACAGTGTCTGGCTTGGCCACATGGAGCATTTCACAGAGGAAAATCTCAGGCCAAGCCAGGCAGTGGTTAGGTTTCCGGGCCGAGCCTGAAAAACGGTGCACGTTTTCAGCCCAAGGCAGGAAAACATGAAACAGATTCTCCTGTTTGTCTACAAGCAGGGCGAGCAACTGGAGAGCATTTGCAAGTCAATCAATGGCCAGTTTGGGAGAATTGATGACATGACTATGAGAAAGGCCCCTGCTTGCCTTTACCCTTGGGTTCCTCTTCAGGGTCAGTCTAAAGTCTGTGAGGTACCATATGTGTACCCTGTGCTGTGTGGGCCAATCCTCTGAGTAGTGGATAGAGTCAGAGAGGTGGAAACCTGGAGCCGATAGATACTGTAAGGGTGAAAGCAGTTGGCAGTGTATGGCGGCCCTGAGCCCGGGCTTGAGAATGTGACTCACAAAGCTGGCCATTAACACTTAAAATCAAATTCAATTCAGTAGATTAGGGGAGCATGAAGTAAGAGTGAATTAGGAGCATGGATGAAATGAACCCTGACTAGGAACATGGATTAGAAGTGCAGAATAAGGGGCATGGATTAGGAGCACAGATTAGGATCGTGGATCTGTACAGTAGGAGGAAGAGGCCAGTAATCATTAGAGATAAGAAGTGATGAGACAGTTGGGACCAAATCTGAGGCTTTACCACAGATGAGGCCGGGACGGGTCCTGGGGCCAGGGACATGGTGGCTCCATCAGTGGCCAGAACGAGGAGCCATTTTTAGGGGACCCTCTCACAGGGCCTGAGGGTACAGCGCTTCTCGGACCATGCGTGTGGAATGACCCTGACTCCTGTGGTGCTGGGAGTCTCCAAGGCACACCTGGCTGCACTGGGGACTAACGAGGGCCAGGCAGATAAGGCTCGGTCTTCGCTCGGTCTTCACTCGGTCTTCACTCGGTCTTCGCTCGGTCTTCGCTCGGTCTTCGCTCGGTCTTCGCTCGGTCTTCGCTCGGTCTTCGCTCGGTCTTCGCTCGGTCTTCACTTCCACGCAGCTCCCGAGCCCTGAAGACCTGTTATTTCTCCACAATATGTAACAAGCACTTCTGCGTGCTCAGGGATGTGTCTGCGCTCACTCTGATTGTGCCTGTGAAATACTAAATCTCACTCAATTAGAATAAAATAATCAGTGGGAAAGTCGGGAAACGTACAGTGGACTGTGAGCATAAGCCTTCCAAGTCTAAGAGAAAAATAAGGTTCCAAACTTAGTGCTCATTCTTCTATTGGGGAAAAAAGAAAGGCTCTAATTGGAAAAAAGCTGTGAGTTATGAACAAACTATAAATAATTTTATAATTCAGATATGCTTTTAGAGATGCTTGACTTAAAATTGTAAGTAAGACAACTCCCGGTTGATGCTATTTTACCTGCAAAATCAATTAAACAAGCAGAAAATCAGGATTCTCTCATGGTGTGGGCCAGCCTCGAATTTCAATTACTTTTCTAAATAATTTGCAAGGATTCCTGAGAAAAGCAAAATGATGATTAATCAAAAAGAATGATAGTTTTTAGCAGAGGTTAATAGCGAAGAAGATAATATTAATATCCATGGATATATAAGAAAATACAGATTTGTTCAGGAATTTTAATTAAAGATATAATTGTCACAACAATTAAAGCTGGATAATCACGGTTATTCCAAGGAGAAATAAGATAGCCAGAAAATTCCAATTAAATATTGCT